>NW_022436972.1:6943357-7056961 GCF_009761245.1 Sapajus apella | reverse complement strand
GGCAATTCTCCTGCCTCAGCCTCCTGAGTAGCTGGGATTACAGGCACGTGCCACCAGGCCCAGCTGATTTTTTGTATTTTTAGTAGAGACGGGGTTTCACCATGTTGACCAGGATGGTCTCGATCTCTTGACTTCGTGATCCACCTACCTCGGCCTCCCAAAGTGCTGGGATTACAGGCGTGAGCCACCGCGCCCGGCCCAAAGAGGCATCTTAAGCCATATTCTCACCGACTTCGAGCAAATGTGCAAGACTTCATGCCTGCCTATCTGTGAATGGATTTTACCCCTGGCTTTATTATTTTCCTGCCCTTACTTTACCTTTCACCCAAATTCAGTTAGTTGTTTATTTTATTGGGGTGGGGGATTGCTTAACAAGGCAAAAATAAATAGCTGGAGGAGAAAGTCAGGAATGGAACATATCTCAACTACTGCAATAAATTTAAAGACCTGTTCTTAAGTTCAAAAGATCATTTGGTAAGTAAAGAATAGAGAACACTCACCTAACAGCAGATTTTATGAAAATACAAAAATAACAGCCAGCGATTTATGCGCTTAGATATATATGGTCTAATATATGAGCTTATATATACTCTAAGACGTTTAGGTCATATATAAAACAGCATGAGGTAATAGAGATAGCTTCTAGCCTCCCACACTTCACTTAACATGGAATATAGTGGTAAGTTTCTTTTCTGTCTTCCCTGGCAGACAGTCCCTTGAGAGCAGGGACCACATCGTACTCACCTTTGTATCTACTCTACTTACTGCACTGCTTTTCAGGCATTCAGTGTTAAATGTATGAATGAGTAAATATAGATTATAAAAAATAAAGCCTCCCCTAATCTCAGACTGCAGCAGCAAAAGTACAATGCCCTGAATGCAGGAAATACGCACACAATGTACCATAAACTATTGCGCTTGGCCAAGTCTAGAGTTCTAAGCTTAGAGTAGATGCCAGCATATTTTTAAAGGGATACTGACAGACTGAAGCAGATCTGAAAGAGAGCAGTCGTCTGGCTGAATGGCTGAAAGTCATGTGGTTTGATGGAAAACAATGTGAGCCTACACAAAAAGATTCTTATAAGGGCTTTTGACAAACATCTGAAAGACAGTCTTGTGGAAGAAAGCATAGATTTGTCCTGTCTGATTCCAAATGGCAGAATCAGAGCTAGTGGATAGAAATTAAAAGGAAGATCGTTCTTCAGCATTTTGGGGTCCTCTGTGAAACAGTACACCCTGTATATGCAAGTAGAGAATTAGCTACTGCAGTTGAGTAGAGATGGGTGAAGTAGTTGAGTGGTTGGATTAGAAAATGTTTAATATTCCTTCTAAATCCAAGATGTCAAAACTTTATGCCTGTAGTAGTTGCAATGAACAAATAGATTCCATATGAACATGTAACAAGCCAGTCTCATTAATGTGCCACGTAACGATAGTTTACAGGTATTAACACGACTGGTAAGACTAAAGAGCTTTGTGTTAGTCATGAAAGTGTTTCTGGAGGCAATAGTTTTTAACTGAGCCTCATGGGTGGAAGAGAAGGGAATCACACAATTCCAGATCTGTGAAACAACTGAGAAAAGTGAAAGAAGTCTGGTTTGGCTGGAGTGGGTGGATGTAGTCATGGTCCCAGGACAGGACAGACCAGGTTGCTTTCATTGGGCTGGAGCTGATGGTTGTGTCTCCAGGGAATGGTATAGGGGGAGAGCACATGCTCCTGGAGGCCCATAGATGGGAATTCACCAGACAGTAGGGAGGGCTGAGAGACAAAGTAAGGAAAATCTATTACCACCCACAAGTGTTTGTGGCAGGATCTAGACTCCAGATGAGAGCCATGGTCTGGAGCTGGGGAAGCCGATCTGGGCCATGCCCTTTCATGGAATCCTGGCCACGGCTGCCAGTGTTAGTATCACTGGCTTGTCTGCACTGGGCCAGGGACATGGGGTGCATGCAGATGGGGAAGGCTAACTGGCACAGAGTTGGGCACACACGTAACAAATCAATTGGTGAAGATCTTCAAACGCTGGCCTTCGGAGCCCACAGGAAGGCTTTGACATCAACTCACAAGCTTTGGTTTCACGTAATTTCCAAAGCAGACTTCCAAATCAGCCCTGCATTTTTCCGCCTGCCACTTGTATCTCAAACATTTTCCCACTTGGCAGAACTACCTTGGCTCCCTCTGAGCAGACTGACGAGGAGGCTGGAATGTGTGTGAAGGAGCAGAAAGGGCAGCAGACAGTGAGCCATTCCTGGCTTCTGTAAAAGCACTCCTTAGCTTTCTGCCCTGTGTATACAAGATTCCATTGAGCGTTAATCTGGGATCATCTATCAAAAGACTTGAAAATTCAAAATACCAAAAGTTTTGCTTAGAGGTCAAATTTCAGAGTTTTGACTGTATTTGGCGTGTTTGCATTGAGAGTGAATGCCATGAGAAACTCAAGACATAGGCAGCGTTAGCCTTGAGGACGGACAGAATGCAGAGTATAAACAAACTACGTTGGAAAGGATTGGCAAAGAGGGTCAAGCTGAGCTGCTTATTCGTTTGAGGGTTGGAGGGTTGGGGGGTGGGGCGAGTCTCTGGTCCTCACCTATGGCTTACTCCTAAGAGGGCTTATGGCTCCTGTTGTTTGATTAAGGGCTCTGGTCTCTATACTTCTTACTTGAAGTCACCAGATCTCAATCACTACGGGATTTTAGCCACCCCATACCCATATTTCCATGTAGACGTTCCAGTATCGCAGGCAGTTAAATAGGATTAGGATGATTTTCAGGCTCTTGTTCCAAAACGCTCTCCCTTTCCAGTTTCTGCAGTGCCTTTCCAGTCCCATGGTTTTCCTTCCCCGTCTCTTGTGTAATAATGGAAAGAGTGAAAACAGCATCAGCTGGAAGATGCACAGAGGCTCTGCACTTGCTGTGTGACTTCTGCCTTAGCCTCCTTTCCATCCAATCAGATACCTCCAGGGATAGCTGTGGAGATTAATGTAAAAAAAAACATAAAATGTGAAGCCATGAAGGCTTCAGGTCCGGCACAGAGTAGGAGCTCAATGCTGTCTCCCTCTCTCCTTTTTCCTGTCCCTTGTCTTTTGCTGTCTTTGGTTCCCAGTAATCATCTGTTTATCTCATTCTGAAATAGTCTGAGTGGCGATCACAATTGATGACCAAATTAGGAGGAAGAAAAGGAGGTGAAAACTGAACACAAGTGCCATCTGTTTTTCTCATTTTTAAAGGCACTAGAGAGGGAGAGATATGGTGTCAGTCTTGGAAGATGCTTGCGATTTGGGCACTGTCTTCCTCTTTGATTCCACAGGACCTCATGCACTCACTGGAGAAGAGGACCATCTCTCTCAGTTGCATGTAATGGACAAGCCAGAGAGAGAACTAGCCATTTCTTGATGCAAATACAACAGCACTGTCTACCCCAGTGGTAATTCTTCTAACACTGGGACTAACTGATCGCAAAAAAGAATTCATTTAAAAAGTACAGGTTTCATAGCAATAGCAATACATTAGCATAAAACAAGGTACTAATGACATGCTAATGAGAAAATAATGTTACCTATTTGCTTTAAATATAATACTTTGGAAATACAAAATGACGGAAACATGGTGAGCAGGTGCATGAATTTACAGATAGTACTTGAACCATGAAATAAAACTTTAGGGGCCCTGTATATGCATACAGAAGACCAAATTGTTGATATGTGATCCTTCCTAGATCCCCTTATTAAAATACTGGCTGATTTTTTTGAAAAAACAAGGCTTTATTCTAAGTTGGCTTTTTTTTTTAATTAGGGAATAAAAATTCCTTTTTTAAAAAAATTGTAGGGCCAGGTGCGATGGGTCATGCCTGTAGTCCCACCAGACTGGGAGGCTAAGGCAGGAGGATCACTAGAAACCAGGAGTTTGCCATCAGCTGAGGAAGCAAAGCAGACCCCATCTCTACAAATCTTTTTTAAATTGGCCAGGTGTGATGATGTGCACCTGGAGTCCCAACTACTTGGGAGACTGAGGAAAGAGAATCACTTGAGCCCAGGAGCTGGAGTTTACAGTGAACTATGATTGCGTCACTGCAATCCAGCCTGGGTGACAGAGTGAGGCACCACCGTATTTTAAAAAAATAATAATAAGTTCAGTTATTGCTCTTCACTGCCAAAATTTTTTTTATTAACTATTACATATAGTCATAAATACAAACTTATGATCTTGATGTTTTCAGAACAAGACACCCTAGAACTTTCAACACATTCATTACTATGCAAAAAGGAGACAATATAAGTTTTATTGTTGTTACTGTTTTTTCTAGTAACCTGGCCTTGACACACTGCAGTCCTTCTCAGGAAAAATCATTCCACTTGCCTTTATGATAGAATGCAGCCAAGTCAGCAATGAAATGCAAGTTGGTATTGGGAATGGCTGATCTTTTATTTATTTATTTGTTTGTTTATTATTTATTTGAGATGGAGTCTCACTCTGTCGCCCAGGCTGGAGTGCAGTGGCGTGATCTCGGCTCACTGCAACCTCTGCCTCCCAGGTTCAAGCAATCTTTGTCTTAGCCTCCTGAGTAGCTGGGATTACAGGTGTCTGCCTCCATGCCTGGCTAATTTTTGTATTTTTAGTAGAGACGAGTTTTCGCCATCTTGGCCAGGCTGGTCTTGAACTCCTGACCTCGTGATCCATCTGCCTCGTCTTCCTAAAGTGCTGAGATTACAGGTGTGAGCTTTAAGTGCTATCCAAAGCTATAAAAAGCTATGTATTTTTTCTTACCTTTTCCTCACCTTTACTTGGTTTCCCAGAGCATATTCAATGATCCCAAATCTCACGCTGCACTCCATTTCTCTCTCTACCTTCCTTCCATTCTCTCCCAGTAAAAAAGTGCTAACTACCAAGTGTCTGGCTTGAACAAAAAGTTACAACTCGGATGTTCCCAATGTTGGACTGTCAAGCCGAAAGCATGTGCACAAAGCAGCTGGTACAAGCACCTCAGTCACATGGCCACCAGTGGGGACTGAGCTGGGCTCAGGAACCTTCCAGGCAACAACTTTGCAGTATCTTTCTCAGTCTTTCTCCATTCACATCCGCGCTTCTGCTGAGCCATTGTTTAGGTCTCAGATCCCTTTCACCTTCCACAAAGGATGCTATGAAACAGAAAAACCTGCTGCTCAAATCCCAAATAAGAATGGAAAGTGCACAATATGACCCAGGAGATCTCCTTTCCATTTCTGCTATGAAGCCAACCTGCAAACAAAGACATGCTGACTCTTGTATAACCATCCAAAGAGGCTGAGGATTATCAACTACTGTGAGATAGTAGTCAATTGTCACATGCTGTGCCCCAGAGATCTTTCTTAACTTGTTTATTTACATAGTGGGACGGTTACACAAGACGAGCTGCTTCTCAGAATCCGGCTAGCAACAATTCCCTCAGGGAAAGTTATTAAGGCTGACGGGCCTCGGAGAGCCAGAGTAAGAAGAATTGAAGCCCCAGTTTAAGTCCTGTTAAACTTTTAATTTGGAAATAATTTAGAAATAATTTCTCATTATTAGACTATAAATGCCCAGCCAGGCTATGTTTCAGTTTGAGTCAACTAAATGTAGAAGCAACTTGGTCCTATACTTTTTTATATAAGAATCTTATTCATTCAGCTCCAGGCTCCGAATTTGATAACATGTATTCTATGGACTTCTTCTCTTCATATCTAACAATATTAAAGAAGAAAAACAGGGAAAAATTATAATGACTCCCATATATATATATACTCAGATATAGCCAAATGGAATTACTAGCAGTTTGCTTAAACACACACTCTGGTTCGGGGTCCGCATACATAGGCACCTAGAGCCTCTTGCAAAGCCCTCCCCAGCTTCTGCCTATCAGAATTCCCCGCCCCCCATTTAAAAAAGCCTATCCAAATGTCTCTTTCTCTGGCTTGCAATCATCACCCAGTCAAAAATAATATTGCTCACCTGGCATTGTGTTTGAGTCGTTTTTGAGATACCTATGTGGCCTCATGTTAGAAGCTTTTGTATAATTTCTCAATGGATCCTTAGCAGGTTGGTGACAGTATCTTTGATATCTTTGCAACTTCTGCAATGATTCTTGTCTTTAATGATTCAACGTCTTAAATGTGATAGGCACTTTCTAAGTATTTTGCCTCTAGGTGATTAAAAATTGGAGAAGTAGAGAAATCAAAGAGGAACAGATGCTTAATAAGTACCACGTGTGTGCTTTGCCTCTGTGTCTTATCTGTGAGAGCCCTCCAATTCCCAACACGTGAGGGTCAGGAGGCTGTGCTGTATTTACTCCTGGTGTTAAAGCCCTTGAAGTTTATAAGTTAGTTTTTCACTGGAAAAGTTTTTATTTGAGTTGTTTCTTGATAATGAAGACTGGTAGTTTACACTCAGCTGTTGATGCTTGTTTGAAGTATTTTTTTTTAAGAGATTTATCAGGTCCATCTTTCACCTGGCTGCAGCTGCCTTGTAGAAAGCGAAGGCACTTTAACTTTGACAGCCTGAAAAGTTTCCTGCCCGTGGACTTGTTTGTCTCCTACTGTCTTTGCCGTTCCCTCTCTTTTTCTTTTAACTCTTTTAGTGAGGGCTGCTTTTGGGTGCTTCGTCAGCTCTGAGGCACGTCAAATACGTGTATTTTGCTTTCAGCATTGTGTGGGGGATCCTGGCGGCTGGAACTGCCCCTGGTCCGGGCTTCAGGCTGACTGCGAAAGTTCCTATTTTCCTCTCCTCCTCTCATTGGCTCCCGTGATCACATGAGGGCGGGGGGGTTGGAATTCTGAGTTGTGGCTTTGGCACTCCTTTTTCTTTTTAAAAATCGCTGGGTCTGTTGAGCTGTCCTGGGCTGGGTGCCTTGCTCTTTGACTGAGACTGGAGACAGACGGAAACAGCCACAGGCAGACTGAGGTGGCAACAGGAAATCTGCCGAGATGTTCAGTCAGGTGCCCAGGACCCCAGCCTCAGGCTGCTACTACCTAAATTCCATGACACCTGAGGGCCAGGAGATGTACTTGCGATTTGATCAGACTACGAGACGCTCTCCTTACAGGATGAGCCGGATTCTAGCACGCCATCAGCTAGTGACTAAAATCCAACAAGGTGAGTGGCCGACAGTGGAAGGCTGTTGTTGCTCATTCTGATTTCTGTTGGCTCTGTTTCATGCTAACCCAGTTTTTTTTTTTTTTAATTATTGTTTTCACTTTATAACATATGGATTTCTATGCCACACTACCCATAACTTTGAAAAATAACTTTAGGCTGCAGTTTTCACAAACAGGGACAGCCCTCAGCTGCCACATAGCTCAACATAAAGTGCACAGAAAACTTCATGGTGGGAGAGTGAATCATAAATTCCAAAACTTACATGTGTCTACAGAACAGATGAGAATGGTTACTCAGTGTGTATCTTAGGAGCTTTTCTGCAATTTCCTCACACTCCGTCACATTTAGAATGTGGACACTTGTTTATTTCCTTAGGGAGGGGGCAGGGGACTAATGTCCACCCTGTCGGGAGTATTTGGAACATCCTTAGTGAAGAGGAGGAAAGTAAGAATTCTGTTCCGAAGGCCACCAGACTAAGCACTAGAATCGCATTCTCTTCCTGTTTGTACGTTTGTGTCAGCAGTTGCCAAAGATGTGTTGATATTGTTTTTCTGGTAAAGAATTAAGGTGTTTGTTTATCTCAAAACAAATCCTATGACCTGCATGCAAAACTCCAGCTTCCTAAGGCAAAGAGAAGAGAATATTGGTTATAAGCTGCTTGATTTTCTTTTTATTCTCAGCCCCCCCAAAATACCAGCCTGGAAGTCTAGACATTACTAAAATTTACCAGTCTCCAAGAAAAAAAAAAATTTTTTTAAACCTGATCCTTATACGGTATATCAGGAGAAAGTAGAAAGATGAACATTCCTAAGAGGTTCCTAACACACGTCTACAGTCCGTTAATGATCACCGCCCCCCCAGACTAAAATAAAAGAAATTATTATATCGGTGCTACATAACTTACCCAGGAATTTCTACAGCCATTATAAAAATACAGTTTCCATTTAAATAAATGAGTTTAAGATTATATTGAATATTAGAGAGGAAGTTGGGGTTTGTAATCATGAAAATCTTATTGTAATGTTTCCAAAAAGAACAATATGTATTCTAGTGAGCAGCATTTGATGAGATTGTTTCCTTGGAAATTAGGATTTGTTTGTAAAGGCTCAGGAACTAGTTATGTGTGAAGGATGCTGGTCCTACATGCTGGTCTGATTTCAGGAAGGATATTATGTCATTCCATAAACTCTGTGTGCAGGTCTTGATTGAATAGAAACAAAAGTAATTATTTCCCTGTGGCTTGATTTAAAAATACTTTAGGCTTAGAATAAAAACCATCTCCACTTTGCTTTTAGAAATTTCTGGCGATGGTGCTTTTCCAAATGCCATCATCTTTATGAACACTGGGGCTTAATAATGCTCTGTCATCTACAATATATAAATGTTCCTCAGCTTGCATATCATATTAGAAATATTGCATAGAGGCCAGGCGTGGTGGCTCATGCCTGCAATCCCAACACTTTGGGAGGCCGATAGGGGCATATCACCTGAGGTCGGGAGTTCAAGACCAGCCTGGCCAGCATGGGAAAGCTCCGTCTCTACTAAAAATACAAAATTAGCCAGGTGTGGTGGCACATGCCTGTAATCCCAGCTACTCGGGAGGCTGAGGTAGGAGAATCATCTGAACCCAGGAGGCGGGAGTTGCAGTGAGCCAAGATCACACCACTGCACTTCAGCCTGGATGACAGAGTGAGACTCTGTCTCAAAAAAAAAAGAAAAGAAAGGAACCACAAACAGACACTGGGGCCTACCTGAGGGTTGAGGATGGGAGGAAAAGGGAGTGAAAGGATGGAAAAAAAAAAAAAAAAGAAATATTGCATAGAACTAGCTGAAATTACTTTGCAAACCTCCTTAGATGTATTTACATTAATTGATTTTATTTAACTATTATTTATGTCCTTTTGGAATGAGGGTTATTTTTCCATCCGGGATTTGAAGTTGTGAACACATACACTTAGATCACACCACTGCATTCCAGCCTGGGTGAGAGTAAGATCCTGTCTCAAAAACAAAAAGAAAACAAAGCTGTTAGTAAAATAACTTGTCATCCTGTGTTACTAGTAACTTGAGACATACGGGTGCCCTCAGTTTATGTTTCATTTTTGTCTAATTAGAAAATTTGAGGGTTCCCTCCTTTTTATACTGGGCTATGGAGTGTTTGCAGTCAATGAATACCTAACACTTAAAAATGACTGTTAAGATCACAGGGAAGCAATAAAGATTTTCAACAGAGTGGTGATTCAGAAATCATTATCTGTTAACATTATGCAACTCTTTAGTAAGACAATGAGAAAGCAATGCAAAACAATTTTATTGAGTTTACTGTATTAGATGGTTTACTGTAATAGCAGAGAATGTGGATTAAACAGTTACAGCATACCAAAATCATATACTTACTTTTTTTATTATATCCATTTTACAGATGAGAAAACAGATGCACAAAGGGTTCAAGTAACTTGTCCAAGGTCACACAGTAGGAACTGGTACTTGAATACAGCTTGACAGTCCATGCTTTGCAATATATGAGACTATTTTTTAGTTTTTATAATAAGTGCTAAAGTACTGAACATATGGTTGAGCTTTGTATTACATAATATACTAGAGACTCTTAGATTTGCTACTCGGGATACAGTATTGCACCATATTATAGGATCAGAATTGGTCACTCATTATTATTATAATGAAGACCATTATAATATAATTATAAATTATATAATTTTAAATTTTATAAATTATATAATTTATAATTTTATAAATTATATAATTTATAAAATAAAAAAATAAAATAAAAATAAAATTTCCTATCAGATTATATTTCTCTAGTGGAAGCAAAGTGCTAAACCTTTTAGTCTCTTTAAACAGTTACTACCCAATAACACAGGATGTCAAGTTATTTTACTAACAGCTTTGTTTTCTTTCTGAGACAGAGTCTTACTCTGTTACCCAGGCTGGAATGCAGTGGTGTGATCATAGTTCACTGCTGCCTTGACCTCCTGGGCTCAAGTTATCCTCCCACCTCAGCCTCCTGAGTAGCTGAGACTACAGGCGTGTGCCACCTTGCCTGGCTAATTTTTTAATGTTTTCTAGAGACAGGGTCTCACTATATTGCTCAGGCTGGTCTCAAACTCCTGGGCTCAAGTGATCCTCCCACCTCAGGCTCCCAAAGTGCTGGGACTACAAGTGTGAGCCACTGTGCCCTGGCACCAACAGCTTTTAATCATTCCATTAATTATGTGCAAATAAAATTAATGACAGCATTGTTTTCTGTAGTTTACAGGTTAGTATCTTGAAGTGACAGCTACATCACTAATATTGTTTGCATTACTCTGCTTTAGATCTTGAAAATTTAGCATTATGTTAATTTGATTTGAGGCATCATTACGTATAATTTCTCTTGGTTCTTGGGAACAGTGGAAACACATAAGTTGCTCCCCACTGACCTTATTATAGTGAGATAATCATTGAATGGAGTGCACATGATTCAATAGCAGATACACTCATGGGGAGGAAAAACAAGGAGGAGAAATAAAGGAATCTTTGATGATGCATAGGATCAGAATTCATTACCCAAACCCAGGATGAATCTAAACTTGCTCATCTCAGGGTACACATCAAAAAGTACATGCATCATGTCTGTAGCCTGTTTTTTTAGCTCTGGGATTGCAAATCCAGTTCAAAAGAGTGGAGATGTTTAAAAGAGAGTGTTGTTTTGCAGAGTGAAAGTTTATCATAAGTCATACTGCCCATAATCCCTACCCCACATTCTTGCTTGAATCAATAGGGAAATTGTTGTAGAGAGAGAGAATGGAAATAATAATGGTCCTTATTTCCCTCACTGACTGGCACTTGGGAGTGGATAGAAGAGAGGATGCTGGGGGTGGAGGAAGACCATGTTAGGCCAAGGAGGGGTGGATTGGATTTTTTTCTCATTCTTTTATTGTGGCAAAATGCATACTATATTAATTGTTGCCCTCTTGACCATTTTTAAATGGATAGTTCAGTGGTATTAAATACATTCATAATTCATAATGTGCAACCATGACCACCATCCATTGCCAGAGCTCTTTTCACCTTGCAAAACTGAAACTCCATACCCATTAAACAAGAATTCCTCATTCCTCCTCCTCTCAGTCTCTGGCACCCACCATTCAACTTTCTGTCTCCATGAATTTGACTACTTTAAGTACCTCATATAAGTGAAATCGTAGTGATTTACTTTGTGTGACTGGCTTATTTCACCTTGTACAGTGTCTTTGAGGTTCATCCATGTTTTAGCACATGGCAGGATTTCCTTTTTTTTTTTTTTAAGGCTGGATAATATTCCATTGTATATGGTTAGTAGCCATCTTAATAAGTATGAGGGGAGAATTGGATTTCTATGTTATTATTTGATGGCTATGATTTATTGGGTACAGATGTACCATGTTTAAAGTTTACATGTACACACACACACACACACACACACACACACACGTGCTGTTTGGAAAACCCGAATGTAAGCAGATACATAAATGTGATTACTTGCTTTTTGAAAGAATTTATCACGCTGTTAAACTTTTTATTTTATTTTAAATGCTTAGAAAGCAGCATAATCCAGATTGCAGTCAAGTCTGCTGACACAGGATAAGGAGACAGGGATCGAAGCTCTGTGTAGATGCTCCTTCACTCATTTACAGCGTCAAGTTCCAGAGCTTCACTGGACCTTTGGTTTTTGATGAGAAAATGAAGTAGATGGACTATGATTGCTCAAGTTTATTCTGTTTCTCATGTTCTGGAACTCTCTCTGTGGTTAAGTCATAAACTCTTCGAACAGGAATGTAAAAAGCAGGGGAACGTAAACCTAACATAGTAGAACCTAAAAAGGCAACAGAGCGGCTTTAGTATGTAGAATATATCAGTGGCTTACAATTGTTCTACAGTTTGTCCAGGAAATGGTAAAGTGGAAATTAGGCTTTTGTTCTACCTCTGCCACTAATTTATTGTGTGATCTGAGAGAAATCACAACTTCTCTAGACCTTTTCCCCTTCTTCCATTAAATAATGGGGCTGGATTAAAGAACCTCTGAAGTCATCATCTCTAAAATTCTAAGATTCTGCAATTGCAGGTATTACCTTAAGACAAAGGCAGTGCTTATTTACATTTTTCTTATTACATGATTCAGCATATACCTGGACATGCTTCCTTGACACCTGGGTAGTGCTTTTATTATCAATGTCATAGGAATGTAAGGAAGCTCAGGCTTGTGGACTATTTAAGTGTCAGTATAACTATAATTATACAGAAACTTGCAAACATCTTTCTTTCTCCAAAGTCCAGGCCTGTAAAGTGGCGTTGTCTTAATGTCTGACCTATAGCAAGGACGGCAGGAACTGGAGAAAGTTTGTGTTGTGTGCCTCTTACCTCAAAATGCAACCTCTTTCTTTTCTTGATACAAAATGTAGAATGTAGAAAGTTTCACTACCAGGGAAAGTAGTGAAAGTTAGACTCTTGTTTGGGTTGCCATTCTATCTGAGGCTATTTTTAAGTAGATACGGCACCTGATTTGAATTCAACTACAGTGGAATATACTGCCTTTAAAAAATTTCCCCAGGGAATGCAAATGGGCAGGAGTGATGTATTCCCCCTCCTTACTCTGTCCAAAGGCATCTTGGGAATTTGCCCAACCTAAGTGGTGAACATGGCCCATCCCCATGGCCCAAACCCCCAGCAACTGGGTAGTGTAAGCCTAATTTAAACAATCATTTGTTCTTTTGGAATTGCACTTTCTCTATGTTTAGTACTTTCTTACCCGACTACTTTCAAACCTGGAGGGTGAATGCACTGGCAGAAAGACAGATGGAACACAGGAAGCAGGCTGAGAATGCATCAGTCATGTATTGCTCAAGTTCTATTTGTTGTTTTTTAAGAGTGGCAACTGTCATAAATTCACATTTCATGAATCAGAGCCTCTTTCTACTCAGTGCTGGTGATTGGAAGGTCTGTACAGAAAGAATACTGTTTAACCAAAGTTACAGGAAAATCTGCTAAATGCATTAACTAACTTTGAGTAACATTTTAAAAATTACTACGTAATGAAACTATAAGAAGTCAAGAAATGAGTACTGGGAGGAAATTAACAAAAGGACAATATGCTTGTAAACGTATAAAACTAGACAGTTTAACTTTAACCAGATTGTAGGTTCAGTGGCTACACATCATTGCTTTGTAGCTCACTATCCCAGATAGAGGCAGGCAGTTGCCAAATTTGGATTCTGCAACTTTAGCTTAAGTGAATAAAGATTTGTTTTTTGGTTGTTTTTTTTGTTTTGTTTTGTTTTTAATGTCTTTCCCTCTCCCACTCTCCCCAGTCATCACTGTGTTAGTTCTTAGCAAATTTTGGACAGTCGTCAACTCTTAAAATGCAAAATTCCTCATTTCATTAGCAAAGTAATCATGGACACAGATAGCAACGGAAGTTAGAAAAAAACAGTCACCACTAGTGGTCTTAGCAGTATCAATTGATGACCCAAAAGAGATTTCCAAAGAGAGCAAATGATAAGTGGGTTTTGGCGACACTCTTATATAAAGGGGCATAAATAGATGGAGATTTTAGTGGAGAGAGGTCATTAACAAGGATACACACTTTCTCTGTGTTTCATTAGCAATGACAACAGGGTGGTGAGGAAATCAAGAAGACCCAAGAAGATAGGAGAACCTGATCACGAATTGCACTGTAGATATTTGAATGAAATAAGGATCATATAAAAAATATTTTCTGTCTCCCTAGGAGCAATTGAAATATGATTTTGGTATGGGGAAAGATACTATATATTAATTTGCATTCCATCTCATTATCTAAAGGATTTAAGGTCATTTATAGAAGAATATAAAACTAAAGATTGCAGAAAGACAAATCCAATGAAAAGAGAAATGCTGGCCAATTAATGAGGTAAAACTAAGAAGATATATTACATGGGAAATATAAAACAATAAGTCCTTGACTAATTATCAATAATGGGCTGCAAATTTGGCTTGGGCTTCCCTGATCTAAGCAAAGAGGAAAACACAACCAAGGGAAGATTTTCCCTGTTCATAAGGTAAAAACTTACCAGCCATGCTTTTCCTGGGACTTGCTCTTTGTGAGAATTTTCTCCCAAGAACTTGACATATGAGAGGAATTTCTCACACAAATCCCATAAAGGGAACGCTGCAAGCTACAGTGAATGGTGCCTTCGACCATTCCTACTATGAATTCGGTAGTGAGTCTCATTTCCTATAACATCCTGCAGTGGAAGTGGGGGCATCACAATAAATTATAGTCCAGTAGAAAATATTTAGGCATGGGTGGGTGGGTAAAAACAAGAGGTCAGGTATGCAGTCTTCAGATTCTGTCTTAATCTACAAATAGCGTAGAGATTATCCACAGGCAATTTCTATGGGTCGGCTTCACAGAGCACTAGTCCCATTAGACAGAGATTCAAGGCAGAAAACGTTTCTGTGGTTAAGTCATTTTTGGAAATGCTGCATTCCCTTTCCCTTGGAAATTCAGGCTTATGAAAGGCTCAGGAAAATCTTGTACAATAACTTTGTTTAAACTGGTATATTTCATCCTGAAACCACTTTTCACAGGATACTGGGAAGTCACATATTGCAAAACCAACTTTCCCTAGGGGACACATTTTGGAAATGCTGGCCTAGGAGCGTATGTGGCCTGTGCTTCCTTCAGATAATTCTCTCTGAATATAATTCTTGCACCAATTGGGCAGTAGATACTTTGAAGTTGTGTGTTGGAGAGTAACATTAAGTATTGTATGTTTTCTAAAAAGGCCAGCCACAAATACTTTAAAAGTCAACTGAGTAAAGGCAAGATGACCATCTTTTTGTGAAAATTAACAATTACACAAAGATTCTAACTTGGGCAGGCAGACCCTGTACATTTGTTGAACAGAAAGCTGAGTCAGTATATGGGCAGAGTTGATCATTATAACACCAAGAATACAACCAGTCCTCAAAAACCTCTACAAGATAGGTACTGTTGGGCCAGAAGCAAGAAATTATTGCCTTCTAGCTCTGGCTTTGTATTACTACAATATAGTTGAAGTCCTGGGTGAGGTCCAACTGGGTCTAACATTACTGTAGCCAATTCAAGTTATTCCATTACTGCTGGGAAGTGGAGTCACTGCCTCACAGGAAGGAAGCAGGAAACTCTTCAGGAGTCTCAGATTCTCCTTTGCCATAGGTGACATGAGATATGGACTCACTGAAGCTCAGGCACTGATGGGTGGCTCTGAGGATTTCTGAATTCATGGTCCAATTATATCTTTGGTTATATAAAGGCTCTCCTAGAAAGAAGTGAATGAAGTACAATTGTGTAGATAATTCTAATTAGTAAAATCTGCTTGATTTAGTTATAGAGGCAACTTATCAATTTCCAGGAAGTCTACAAATATATTCTTAAGATGTTTTTCCTCCACTGGCAAAGAGATACACATTAGATTTCACATTATGAATGATGCTTCTGGAGAGAAATTCACACAATATCCAAAAGCTCCAACAGAATGCATAGGGAATTACCACATTGCCTAGCCCAAACCACCACACTGTGAGGTCACACAAGACCGTGGTGGTCATTCTGGACTGGTACAGTCTAGGGCAGGACCAAGTACCATGAAAATTTATATACTACTGTTTGAAAAGACATTTACATTCTTTTTTTTTTTTTAATTTTAGAAGCTTAGGATCTAAGGGCATCTAAATGAAGAACTTGGAAAATAACTTCAAATTACAGAAAATGCTAATGCTGTTAGCAAAAGAAAATCAATAGAAATAGATTTACAATGTCTGGCTAGACTGTCAAATGATTTTCCACACACAGTGTAGGAATCCTGAGAATTTTAAAGGTCTGACAGAGGCAGAGCTGACTAAAATACAAATGATTTGTGTTGCTTTGCCTCTCTAACAGTTGGATAAAACACAAGGGTGAAACAGAGTAGAGAGATTGGAAAGGAACTTGGCAGTCACCAAGTACCTAATTTACATGTCAGGATTTCAAGCTGAAGTAGGCATTCTCTCCCTGCATTCCAACTCTCCGCTTCCTGCTTAATTCTGAAAATCATACATATGGATGGCAGGAACCTTCGATTAGTATTCAGTCTCTATGAGTGAACAGTAGCATTTCACATACATTTATATTCACCAAGTGACACACTGGATACAAAAAGTATATATAGTCATAAAATCACGTTTTCCTCTGAGAGTTATACTGTCCTGAAATCATGTATAATATTTAAAATTACTATAAGAAATAAGAACAATTCACAAATCCTGCAGTAATGATATTCCAACCATTCTCACTCAAGTAGACTGGAGTTCTTATTTGAGAAAATTAAAGAATCTTCTCCAGATGCTTTGAGGGACACAACACATTTCCCCTTAAATGCATTTCTCAACATACGGAGTGAAATCCATTGCAAGGCCCTTACTGTCTGGACTTATGTAAACCCATGCATTATGTTTAACAGGTTCTTAGTCATCAAACCACCTTCATTTTTGCCATTAGTCTCTTTCAGATGGGAAAGTCTGCTTACCTCCTTCCCTGAACGTTTGGATCCTCATATTAGCATTTCACTCCGCTATCTGTACTTTTAGGTGGAAGTTCTAAGGCAGATAAAGCTGCTTCTATTTTTTTTTTTATCACTAGCTCCCTAGAAGAAGTAGGAAAAATCTCTCAAGAAGAAGGACAAACAGTCTTGCATAATATCTTGAAGAAGCCTGAAAAGGAATTCTATTGACTGTGTTCATTATCTGTTGGTCCCAATACTGAGTGGAATTCTTACGTGTTATCACCGGCCAGGGTGTTCAATCCATTGGGGTTGCCTGGAGCAGCTCATGGCACAGTTGCACAGGGTGTAGAGAGATGGGTATTTGCTTTATGCCCTCTTCTGTGCCAGTTGTCCAGGAGTTAATTCAGTTGGCAGAATGATGAAACTTCTGTCGTTCTTAGGAGCAAATAATTGAAACATGTTGGTTGAATTTAATGACAAGTTGGTTGATTTCTTTTCCTTTATAAATAGCCCTGTGATTACAAATAGCCTTGATTTCTGTGGAATCAAGAATGTCTCAGGGATGCTATCCATCTACCCAAACTCCAAACTTTATATAATTTGGAGCACTTAGAGGGCTTTGGAGTCATGTAAACTTGAATTTGAATTCTAGCTCTACATCGTGCACATAGAGTGACCTTGGATGAATTACTTAATGTTTCTTAGCATTTTGTTCCCCTGTGGGTAAAATGGCATTAATAAGAGCAACTATCTCAGAGTTATTGCAAAGATTAAACAAGAGACTATAATTAAACACAGATCACAGTGCCTAGCACATACTAAGTGCTCAATTTAAGACAAAAAAATTATTAAACATCCATGTACATATGACCTTTCAAAGTACTGCATCATCAAATGAAGAGTAAATGATGTTTGAGTAAGTTACACACTCTGTAGCATGTTTACTATGGCAGACGTACATAAGGCCACATTTTTTGAGTGTCCTCAAAAAGGTCTTCCAGAAAATTTGAAACAAAAGAGGGTTTTTTTCTTAAACTGTAATGAAAACCATTGCCTTCCCCAGTATGGATAGCAGTAACTCTCTCTCAAGGTGCCCTGAACTGACCTGAAATGGTGGGTGTCGGCCAGGCTTCAGCTCCTGTAGATAAATAGCAAAGCCTGTTGAACTTTACCTTGCAGCAGTGAAAGATACAGTTCTTGGCAGGAAGTGTTCCTAGCTCTTGGAATCACTTGGCGGTAAATGCTAAGCTGAGAGGGCAGGAGTGCTGGAGGAAAGGGGTTGTGTCTCATGTTAGACTGAAGAGCTAGGAGGTTCTTGGTTGGGGAACGAAGCCTGAGGCAAGCATCATTAATTGGTAATAGATGAGACATTTGGGTTTAAAACTGTATTCCTTGGAACCCAAATATCCATTTAACAGCTGTCTTTTCAAAGCAATCCAATATCTATTTTTGATCCTCCAGTGATGGCAGCAGGAAGGCCACCAAACCCAGACTCGGGTGACCTTGCATAAATTACCGAGGTCTTCCAGATCTACATTTTCTCTTCTATTACGTGAGGTGTGAACCGATCAATCTGTAACTGAGGTTCTGGAAAGCCAATTTGCACAAAGGCTAGTGCTACATTTATCATGGAAAACAACTTTAAAATTATAAAACATGCTAATGCTTTTAATAACTTTCTTAGTTTGCTGGGGCTGCAGTCATAAAGTACCAGAGATTGGTTAATTTAATCTCAGAAATATGTCTCACAGTTCTGGAGGCTGGAAGTTGAGAACAAGGTGCCCGGGTAGCTGGTTCCTTCCAAGGCCTCTCTCCTGGGCTTGCTGACAGCGGCCTTCTTGTTACCTTCACCTGGTCTTCCCTCTGTATGTGTCTGTGTCTTAATTTCCTCTTGTAAAGACACCAGTCTTATTGAATTGGGGCCCTTCCCTATGACCTAATTTTATCTTAATGACCTCTTATGGGCCCTATTTTCAAATATACTCACATTCTAAGGTATTGGGGGCAAGGACTTTAACACATGAATTTTAGGAAGCTGCAATTTAGCCTCCATTACATGAATCAAATGTCTATTTCTCAATTTTATTTGTTACATCAAAAAATATGGGAGACTGATTTTTATGATATACCTCTGCTTACTAGGTATTGTGCTGGTTGCTTCCATGTTTTTGTCTTATTCGATACTCATAACAGCCTTGAAGATAGATATTAGTATCTACCTGTTTTCAGCATAGGATACTGAGAAAACATTCATCACAAGCTGAAAGAAAATGAATGAAAGACTAAGAATATATCTTTAAACAACCTGAATTCCTCTCTCAAATTCTTGTCATTTTTCTAAACTGAGTTAATTTTGAGATTTTTGTAAATTTTGTAAACCTTTCCAGTTTTACATGTCTTTGTGGAAACAGAAAAAAAAAGTGCCATAAACTGAATATAAATCTTCTAACGCCCACTTGACAACTTAAAAACTAAGCTCTCGTACTAATACACACAAATTATTTAAGAAACTTTAATTGCCCATTTTTTCTAAGGAATTCATTTTTTTGATTGAGGAATATTCCTCATATTTATTGAATGCTTCAGCTGTGAAAGACTGCCTACAAATCTGATCACTATCAATTTTTTGAAATTTATTCTTAGAGTTGACTGGATTAACATCTTAACAATTAAACGTTGTGGATTCTTTTGCTGTATTTATTTTATGGAATATGTATACTCTTAAGTTTCCCTCTGTTTAGAAATTCCTCCAGAAAGAATAACAACATCCTTTAGTACAGTCTTATATATCATAACTTACATATTAATCTTGAGCCTTGCAAAAACCTTGTTTTAGAGGATGAAATATTGGTTGTCTGCATATGGTATCTTGGAAACCCTGAAAAGCAATTGGCATATTAATTCCTTCACCGGTGTAGTGAATGATGCTTTGTGGAGCAATTCCACCTGCGTTGTCATTTTGAAGACATGTGTCCAGTGGAATTAAGTTCTTGTATTAGGAAGCTCTGTCCTCTGAAATCTTTCAGAGAACTGAAAAATTCATAGACAAGTGTTCCTACTTTGACACGTTTCTGATTTTATTTTCCCGAATCATTCCTTTGGAACAGAGATTGTTTGTATGGAAAAACACATTTTTCTGAGAGGGCACTATCAATAAGTGGAGACTGACTTGTTATAATAAGGGAATTTGGCGGCATGCAGCTGCAACTGTAAAACATTAACCGGTAGAAGAAAGATTGTTTCAGAGTCCAGTGTTTCCTCCTCTCCAACCCCCATTTAGAGTAAAATTACTTCCTCACCTCCCAATTTATCATTGCATTTCTGCCAAAGCAATTATATTTCTGTTGGTTTTCCATGGGTTTCTCCTGTCTGTTGCCTCCTCTATCTTTGGTTACCTTAGCAGAGCTGGCCCTGGACACTGTAGCTTCCATTCTGTGAGGATTATTGCTTTGTTCGATAATGCCAGGAACGATGTTGAGTTGAGACAAATTCTTTTCAGATCATTAACTGTCAGTCACCTTTCCTTCGGGCTGCTTGAGTCTGTGCAGCTACACCCAGAGCCCCCGCGAGCCACGCCTCTGGCTACGGGAGAATATTTCCATTGAGTCACCCATGAAAAGACTCAGGGTTTGTCATGGGCAGGCAGGTTGTCTGTCAGCAGAGTTTATTAACGTTTAGATGTACTTAGATGAAACATTTGGGTCTGGATTGATCATTTGACTTTTATATTTCTCCCCACAATATTGAGCTTTTGAAATATTTACATTTTAAAAAGTGGTAACAATATACTTATGCAGATTGAGTATCTCCAATCAGAAAATTCAAAGTCTGAAAGGCTTCAAAATCTGAAACTTCTTGAGCACTGACATGATAGTCCAAGGGAATGCCCATTGGAATATTTGGATTTCGGATTTGGGGATTGAGGATGCTTAACTGGTACAATGCAAATACTCAAAAATTTTTAGAAATCCCAAATCCGAAACACTTCTGGTGCAAAGCATTTCAGACAAGGGCTACTAAACCTGGAGCTACTTTTGTTGAGGACCCAACTATGATGTACCAACAACAACTATTTTCAGCACTGCCTGTATTATTATTTTATATAATTTTCATAAAGACCTGAGAGTTGAGTTTACTCATCTGGAAAATAAGCATAGTAAGACCTAACAGATGAGTAAACAAATTATCCAGGAGTTAAATAAACTTTCCCAAAGTCACAGCAAGTGGGAGGTGGAACAGGGCTTTGAACTCAAGTCTGGACGATCTGGGAGCCCGTGTTATTCTTGACTATGCAACCCTGTCATCTTCATAATTATAGGCCAGATGTGTTTACTTGGAACCAAGAAGTTTTTTTTGTTGTTGTTTGTTTTATGTTTTTTTCCATCATTATAGACCTGGTTGGTTCTCCCTTCCTTCATGTTGTTGGAGGACCTCACTGTGCCACCAGCAGCAAAGCCGCCTGCCCATCCTATACTAACTACACTCCCACTCCCCTCTTGAAGGCTGGCTGCTCGTTATCAAGAACTCTGCATCCAAAAGTAAATGTCCGAGGCATCAGGATTCCCAAGGGCAGGATCCAGGATGGTACCTAGCCTACCTAAGGTTTCTAGGTTCCTACCTAAGGAATAGGCATCATAGAAAGTACAGATTCTTCTACCCGAAACCTTTTCCCCCTACTCCCACCCCTTCAAAATGCTGCCCTTCTTCCTAGAAAGTGCTGGGGTGGAATGTCCATTCTCCCCCAAGTTTTGCCAGGGCTCATGGGACCCATAGAGCTCAGGGGCTCTTGTGACTTCATAGTGGACCTTTTCTGACATTAGGGGGTACAGGGAGTGAGGTGGGAACCTAGGTTGTTCTCTAGACACAATGGATCTGGAACTCAGCCATCCCCTAGTGCAAGAAAAGTGTGCAATAAAGAAGGATCCGCATTTTCCAAGAGAAGTCTAGGGTGGAGATTTTTTTCTTCCAGATTTTACAATTCTGTTCTCAGTCACAGCTGAGGCCTGTAGACCAGAATAGTTGCAGTTGTACTCTGCATTTGTAGCTAGCAAACAGTAGTCAGTCAGAAAAAAGTATCAATGTTCTGCCAACTTCTGCTATTTGTGAAATTTTGCCAGAAGCAAAACAGGATCAAAAATAATAAACAGACCTCCTCCCTGGCTTCTTGACTGCTATTTACATAAAGAGATTGATGAACTGCCTGTGCTTGTGGGAGTGTGCAGGGAAGGGAGTTTTTAAGGAGAAAAGGTTAATTTTGGGGTGGGCTTGATTGCATGTGATTTGGCGTTTTCTTCATTAATTGGGTTTCCAGAGACAACCTTTGCTATAGATAGTGTTGCTTCTCCATCATAAGCAGCCTAAACTGTGGATAAGACAACTTGACACATGAATTACATGCAGCTATACAACTTCCACAGGGAGAGCAAATGAATCTTTAAAACAAAGGAACAATGTGAGCCTTAAGTAGAACATTTATGTTCCCAGTAATTTGTATGGCAAGCTTGGGAAACCGGGGTACAGGAGGCCTGGGTTCTCGAGCATGTTTGTCCTAACATGGTTATCATTGATGTTTTTATTAACCTCTCATGCCTCAGTTTTTGAACCTATGAAATGGGAATAATATTAGCTCCCGCGATTCTGTAATGTAGCTGAGGAAAAAGTAATCAATGTGAAATCAATTCAAATGGAAGGTGTGGTTCTCAGTTCTGGAGTGGCTGAGGGATGCTGGCATCTGTTAGGGGCCACTAAACTCACCTGCATACAGTGCCATGTAAAGCCACACCCAGCTCCTTGCTGTCCTCAGTTGCACCAAAATATTACCATATGTGCTTCTCTTCCTTGGATAATAATTCATATCACTCCTCAAGGATATCAGAATAATGTGCCACTCTGTGGGTTTTTTAGTTTGTTTGTTTGTTTTGTTTTGTTTTGAGACAGAGTTTCACTCTTGTTACCCAGGCTGGAGTGCAATGGCCTGATCTCGGCTCATCGCAACCTCTGCCCCCTGGGTTCAAGCAATTCTCCTGCCTCAGCCTCCTGAGTAGCTCGGACTACAGGCGTGTGCCACCGTGCCCAGCTAATTTTTGTATATTTAGTAGAGACGGGGTTTCACCATGTTGACCAGGATGGTCTCGATCTCTTGACCTCATGATCCACCCGCCTCAGCCTCCTAAAATGCTGGGATTATAGGTGTGAGCCACCGCGCCCGGCCTCACTGTGTGGTTTTTTGGTTTGGTTTTGTTTGAGACTGAGTCTCACTCTGTCGCCCAGGCTGGAGCGCAATGGTGAGATCTCAGCTCACTGAAACCTCTGCCTCCTGGGTTCGGGCAATTCTCCTGCCTCAGCCTCCCTAGGAGCTGGGACTGTAAGCACCCACCACCATGCCCAGCTAATTTTTATATTTTTAGCAGAGATGGGGTTTTACCAGGTTGGCCAGGCTGGTCTCAAACTCCTGACCTCAGATGATCCACCCACCTTGGCCTCCCAGGTTACAGGCATGAGCCACCGTGCTCAACCTTGTTTTGTTTTTATTCAGTTCCCAAATGGGCAACATCTGCTCTACTAATTCTCAGCTTCACTTTAAATCTTCTTTTTCTATATTTGATGCACTGTGAGTGAATGTGTATAATTAATTAGGGTCATTTCGAACTCTAGTTTTCCCTCTCATTTTTCTTTCCTCTCATCTTTCACCTTCATTTTAAGGTGTCAAGAATTGTATTTCGTATTTTTACTAAGCTAATAAATATTGTTTCAACCTTAATAAATAATTTTCCATCAACAGGAGGAGAATAAAACCTTTCAAAGTGAAAGATACTGTATCATAGCCTGAGGGGCTCTGACAAGTCCAAGTGTCATAAGTCATAACTTTCAAAGTTATGAATTTCCAAATGTCAATTGGGCTTACTGCCTAAGGCCATGATTTTGTGGGGCTGCCTACTCCTAGGCAGAAGAGCCTGGTGTGGGTGTCTAGCTGGAGGCTTCCAAATGCTTATTGTGGTCTCAGCAGGCTGTCTGACTCCAAAGAAACTTAAGGAACCTGATGTCACACCTCGCACATTGTCTGATGAGGGATGCTTGGTGCTCCCCTGCCATCCTACCTAGCACAACCTGAGCTGGAAAGTCTTAGGAAAGTTGGGTGAAAGTTGCCAGAAACACACACTTTATAAACATACTCCTTACTGTGTTTGAGTTTTGTTTGATAGTTTTGATATCAGTATTATTTTGTTTGCTTTAAATATTTCAGTATGGTGATGATGGTAGTTTTAAGGGAAAAGGGTAGTTACTAAGCTGATACTTTTGTGAAAGTCTTCAAAAATTGGTAAACACCCTACCCATTTGGTGATTATTTGGAAAGTCTGGGTATCCTAAGTGAGTGGAGCTTGAGGGGAATGTGAATGAGGAGAGAAGGAGCTTACGTGACAGAGTTGTACCCAGCTTATGGAATGGCTTGTCAAAACTCTTTGCTTCAACAAAACTTAGACTCTATATTGACTTCTTCCTTACACAAGAGGGTGAGACTAACTCCCCATGCCTCCAAATTTCCGGGCAGCCTTTAGTTTGGCAGAACACATTTCTTGTTTATAGTTGGCTCTGTTCAGTGAACAACCACTTAAATAAATTACCATGTTTTGTGATTGATGCTAATAATCTGACATGGAGTTATTAAGACTTCAGATCCTTCATTTGTTAGAGAAAGAATCTTTATAGACTCTTTTTCCCTTTGGCTCTGAGAGGCTGTACATTTTCTGAAACCTGTAGTTTGTAGAGGCCAGGTTCACTGCTGTAAAGCATAACTTTGGCGTAAGCTGGACCTACGTTCAAATCTTACTTTCAGCACTGATGTGCTGTGTGATCTTGAATAAGTCCCATGAACTCTATAAGCTGATTTCTTCATCTAAATTGGGAATAATAATAACAACATCTTCTGCATGCAGTTGTTATAAGAATGAAGTGTTACCATGCCTACAAAGAGCCTGGCGCATACTCAGGGCTCAATGTGTGTTACTCTAAAGGGAAAACAAAAAAGAGCATTAACAATCAGCAACACGGCCAGTTCTGCTATGGATGAACTACTTATGGAGAAGATAAAAATACCCCAGCCTGGATAAATACATAGAGTGGAAGCTAAAGAACAGCCACAATCCTAGTGGATCTGAAATTAGAGTGTTTAAAGCATCTTCAGAATGCTGCAGAGGGACCCCAAGATGAATCTGAACAGGCAGGCCTTGCTGAGTGTCCCTAAGTCTGTTAGTGTTAGATCATACACTTTTTGTCCAATCACATTTCCAAATGGTGGCCAATCGTGGCTATCCAATGAAGTTTCCATAAAGGTCCGAGAGGACAGGGTTTGCAGAGCTTCCAGAAAGCTGAACACACAGAGGTTCCTGGAGGGTGGTGCACTCAGGGAGGGGACGGAGGCTCTGCGTGCCTTCCCCAATACCTCAACTCATGTGTCTCTCCATCTGTATTCTTTGTAATATTCTTTATAATAAACTGGTAAACATAAAAAAAAGTATCTTCAGAGGAAGAAAGGAGGGCAGCTTAGAAACTGCAAATTTAGCCAGGAGTTTTCTGATCAAATGTACTTACCTTTGAAAGCAGATAGCTCTTGAACTCTTGGTATAATAGATAATATGTTTTGTCCCTAAATAAATGAGACCAACCCCCAGAAGTCCAATGTATGAACCTCATCTCTGCCATGAAGTTGACATAAGTGTATCTAACCTTTGATAATGCCTACTCTTAATATTTCAAGTCCAGCTTCCCAAAACGAAGCACAGAATCTTTCAAACATTTGCCTTAGCAGTACAGTTAATTGGGAAATAATAATACATCGTCCCATCTCCTCTCATAAGATGCGGTAAGATAAGCCCAGAGGAAGTGTGGGCAGCACCCTTCATCTCACCCTCTAGTTTGCAGCCTGCTCCACAGCTGAGAAGGAGAGAGATGGCACAGCAGCAGGGACAACGTCTCTTCCATGCCTAGACTCCCCTCAGCTTCTTTTCAAAGACAGCCCTGATCTAACTGTTTTGCTAGACTCAAAACACTGGATCTTGAATTTGTTGTAACCCCACTGGCTTACAGAAAATGAAGCGTGTTTGTTGCCTTTCTATTTCTGCATAGGGGAACATAGTCATTCACTCACTCGCTCACTCACAAGATTGTTTGTAAAATAGCTACTCTGTGTCCGGTGCTCTTGGGTCCTCAGGATATAACAACACATTCAAATACAATCACACCCGAGTTTGATGGGTGGACCTTAAACAGGCTCGGAGGAACGTCATAGGTGCAGGGATGGATGTCTGTGTAGAAGCAATGGGGGCACCATGGAAGGGTTTCAGTTTTAGCAATAGCTGTTGGGTTATTGTTGGTTGTTGGTGTTTTAGGGTTTTTTGTTCCATTGCTTCAGCTTCTGTCCCTTTTTCAGAAGGTGTCCATGCCTGTTGTTACTGGAGGGTTGAGGGAGGATTTCTTATTACTTGTCTGAGGAATTGTGAGGTTTCAGCAGCATCAGTTTTTGCCCTTTTAAGTGTCTTCCTTCGAATTTGGATAGGTGGGTTTCAGTCTGGGAACATGGAACCCTCTCTCTTCTGTGAAAGTGAACTGTCCTTGAAAAACCAGGGCCCATCCTCTACAGAGAGTTTAGCTGTGTGCTGCCACCACTGCACTCGAGTTTGTGTTCCTCCTGGAAGGATTACGATAAGATAGTGGTAAATTTCTCACGAATACAACTTTAGTAACATAGCAGTAACTTATCACAGATATTTAAGAGAGACTACATTTTAGAAACAGAGATCACTTTTTCTGCATCATCTCTTCTATTGGAAAACCTAGCGTAGTCAATGCCTCAACAAATATTTGTTCAAAGCCGATTGTGTGCAAGATCTTTTCTGGGATTGAGTATGATGCAAAAATTATATAAAATGGGATCACTGCCCTCCAGGAGATTACAATTAAGTGTGGTAAGACATATAAACTGTCATAAATATTGACAATTCAAGGGAGCATATTGCTCAGTGACTAATAGGCTGTCAAAACATATGCAGAAGTATGTGTAGGCAACAGAGTGGTAAGGTAAAGAGGGAAGACCAGTCGGCATGAGCTGTGGGAAGAAGCTGTGTTTCCACTGGGCAGAAATCTCAGAGGGTTGTCCTAAGCAGGGCAACAGAATGAGTTGAAAAGTATGAGTTAAGCGATTAAGAATGTAGTCCAAATTCAGTGACTTGTGGAGGTTATAGGAAATACAGATGGTAAGGTTGGAAAAAACATTTGAGGTCAGACCACAGTGAGTTTGAAATTTATTTGATCAGTAATAGGGAGCTCCTGAGGGCTTTCAAGTAGGGAAGTAATAGGATAAAAAGAGCAGCATAGAAAGATGAATAAATAAACATGGGTTTGAAGTGGCCAGACTGAATGTGGAGAGGTCGTCATCATGGTTGAACATGTACTTTGTGCAGGCCCTGTCTAAACCTGATCAATAATTACATCATATAATCCTCAGAAGAGGAAGTACCATTGATGTTCCCATTTTAAAGAGTAAGAAATGGAAACCCAGAGAGGTTAAAGTCACTTGTTCCAGTTAAACACAAATACCTAGCAGAGCCAGGAAGTGAACCCGCGGCTGTCTGTTGCTGTCTGTGTTCTTCCACAGCTCCTGGCTTCTCCTTAGAGTGGTTGTTGCTTCTGCTGCGGCTGCACTTACAGTGACTGCTCAGAAAAATACCATGAGGAGTGAGGATCTTAACTATGGTGATAAATAAATTATAAATACAGACGATAGCTCCATAACTTTTCAGGATGGAATATATTTATATGCCTTACAAAATTTTTATGTTTACAATTCCTAACATATCTCTTCATGTTCTCTCCCTACTCCCCATGATAAGAGCCCATTACTTTGAATTTATTACTGTACCTTCTGCTTGAGATTTTTATTCTACTTCAAGACACCTCTTCAGTGATTTGTGTAACCAGGAATTCTTAGTGAAGTCTGGGTCACCTTACAACAGAAATTTCACAGGAACTGTATACATTTTCTTCCTGCTTTTGGCATGACTAAACACGTATGGACGAGGGATAAACACAGTAACTGCTAACATTGAATGAATTTAATATGAGTGGTAAGGAGGTTTGAATTTTAAACTGCTAACATTGTAGTTAGCTTGAACTATGTCATGTTTTATAGTTCTTGGAGTAAAATGTGCCCCAATACAACATAATTTAGTGCCTGATTTTAGAAATGTGAATAAACCGAAATACTAGTTAAATTGGGACATGTCTGAAATAGCTGTAAACCCCAGGATTAATCTGTAAAGAAACTCAATAAACAAATGTCCCTAGAGGACACCTGTTCATGTTGTTTACACCAAATTCCTAAGTAGCCAGTCAGCCTCTTATCAAGAAGGAGATTTTCAAATGTGAGCTCTTCCAGAAGTAAAGATTTTAAATATTTAATGAAGCAGGAAATTGCCTCAGGCAGCTGCCCCACTGATACTGAATAAAAAGTACTCATATATTAGAGTACTTTATATGAGCTATTAATATAGAGTTTAACTTCTCTACCTGAATTGTAGTTCAGATTCTGAATCTAGCTGCAGGTTAAATCCAAATTAAATGAAGTGAGTAAGGAAGCTTCAGGGAACAGAGTTTGTGTGCTTCAAGGAGGAAGAAGCCACTTCGGAGAACTGGCTTACTCTGAAAATGCACAGATGACCCTGAATGATCTCTCAGCTCCTTAGCGCCCCTGCACACATTCCACTATTCTCTCAGCACACTCTAGTCTCTTGAGTCCTGTTTGGAAAGCAGTGCTTCACCATTTCCCTCAAATGCAGGCCAATTCTATTTTTCTTCATCAGGACGAGTTGTCTCTATGGGTCAAGATGGGCAGAGGTTTTTGTTGAGTCAGCAAAGACTCTCTACTTGGCAGGTCATGGTCACAGCCATTCCTGTGACTTCTCCCAACGTGCAAGAACTAGAGAGGTCAATGCCCGGCCTCTGGGTCAATGTCAGGTTGTTCTCTAGAACCGGCTGCTCCTGACCCATAACCAGCTCCAGAAGTTTCCAGGCTTCTCAAGGGTGCCTTCTTCTTTGAAGGTTCACTTAGTGTTCTTGTCCCACATTTATATGTAAATGCAATTCTCTCCTTCCTGCTGATCAAGCTGTTCTGTTCACGGGTGGCATGGAAGAGGTCATAACCTCTGCAATCCCTTCTATGTGTCAAGAAAGACCTCTGGACTCCACTGATAAAATACATGATCCTAATTGCCTCTCCATGCCAATGATAGACTCATTTCCTGGCTGTTTCTGACATTATCACCAGCTGAGCTAAACCAACAGGACCCGAGTCCCCCAGAAGGCATGTTGTTTGGGCAATTAGTGGTTGAACTTCATGGAAGTGTGTTCCATGACTGTTGCTATGTAACAAACAGCCCCAAACTTAGCGGCATTAAACAAACATGTTATTATGCTCATGGATTCTGTGGGTCAGGAGTTTGGAAGAGACACAGTGGAGATGGCTTGTCTCTGCTCCGTGATGACTGTGACATGGGCTGGAAAGACCTGCAGGCTGTACCTGACTCAGTGACTGGGCTCGGGAGCATCCAAAGCCTTGGGGACTTGCATGACTGGCAGTGGATGCTGCCTCTCGATCAGGACCTCAGTGAGACTGGCAGCTGGGCTGGCACATCTACATGTGTCCATGTGTTGCCCAGGTTTCCTTCTTCCCTGTATGGAGACTGTATCTCAAGAGTGAGCAAGACAAAAGTGTGTGACTTTTTATGATCCAGCCTTGAAAGTTGCCTCGTGTCACTTTTTCTGTATTCTTTTAGTCAACATAGTCATAAAGCTGTGCTCAGGTTCAAGAAGAGCAGACCCATTATTCGATGGGAGGAGAGTCAAAGAATTTGCAGATGTAAAAATAGATATGTTGGACAAATTCAGTAGTGCTGGGTTTCTGTCATTTTTTTTCTGGGATGTGGCTGGCACCTAACTGATTTATTTGACTGAATGCCGCAACTAGAATTATCACGTGATGTTCTTTTGTCCCCAACATGAAGAGAGTGCCCGGGTGACATTCCGCATATGCCAGCTGCATTGCACTAATTCTTTGGTTGTGACTGTGTGAATAGTTGCAGGCATCATTCTGTGAAGTTTCAAATACGTTCGCTCATTTAAGCCCCCACAACCCCATGAAACAGGAAAGAAGAACATACTCCTACTCCCTTCCCAAGATTAAAACAAAATCCAAGGTTTCTAAGCAAAGCCAATTGGTACTCAATTTTATCCAAAACCTGGTTTTCTGCTAAAAGTTCTCTCATTTCACTTATAGCTGTTTACTTTGCTGCTCCTGAATCCTTGGTGGTAGAATTAAAGTTTCTGGGTGATGTTTTATTAAACATTTAAAGGACAGGGGGCTCCTTTACAGCAGAGGCTTGCAAACAGGTGCAGCTTTGCCCTCCAGGGAACATTTGGTAGTATCTGGAGATACTTTTGATGATCTCAACTAGGGGGTAAGTGCTGCTGGCATCTAGTGGGCAATAGACAGTGATGCTGCTGAACTTCCTATAGTGTACAGGATGCCCCCCACCACACCAAAGAATTATCTGGCCCAAAATAGTGCCACTGTTGAGAAACGCTACTTTACGGGGCGGTGGGTGGGGGGCGGTTATAATCCTTCTACAAAATGAGAAAACGGGTTCAGAGAAGCTGAATGACTTGCTTAAGGCTCTACAACTAGTAAATGATGAAGCCAGAATGCAGACTCTCATCTTGGGAGCCTCAGTTTTGTGCCTTTATTTCCTATGGTACTTGAGCTGGCCTTGCCACCTGCCTATAGAGAGAGGACGTGGAGGGGGTAGTGGGTTTTCTTGCTTTTCTGGAATTCTGGGCATCCACCACACCCATATAATGAGCAGAAGTCACTGGGGTGGACATTGTGCTCCTGCAGTTTTCTTTACTCATTAGGAGCCAGAGGCAGGGCTCACGTGAGCAGAGTGAAGATTTCGGTAAGGCCTGGGTGGGAACTGGACTCTAACCTCTGAGATTGAGACTTGTAAATAACAACTGAAAAGCTAGAGCATAGGGGTGTGTGTGTGTGTGTGTGTGTGTGTGTGTGTGTGTGTGTGTGTGTGTGTGTGGTGTGTGTGTGGTGTGGGAGGGAAGTAAGATCTTATCCCACAACAATAAGCGAACAGCTAATTACTTGTAATTTTGGAGATAATTGTTTTCTCCTCCTGCAAACATGCCAAATAGGAAATTAATTTAAACCCCAGAAAGCTTGAATCATATGCAGATTGTCAGGAAAGAAACACTCATTACCCCTTTAGAGCCCCCATCATGTCTAACAGGCAGGCTGAAAAGTACAGCTGCAGCACAGGGCTGCCACCTCTGTGCGAGGTCCCCCTACTCACTGGTGACTGGAGAGTAACGGGACTGAGCTTCTCGCAGAGGCAGGCCCCTGGCAGGTAGACAGGGCCCAGCTTCCCATTGACACCTGATTCATGCCACCTGATGCAGAATGTGTCGCGGCAGTCATCCTTTCTGATAGACGTATTTATCACTTTGGATTCCATGTCAGTGCAAGAGCTGGCTTCATTTGGCCTTGGATAAATGAGTCTTCGGGTAATAGATGACAGTTAAAATGTCAGGCAAATGTTATCTTCAGTGAAAGACTTGGCTGTTCCTGCTCAGTCTGTTTTGCTTCCCAGCTTAAGGCAGTCTCTCTTCATTTCTAAGAGGGAGGATGAATACAATCCAGATTGTTCACTTAGATGAAGCATCTTCCTCCCCCTAACTTCTCACTGCTCCTGGGCTCGAGTTCAACAGGGAAAGCCTTCTAGGGTTGAGCAACAGAACAAAAGGAACAGGCTGCCCTGCCTTCCGATCCCAAGCAGCCCGTGCATACAGTGTTTTAACTGTTCTGGAAAGAATGAAGCATTCACAAGCCTTTCCATTTTCAAGAAAAAAATTTCCTGTGACATTTTAATCCCCTTTTGTGCTGGAGAATTTTTAGAGTTTTCTCCTGCCAGTCATCTCAAATGTTTTGTATCTTTCCCTTTGAGCTGAATTGCATATTATGAGCCATGACCCACAATAAAAAATAATGCCACTGTTATTGAATGAAAGTCTCGTTCTTTGGGTTATTCTGGGCTATGGGTCAGCGCATAAATGCTGACCTCTGAGAGTCCAAAGATGTTATCTAGTTGAGGCTTATGCTGGGAGAACAAAAATGAGCTGTGAGATGAAAATGACCACCTGGGATCTCCAATTTGGTTTATGTTTCCGTGAAATAGTTTCTATAAATGATATGAGTGGGTGCCACAGCGTTTTTTTTTTCTAAAAGGAGAGCTGGATTATATCTGAGATCTCTTGCCTGCCAATGGAATTTTTGTAGATACTCTCTATCTAAATTGGCGTTTCTCAATCTCCCCACTATCGACATTTGGGGGCCAGGTAATTCTTTTTCGTGGGGCTATCCTATGTGTTGTAGGATGCTAAATGGCATCCATAGTTTTTACCTCTGAATACCAGAAGAGATCCAACCTCCCAAGCTGTGAAAACCAAGCATGTCTCCAGACATTGCCCTGTGTTCTCAGGGGAGCAAAAATCCCCCCAATTGAGAACCATTGATCTAGATAAAAATAACGATCCCCAGACAGATATAAATGAATTCATTCCTTTGTTCAATCTTTTAACAAAAGTCTCTTAAATGCCTTCCGTGTACCAGAGTCTTCTTTGGAGATTGTAAATTGAGAGATGAGTAGATCATAGTTATTGCCCTATAGGGACTTGGCGAGAAGACAGGCATGAATCTGAATAATTACACCAGGAATGCCCTCTAATGAAGATGGGAAGGACGTGGCTTAGGAGTTCAGAGGAAGAAGTCTTAACTCTTCTTCAAGTTATCAGACTTCCTGAAGGGTCTGATTCTCCATTTATTCAGGAAGTACTTATGTTTTCAAGGGGAAAAGAATCCTGTTTATCAAGGTATTACACTACACAGAGTTTCAAAATCAAATTTATGAATTCTTTTATGTAAATATTTTGGTATGGTAAATTTTGGTTTCAAATGTAGATAAAAGAAGTCCTAATATCTGGATATTAGTTGATGTACAAAACAGATACATGAAAGGATCTGAATGAATGGATTGGGGGGTAATAGCAGTTCAAAGGGCTGAGTGAGCCCTGAGCTTGGACAGTGGCCAGGCTCTGTCTCAGGAAAGTGTCTACCATGCTTTGAAGTCACAGTTTTGAACCTGTGTTCACAATAACAGATAAAAGTGGATATTTACACTTCCTTGGGCTTAGGATTTGATGACCTCCCCCATAAAATGTGGAGGGCAGTAAAATGAAACTGAAATAGACCTGCCTCCACTGTGGAAGCAGCATTGGCAATGGCTGCCCACTGCGAGCTACGGCCAGCACAGCTCCCAGACCACCAGCTGGAAATGCACCCCTTCCTCTTTCATCACAAATAAGTGTGAAAGATGCTATGATAAGGGGTGGTTTTGAATCTATGGCAAATGTATATTTAAAATTATTTTTACGTTTTAACTATATGGGAGCCAGTTTGATGTAATCATGAAGAACACTGGCTGGAAAGCTAGAAAGACCTGGGTTAAAACCCAGGCTCTGCCAGGCCTAGATGTTTGACCATGGACCAGTTATCTAATCCCATAGTGCCTCAGGTTCTTTGTAGAAATTAGACTAATACATCCTACCTCAAAGGATTGTTATGAGATAATTATATGAGATATTTTAACTGTCTTAATTTTTTTAATTTTTATTTTTTGAGATGAAGTCTCACTCTGTCACCCAGGCTGGAGTGCAATGGCACAATCTTGGTTCACTGCCACCTCCACCTCCTGGGTTCAAGCAATTCTTCTGCCTTAGCGTCCTGAATAGCTGGGATTGCAAGCGTGCACTACCATGTCCGGCCAATTTTTGTATTTTTAGTAGGGATGAGGTTTCTCCACATTGGCCAGGCTGGTCTTGAACTCCTGACTGCAAGTGATCTTCCCACCTTGGCCTCCCAACATGCTGGGATTACACGGGAGAGCCACCGCGCCTGGCCCAGAACTGCCAAATTTCTAAGTATTTGGTGAATGGGGTTTTGGCAGTCTTGTTAGTAACGCTTGCTACACGCCTCACGCTGGTGTGCCCACGACTTTATGGTTGAAAGCTGTTGTTTTAAAGATAGAAAGGTGCAAAGCCAGGAAGCGTTATAGGTCCACAGAGTAACTGTGTTTCTTAAAACCAAAGATCAAAAACTGTTTACTTTCCTTCTAATGCTAAGAAGCCTTTGCAGGCTCTTTAGAATAAAGCCAGTATTAGTAAGGCTGGAGTAGCATTTACTGTAGAATAAAAAGCTGATGCATTTAAGATGAACTTTGAGAGAAGGTGGGATTGGAGAAGGGGATATCTGTGTATTAGTCCAGCCTCATGCTGCTAATAAAGACATACACAAGACTGAGTAATTTATAAAGGGAAAAGGTTTAATTAACTCACAGTTCCACATGGCTGAGAAGGCCTCATGATCATGGTGGAAGGTGAAGGGGAGGCAAGACATGTCTTAACATGGCAGCAGGCAAGAGAGAGCTTGTGCAGGGAAACTCATTTATAAAGCCATCAGATCTTGTTAGACTTATTCACTACCATGAGAACAGTATGGGGGAAGACTCGCCCCATGATTCAGTTACCTCCACTAGGTCCCTCCAAGGACATGTGGGAATTATAGGAGTTATAGTTCAACATGAGATTTGGGTGTGGACACAGCCAAACCATATTGATCTGGAAAGTCATCATTGCTAGGAAGGGCCTGCAAAAATAGATATGAATCAAGTTTTAAATTTGTTTTCAGTTCAGGTTAAATTTGGAATATTGGTAATGATTTTTAAACTCAAGCAAGGGTGTTATCACTTATTGGCGATTTCCTAGGCCCAAATGAGCCGTGAACAGAGGATTCCTTTGCCCTTGATCTTTTGAGACCTAATAAGAATGCACAAACCACTTTCAGTGCTCTCTTTGCATGACAGGTGTGTAGATGTGATGGAGTCCAGCAGTGTAAAAAGAAAGGAAGCATCCCCTACCCGGGGTTGAGATTGCATCAGATTATGGGAACTGACACCAAGGCCAGTGTGAAGTTTAGGAGTGGAGGCATTGCTGAGAGCCCCATTTTGAAGAAGTCCTTTTTATTCCTGTGAACATTCTTGCCCAGTATCCTCCTTATTGATATATGCTTCTCTATTAATTTTTAATTTCTATCAAAATCTCAGAAAAAAGATACTGTTAGTCCCTATGAAAATAAGGACCATAGAAATCTTACCAGTTTGTTTCTCAAAAGATAATTTTTCTCATCCATTCCCGCATTTATTCAACATTTATTCAGCACCTATTAGAAGCTCGGCAAGACAAGACGTGGGCCTGCCGTCCAGGAGCTTCCATTCTAGCGGAGTCAGGGGAGGAAGGGAAGGAGGTAGAGAGATAATGACAGTACAGGACAGAAGTACAAGGGTAGGCATCAGTGCAAGTGCAAGAGGAGCTCCAGAGTCCACACTTAATGCCTAGGGAAGGCTTCCAAGATTAGGCAATGTTCCTGCTGACTTCTGAAGGAGACAGCGCAGCAAAGATAGAACAGAGGATGTTGTTTTCCAGCAGTCAACAGTGTGGTGTGACACTCGAAGAACAGAAAGACACTTACAAGAAAAAGATCTCATGTGCTGAAGTCAAGCAGAGTAAGTGAGCGTGGTATGTTTTAGGAAGAGCAAATCAAGGAGAAACCTTGCTTTCTGTATGGAAGCAAACGCCTGGGTAGGTCACTGTGGCTCCAGAACTGACTGTGCATCGCAGGATTCCCTCACGCTGATCCTTGTCATCCTTCTCCAAATCAGCGTGACCATAAAAGTGTATATGGCTCTGTTTAGTACTTGTGTAAGAAAAACTACACATAAAGATTTAATTGAAAATAATTGCAAGAATGGTTCTCGGAAATATTCCACTACTCTGCATTTAGAAATAGCCTGAAATGTTTTGTAATCCATCCGAGTGCCTTCCAGCTGGAGAGCATGTAAACAATACACACTGAAAAGGCCATTCTTTTTTTATTTCTTTCTAATCTCCAGCATTGACGATTGCATGGTGTCTTGTGATAATGTGTTTCTGGTCTTCATAGCCATTAAACTATTTCTAAGTTTAATCGAAATCCAATTGAAACCTGTTCTTTTTCACTCTCTGTTGAGAACACAGAACAACTGCTCTCTAGCACATCTATTATTTTTTAAGGAAAATGGTTATGGAAGCATTCACTCCAATCACATAATATGGGTGGGCAATTGCTTGCTTTAACTATGCCAGATAAAAGATGACCCCCAATTCTCCATGGCAACCAGAATCATTGACGATAGAGCCAGAGGAAGATGCTTTGTGTAAATTGTGTAGCTAGAAGGAGATTTGCAAATGAGGGGACTCTCACTGGCTTAACCCAAGAAGCTGATAAAAAGAGGAGCTGTCCATTTAAAATGCATCAGAGCCTTATCACATTCATATAAAACAAAATGACTAAATGAAGCAGCTGGAAGATTCTAGTGAGTTTTAATTATCTTTTAATAGCCAAAGGGCTCTTGCCAACACATACTGATAACCTGTCACTTGTTATGTGCCGTATAATCTCCATTTATGAGTCTCAGCTGTTACAAATTGGAAAATATATTTACAGTAATGATCTTTTCTTGTTAAATGCAAATTCCCAGAAATGTTCAAACTGCAAGGTAGCCACACGGCTTTGTTTCTATTACCCTCTTGTGTGGAATTAAAAAGGCTGGTAACACTAAACAAACAATAATAACCAACCTCCTTCTTGTTCATTATTTATGACTCTCATTATGAGTGTAATAATCCCAATTCTTAAAAAGTAAGGGCAAAATAATTCCTGAGGCTTGTAGATTATATTTCTGTAAATTGCTTACAAATCCCTTTTTAATGGGAATCCACACTTTTTTTTCATATCTGCCTGCCGCCTTCTCCTCCTCTCCTTAGATATATCCATCTCAGTGTCTTTGGGCTCCAGGGCTCCAAGGCAGCTGCTGTGGTATCATTCATATTCCCTCTATGTCCCTGTATTTCCTAGAAAGATAGGTAAAGATCCAGGTACAGATATAGATACACCTTTAAATACCATGCTTGGCATTCAGTACATGGGACATCAAATGAGAAAAAGTCTTTCAGAGTTGGTGACCCCTCCTACTTGTCTTCCTGCCTTGACCTCACTAGTATCTCATTTCTCTGCTTCTCTTGACTGTTTTTACCGACTTTGCTAGTGGCTCTTATTCCTCCACCCAGCTCTGTATTCCCCAAGGTTTAATTCCCATTCATGGTCCTGTTACCAAATTTACATGGATGGTTACCAGATCTCCATCTGCAGGTCAGACTTTGCACCTTTTTTCCAGTTCTATATGTCAAATGGCCTTAATTGAACATCTCTAATTATATAGTCATGATCACTTCCAGTCAATAAGTTTAACCACTGAATATGTTAACTTTATGTCTGGGAACTTTTCCTATTTTGGTTAGGGCTTAATTTGCTCTGCCTATCTTCTTGAAAAGAAACTTAGTGTCAATTTGTAGCTTTTGTATCTGTATGTAGCGAGACTCTAAGGACTACCATGTTTTTCTTCAAAATACCTTTGAGATCTGGCATAAGGATTAAATTATTCTTTATTTCCACTGCAGACATTGTGGTTCAGATACAGAAACTTGTCTGTTTACTTTCAACTTTAAAAATTTAATATATAAACAAATTATACTTTATGGAAATCTTCATCTGTCCTGCCCATCACCTACACATGGGGTTAGCAGCAACAAGTCAACATTTTTTTGTTTCTGCCGTCTTGTTTGTTAACATGCTTGTCTCCTTTCAGCTTGACTAGGAAGGGTATTTGCAGCCATTTTGAACTGATTCCAGTTTGTTAAATGCAAAGGCAGTAACAGTTCAGAATTTAAAAGCAGTTCAAAGTTCTATTAAGAAAAAAAACACCCCTGTGATTACCATGGAAACAAAAGCAGATGTTTCAAAAAAATTTTAGAGAAGAAAATGTGCTGCATTGCGGACTTGGGATGAATAGTTTGCTAGCTGCCGAACTGTCGATGTGCTGATGGATTCTGAAGGAACAGGAGTAAATTACAGAACAAGTAAAAACTGTGGGGCCTGGGTGCCCGGTGATCATTTGCAAGAGGGGAGGAAGCGAGGCGGACACAATGGCAACACTGCTGACTGTAGAGCTGGACGAACAGCCTCTTAGCCACCAGCACCTGCAGGAGCCCTCTCAGGAAGGCTGAGCCAGTGAGGGTGCAGACAATGAAATGCACATCATTGACCTGGGATCGTTTCTTAGGTCCCAGGCCTGTAATACTCTGCACATCAGAGTGGTCACAGCCCAGGGCTGGTGACAGGTTCAAGGCATGTTCAGAACTTAGGACTCCATGAAGCCACATTTGAAAATTCATTTTGAAGATGAATCCTTTTTTTATTGTTGAGCGTCTACTTGGCTCCTTTAGTATTTCAGTAGGCTTCGTTAATGAACACATTTGGAAAGTGGTCACATGAAGAGAATCAACTTAGGTGTGTATATTTATGTTTTCTATTTTTACTTGGTATAAAAACTGACCTACATACACGAGTTCTTTCTTTGGTGCTTATGAAGAGTCTTATACTATCTGTAGACCATCATGATGTGTGTCAGTTTGGGGAAACATACGCAGAAGGGCCAGTAATTAGTGTTAGCTCCTCAACTCACAGTCGGTAGAACTCCTAGAGATCTCTTCCCTGCACAGTTGCAAGCAAAGCTTTGTGTCTGCCGTGAGCCCTCCCCTCCCTGCCCTGGAGGGGTGTGGCAGAGAGGAAGTTAAGGACGGAGATCTTTTCATGCACAACCCTTGCTTTTTGGGAAGGAACAGGCATTGTTGAGCTTACTCTGGTTCAGTCTGATTTTTTTTTCTGTTTCTAGCAGCCTCATTAGATGTGGCCTTTGTAATAAGAAGAGTAGACTCATCTCTATGAAGAAACTTACCACCAAGGCTCACTATACTATGAACACCCTCTCCTTATTCACCACCCCATCTATTAGGCTGGGGCAGGGTGGACAGGGGTATGGTTGATAGCAACAGGGTGTGCAGGCCCTGGAGGATGGAGTTTGGCCCCAGTTGTGGGTGGTTCTCTTTAGAGAGTGGGGAGCTGGATAAATATTTCTCTTAGCTTTGATAATAATAGTGAAAAGTCCTTATCAGCATCCTAAAGGTGAGGATTTATCCATCTCTTACAAGCCAAGAAGAATTGTGACACTGGGGTCCCTCCGAGTAGTATGAATGATACACATCAGCTTACACATCTGTATGAGGCTTTCAACTTTGTTGTATTCACAGTGAAACGAGAGCATTCCCTGGTCCCCCTCACAAGGGTGTGGCTCACCTGTTTGGTTCCTGCAGCTGATCAAACCTCTGAGGGGTGGGGGAGCACACAGATGGACAGGTACAGGAGCCCAAGTGGGCATGTGTTACAGTGTGCCCTTTTAGCCCTGCTATCCGCAGATGGCACGAGTGTTCACCAGCTCAGTGGACCCTCTGCCTTTTCACAAGGGCAGAGGGCCAGTGTGACAGCTTTCTGTATCCTGAGCTCCTATCCAGTGTCCCAGAAGAATCAAGTTACACGCAGACTTGAAGGATGAATGCGGGAGTTTTGTTGAGTGGTGGAGGTAGCTCTCAGTGGAATGGATGGGGAGCCAGAAGAGGGGATAGAGTGGGAACATGATCTTGCCCTGGAGCCTGGCCGTCCAGCAGCCAAACTCGTCTCCCACAGTCCCCAGCCAAACTTCCATCCGCGTTCAGATGTCCTTCTTCTTCTCTCTTTCTCTGCCACGTCCTTCCACGGTTCATTTGCTTGTCTCCTTACCTGCTCATCTGCTTCTGGAGCATGGGGTTCAGGATTTATATGGGTACAGGATAGGAGGCATGGCAGGCCAAAAGGCAACTTTTTGGACGTGAAAACAGAAATGCCTGTTTCCACTTAGGGCTGTAGGTCTTCAGGCTTGAGGGTAAAGCCTTTGCCAGGGAATCACCCCGTTGTACCCAGTGTTTCCCTGTGTCCTGTCCGTATCAACAGAATACTTTCAAATGCTAGAATATAGGCAACAGCCATGAAGGGACTGAGAGACCTAAAACAATACTCAACAAATCAGTAATAATGAGAACTGGCTGTGCTCACCTCTGTCATATGCACGTGCTCTCTCTCTAGCACTGTTAAACCTATTGTCCTCACTCCCCCTTCTCATATCCACTCTGCTCAGGTGTCTAGCATGTGAAGTGTACAAATTGTCCTCTTTGCACCTGACTTGACCTCATGCTATGCCTCTGACCTCAGTCTGCTGTGCCACCCACTCCCCCATCAGCCTAGTGTCCATCTGCTGGGGACCAACCAGCCCACTTTGTCTGAGAGTCAATGGTTTCTAGAGACATTAGACTTTCAGGATTAAAATGAGGACCATTCCAGGCAAACTGGGATGGCTGGTCACCCTATGTGTGACAGACTGTGCATCCCAGTGGTGTATCTATTCAATTGCAGCGCTAATACTTTTTACAATTTGATCACCAACTGACAGCACACCTGGAGAGCATGTTCCCCCATGGTCTGTGGCAGGCCTGTTGAAAACCCTTCATTTAGGTTTTGTTCATGGCTCATCAAATTTGTTTCCATTCAAGAGAGGCCTTTATTTTTATCCCGTTCAGTCTAGGTAACATCTCTAGATTCATACTGTTTTGAAAGTTCAATTTCAGGCTTTGATGATATGCTTATAGATTGGAGTTACCCTTGACATAAATCAGTAGAATCAACCCCATACCTTGAAGGGGGTCATCGTTGTCTCAGGGGCCACATGAGGCACACACAGCTGTAAAGCTGTCAGCAGAGTGGCCAGGAAGGCAGCCCCGCCCTGATCACTGACCGGCAGCCTTGGCCTTCACAAGAAGGTCCCCTGCGCCCGGCAGCGCTCAGCTAGAGCCCGACAGCCTGCTTAATCTTACAGATACGTGCTGGGGCCCTTGTTGTGGGTGCAGCCTTCATTTAGTGCCCGACCTAAGTTCTGTATGGATAATTATGTTGTTTGGGATAATTGTGTTTTCCGTGGATGAAATATTTACTGCATATATTCTTTCCAGGCACATTTATAGTGTTATATACTTTTGAAAATGGTCTGTATGTTAACATCTATTCTTAATTGCCAGAATTTGAGCTCAAGGGCAAGAATAGTGAATATCACGCCATAAATCCATGTTTGAAGGAGAAATGCAGCACCTGTCTTTCTATTGAGGTCTAAGAAGTCTTTTAGGAAGTCCAGCTATCCATAGTCATTGCCTTGAGACCATAAAAACTATCCTTTTAGCAGGACTACGTTGATGGTAGGCAAAGAACACACATGGTGTTCTGGAGGCATAAAGGTAGGGCTTTTTTCTGATTCATGGAAATATCACATGATACTAGGATCTGGGTGTTATGGGAAAATTGTTTGGTGGTGACCTTTTTATATGTCCCTAAAATAATCAAAAAATGAAAATTTACTAGATCATCTGTGACATGGGCCCAGGGTCAGTAACTTAGGGAAGCTCGCTTGGCGGGTGATGTGCTCAGCGTCTTCTTTAACCCACCAGCTCTCTAATGTTCTCGAGTAAAGGCAACACATTTTCGTCCTTTACAGCCCTTATCATACCACCTACTGCCACTGTAAAACTTCTGCAACTTGGATTGGATCCAATTTTATTGGAAAAGTACTTTCAGATAAAAATCTTGCTAAGTGATTTGATGTGGGAAAAGTTAGAAAAGTGTCTAAACAAACGTTCTCCTGGATGCAGTCTTCAATTGTGTGATTTCGAGCAATTCCCCCGTAATTCAAGTGAAACACACACCTGCTGGGTCAATACTATTGATAGTGACAAAATTGGTTTTCCTCTGACAGCTTCAACATTATGTTGGAAGCCCTGTGTGTGTGGATCTAAAAGATCTCCATTTATAAAGTGAGAACTGTTCAAAGCTGAAACTGGTTGTTTAGTCCATTTGAAAATATGCAGGAGGGAGGGGCCTGAATATAGCCCATAGAGTGAAAATCTTCTCCGTTACTCATTGTGGTTAAATACAAATGACAGATGACTGTTGCGCAGCTATTTCAGTATTGTAAATGGAATGTCTAGCACTCTGTTATCACTGCTCCCAGGGCAGCCTCTTGAAGCCCTTGGACCATCCCAGCCTCACCAAGTTCTCCTCTCCACATTGTCAAAAATAGGCAAGACGTACAGTGTAGCAACCAGAGAGGGATTAAAGGCAGGGAGTTCCAAATAAAGGGCAGCCTCTGAGATATAAAAGCTACTCACAATTCTAGATGCATCATATATATAACCAGAATAAATTGAGTTAGAAGATGATGATGTTTCCTTTCTAGTGACAGAGGGCCATTTATCATGTAGCAAATATTTAATGTAGTAATGATAGGAATATCTTATTTAATATATGATTATTTTTCATATCTATTTTTTATCTCTAGCCTTTCAGGATGAATAAAGCTTACCATTTTGATTTTCAGGCTTTCCCAGCAGTGTGAAGAAGTAAGGTTTTGCTAGTTTGTTTTGAAAAGGAAGAGAATTTACTTTGAAATTGTGTTCAGGATTAGACGTTATTCGTTTAATGTAAGGAGCAGCCTTAGTTGACAAGCTAAATAGGGTGGTAAATCTGAGGTTTGCAGAGAGCAGACTTTTAAAATTCCCATCTAACATTAAAAATATATTTCATTATAGCTTACCATCAAGGGAAGGAATAACCCAACATATAGATATGCCCATGCTTTACACAAACCGCCAATTAGACATGTGTATTTTCTTTTGATGAAACGAGAAGCTTTTGGAAATGCAAACATGTGCATCCACTTACTAAGAGTCTACCAGCCTCTTATGTGGGACTGACATAATGATGTCTTGTGCACTTCCTCTTTTAAAATACAAAAATAAATGACACTGAGACCAAAAGCTCTGCAAATTAGTGGCTATTCAGGCTTGATAACTGTACTGAATGCACATGGTTTTCTGATGACGGCCACAGCTGGGGTGGATGAATCATCCTAACCTGGCAGACTGTTTTAGTAAACCTTTCATTTTAATGAAGTGATTCATTTGGAAAGAGGGGCAATGCAGCGAGCATAAGGCCCAGATACTTCCTTCGGCAGCCCGAAACGGCTTAGAGCCACAGAATCTTGCCACTTGATCATCCTGGCAACCCTGGGAGTGGAGTGAAGGAATCCCAAGCGTTCTGTCAACCTCAGTGGGTCCTACCTCCTGTAGAACAGATATTTGTGCAGCATCATCTCCGCTCATGCTCACAACAATCCTCTGAGGTTGATGTTATGATATTTTATAAATAAAAACATGAGGCTCAGAGAAGTTAAATAACGTAATTACAGCTCAGGCATCTTAGATTCTACACTGTATGAGTTGCAGTTCCTTGATCTTATCTTGTTCTCTCTTCTTTCTCTATTTATAATGTCTTCCTTCCCTTCCCCTCCTTATCCTATTCCCATTTCCCCACTCCTTCTATGCTTTCACTTACTCAGAGCATATCGAACTCCTGCACCATGCCATGCCCTGTGCTAAATGCCAGGATCCAGTGGTGAACAAGACAGACATAAGTCTTGTCCTCAAACAGCTTATGGTCTAGCAAACAAGAACAGATATGTGTTCAAATAGAAACTAGGGGGCATGGGAGGAGTGGCAGCACATCTGGAAGGGATGTTTTGTAGGACGATAGTAAGTGTATTAGTTGACAGACTGAGAATGTGCAAAGATTTCAATAGAATTGGTCAATGGACCAAAATCACCGGTTGAAATTACACAGAAATAAATGTAAAGCTGCCATTTCATATTATATAAATACAGAACTGGGACCACATGACTTCATAGGGTTCCAGGTGATGTTTAAAGCCTCAGCGATATGAAATAATGCCTTAAAAACAATGCAGTCAGTCTATGGCCATACCACCCTGAATGTGCCTGATCGCACCTGATCTCAGAAGCTAAGCAGGGTCTGGCCTGGTTAGTACTTGGATGGGAGACCGCCTGGAAATAGCGGGTGCTGTAGGCTTAAAAAAAAAAAAAAAAAAGGATGCAGTCTTAGGCTATATCTGTACCAGCATGGGTTCCAAAATGGAGACGCTTGTAATTTCATGTCACATCTGCAACTCTCTGAAGAGCTTTTTTTGTTTTAAGGGAGACATTGGTTACAAGATAGTGAATACTATTTTTGAGAGAATAAGATTCTCCAGAATTATGTATTTCCCTTGGTAGAAAGTGAGAGACACTTAATTCTTATTCATTCCTCTTCCCTAATGAGCTTTCCTATAGGGAACTTTTGGCTTGGCAGATATGAGCTAGGAGGAGATAATTGGCCTCCCAAAGTAGCTGACTTACCTTAACAATACCTGGCAATGTCTAGTGCTCAGAATTTTCAGAGTACTATTCTCCAGATTTTTTTATTGCTATTGCTATTTTAATCTGATTGAGGAAACAAAATAAGTGTGAGTAAAGCTACTGTAAAATAACATAATTAGTTTATGATAGGGCTGGGCACAGTGGCTCACACCTGTAATCCCAACACGTGGGAGGCTGAGATAGGAGGATCACTTGAGCCCAGGAGTTCAAGACCAGCCTGAGCAACATAGCGAGACCCGATCTCTGTAAAAAATCAAAAAAATTAGGCAAGCATGGTGGCAAATGCCTGTAGTTCCAGCTACCCAGGAGGCTGACACGGGACTATTGTTTGAGCCTGGGAGGTAGAGGTTGCAGTGAGCCAAGATAGCACCACCACACTCTAGCCTGGGTGACAGAGTAAGACCCTGTCTCTAAGAAAATAGCTGTTTGTGGCCAGTGATAACCTCTGTATGTCTGTTGATTTGTCTGCTGCGAAATCCTCCTACCATTTAGGAAATGATATAGTGTTCCCCACTGTTTTTTTTTTTTCTCATTTTAATTTTTAAAGGTAGCAGTCATTTCAATGTCGTGTAGCATGTCAGCTATTTTTCATGAAGCACACTTGCAGTGGATGCCTTTAAAATATAGTACTCATTTATCTTTCTTTATCAGAAATATCTGGCAAGGGGATAAGGGGTTTTCTTTAGTAGAAATGATTTCCCAACTTATTAGTGAAAAATAGCTTATTTAAAATTTATTGTTTTATACAAAACTAGATGATCAACTTGCCATCCTAAAATCTAAGACTAGGGAGCATCAAGCTCATCCAATAAATACGACTAATAATTTAAGATATTGCGTAATCCCGGTATTTTGGGAACACCCAAACACTGAATAAGGGAAAGGATAATGGTGTAAGAAATAAAGTGATTAGAGAAGTGGAGGAAGAAGAAAAATAAAAATGTGGGACACAAAAAGGGAAAGAAATGGGAAAAATTTTTTTTAAAAAAGCAAAAAAACGAAGGAGAAAAGAAAGACAAAAGCAGGAAAGAGGAATAGAGGGATGGGGGGCAGTGTGGAGTGGGGGTCACTATATCTAAGGCCAGAGGCCCTGCTGCTCCTTCGCCACCCACCATTCATGTCCAGACCCTAACTGGCAGGTAACGCTAAAAGCCACAGCTCACAAATCTCTGATCATGTGCCCAGGACTGCCACAGACTTCCAGTTTTAAGTAGTGCCCAAAAATTCCTTTGTCATTAAAAGTCTATTAAGTTACATTCCTTTATTCTTCCATTTTTATCTTCTTTTTTTTTGGAGAGAAGTTCTCACTCTGTCACCCAGGCTGGAGTGCAGTGGCGTGATTACAGCTCACCACAGCCAGTTGCCACCACAGCCCAGCTAATTTTTTATTTTTTGTAGAAATGTGGTCTCACTATGTTGCCCAGGCTAGTCTTGAACTCCTGGACTCAAGCAATCCTCCCGCCTTGGCCTCCCAAAGTTCTAGGATTACAGCTGTGAGCCAGCATGCCTGGCCTTCTTCTTCTTAATGATAGCCCTGACTCATTCAAAAGTCAAGACCACAATAGGAATGTAAGTTTAAAATGTTATGTGCCCATTTATTCAAAATTAATATTTGTAGCCCTATTGGGTCTTAAAGTGCAGTAATATAAGGACCCTTAGAAGTTGATGTAAATCACCTACATGAAAACCCCTTTGTGTCAGTGGTCCCCAACTTTGTTAGCACATCAGAATCACCCGGCCAGTTATGAAAACCTGGGGTGTCTGGGCACCTCAGCTGAGAGTGGTTTGAGTTGAGGTCTCAGCTCTGTTATTCTGTAAGCGCCTCAGGTGATGGGAAGTTCAGCCAGTGCTGAGAATGGTGCCTTTTGGGTGATAGTAGTAGAGTGAGTGAATCACGGTTCCAGCACCTACTAGTGAAGACCATTCATGTACATATATAACTGGGATATCCATTATATAGCAAATCGAAAAGGTGTATATACAATAAGTATATAATATATTTGATATTATACTTGATATTATATTTGATGTCTGTTATATATACAGCAAGTTATAAAAATATATGATAGAAATATATATTATATCTAATATAATGTATATTAGGCCCCCTGAAAAATGTGATGAAAGACAAACTCCAAAAAATGAGAGGGCACTGGTCATGTGGAGGAGCTGTCTTGGCGACAATGTTGCTGAGGCCTCATGTGGAATTCGTGTCTACCTGTCCATCATCTGAGCACAGTGCTCATCACATTACCCCATCACCTGCCGAGTTGACTACGAAGTCCCCACTCTGAGTGCCCCTCCATTCTGACTCTCTACCGCCTGGAATCTTGGCTCCAGACAAACCGAGCAGCACATTATCTTCTGAGCCTTTTCTTCTGAGCCTTTTTCCAGCCAGCCAGCTGTCTGTCTGCCTATCTCTCTCTCTCTCTCTCTCTCTCTCTCTGTCTCTCTCTTTCGCTTTCCAAGATGAAGCCTCACCCTGTCACCCAGGCCGGAGTGCAGTGGTGTGATCTTGGCTCACTGCAAGCTCTGCCTCCTATCCTCCAGGATAGCCCTTGAATCCTGGGTTCAAGCCATTCTCCTGGCTTAGCCTCCCGAGTAGCTGGGTGCACACTCAGCTAATTTTTGTATTTTTAGTAGAGACAGGATTTCACCATGTTGGCCAGGCTGGTCTCGAACTCCTGACCTCAGGTGATCCTCCCACCTCCGCCTCCCAAAGTGCTGGAATCACAGGCGTGAGGCACCATGCCCAGCCCAGCCATTCCTTTAAACTGGACCAGTCTATACCTCTCTCCATAACCACACCCTCGCCATTGTCTATTGAAATTTTATTCGTCCTTCAAGGTCCTTCTTTCAAGAAGCAACAGATACAATTCTTTTTGCTGTTGCAATCCCACTGCCTAGGATTTTCTTCTCTCTCTCTCTCTTAGTTTATCTGTTTTTGTTTTATCATCAATATTTTTATTATATTATTTGTCTAATAAGCTGAGTAAAGGTTTAGAATATCTTCTATATCTTTGGATCTTCTGTTGGACCTACCTAGCATAGTGTTTTACACAGAAACTGCTCAACAAATATTTATTCAATACAATTAATAAATTTTTTAAAAAATATGTTGATTGGGGTATAAAACCCATTGAAATATGAAACTTAAATTTAAGCAGCTGTGATTGTTGAAACAAATGGCTAGTTTTAGGAGATGCTTTTCTGTTCTTAGACATACAGACTTTGACAAAGGTACAGCCATGAGAAGCTCATAGACTAGAGATGTGTGTGCATGTCTGGGGAACATTAGGTGCATAGAAAGTGAATAAATAGGCAAAGTTCTAGCCAACCCTGACTTAACGACAGTAGCGCTTTCGTCTTTTGTGAAGCAAGACAGCCACTTACTCATCTTAAGTCACTTCTCCTTATTTCCCCCTGATGCACATGTCTTAAATTATAGCCCTGGGATGTATTATCTCTTGCTTCAAAAGACAGACAAAGCATTTATGTCTATGAACACAGTGCAATTGCCCTCCTACCCACATACTAAAATATGAATTTTAAAATTGCCAAGCTGAGCTTATTCATTACTGTGTTTCTCTGGATAACAGGCCGACCCCATCTTTCCTGCACCCTCCAAATATCCTTACTTGAACAGTAAATAAAATGTAATTTTTGTCCTTAGGCTGTATCATTTTTCTGCCCACAGTAACTATGAGCATACATTTAAAAGTAGAATCTGGCCTCTTGAATTTACCAGTTGATTTAATCAACTCTCTATAAATCACTTTTTAAAAAAAAAGGTCAGGAGGAAGGGAGAATAAAGGAAAAGAAATTTTATTTTAGAAACCAAAATGTATCTGTGCAGCTTTGTTTTCACATGAAAGACAAAGGATCTTTCCAACAGGACGGAATGACAGTTCCACTTATCTTGGCTGCATGGAAATTAGATCAGTAACATATTTTCTGTTGAAGAAGAAACCTTATCTTAGTGGCTACATTTCAGAATCAATCATCTGCATTTCAGTCCTGCCCCTTCTCACAAGCAGGGAACATTATACGATTTGTATGTTTCAATTAGTTTGCCATAAAAAAATGAGTAGCTCAAGGGCAAAAGTTTATTACTGGTATCTAGCCATGTTTTCTTCTGCTAAATGACATTCTGAAAGCCTCCATTCTGAGCATAATCACCTTAGGGTACCCATAGACTGTGGCCCCAAATGATTCAATTACAGCTAGAAGCTGTTCTTTCCCGAAGCACAAGTCTTTTGCATTCACAGAATATTTTTTTCTTTAGTAAACATTCCTACAAGGATGTAAGTGCAGATTAAGATTGTGTTCTGTCTTCTCATTGTTGTCTTTTTTTCTGTTTACTCTGCTTTTACAAAATGCAGTGTCATGTCTTAGGACAAATTATCCTCCGTTTACCAGCAGGTTAGTTTATAAATTATTTTATTCACATAGGAAACATTTTCCCTTAGAACCAATAGTAAAGGATGCTGAGTTTCCTGCTGACCCACAAGGACTTATTTAACTCATAGTGAAACTCAGCTCTAAAGTTATAAGAGTTTCCTTTTATTTCTAAGAGAAAAGGAGCCTATGTTTCTAATAATTTGACATGTGCGGGACTGTTCCTGACATGTGACAGTTTTTTTCCTCCTTGCCAGTGATAAGGAGATTCTTTCTTCCTCTCTTCAGAGACAGCTTAATGTGTTGTATTTGGATGTAGGGATGTTTCAGTTATCTATTGTTACATAAGAAACCAATCCAAACTTAATGGCTGAAAACAACAGTCATCTATTAGTTCACAGTTCTGTATGTTGGCAGTTTGGACAGGGCTCAGCTGGTAAGTTCTTCTGCTTGTTTCACCTTTCTTGGGCAGTGACAGTTCATTGGCAACTTGATGGAGTTTTGTGGCCTAATAGTGCCTCTCTCACATGCCTCGAGGTTGGTTTCAGCTGTCAGCCAGGTTTTCTCTGCATGTGGTCTCTTATCCTCAAGGATAAGAGGCCTGGGCTTCTTGTCTCAGAGTTCCAAGAGGCTGAGCATAAAAGCTGAAAGACCTCTTCAGCCCTAGGCTCATCAGTTGCACATCACTTCTGCTTGATTTGTTGGTCAAAACAATTCACATGGCCAAACCCATATTCGAGGACCCCTGTTGATGAGAGGAGCAGCAAGGCTAAATTTCAAAGAGACACAGAGATGTGAGGAATTATCGCAGCAGCAGTCTCTGTAAAAAGTCTGCTAGAGGAGTGGTGGGGTGAGTGGTGACAGGTGACAAGTGGTGAAAGGAGTGAGAGGGTGACTGATAACTTTGAGGTTTAGAGGACCTGAATTCCGGTGTCGCTGTACTGTTTCCTGGTAATGTGACCTTGGAAAAATTATTTACCTATCCAAGCTTTAGTTTCATATCTTTTGAGAATAATTCCTCATCCACAGAGAACTTACTAACACTCCTTCTTCACCTCCCCCATCCTGATTTGCAGGTTTCATGGTATCGGCATTCCCAGATTAAGGTACAAATTGAGCATCCCCAATCCCAAACTCCAAAATCTGGAATTCTCCAATGAGCATTTCCTTTGAACATCATGTTGGCACTCAAAATGTTTCAGATTTTAGAGCATTTTGGATCATGCAAATATTCCACACACACACACACACACACAAATCTGAAATACTTCTGGTCTCAAGCATTTCAGCTAAGGGATACTTAACCTCTATTCTCATCCAAATAAGTGCCCAAGTTAGGGACCTGGGAGCGATACACTCACTTACTCTCATCTTACTCTTAGCCATTGGTTCCTGCTTTTCACCTTTAAACCAGTGCTTAAATACCTTAGATGTGCCAGGCTTGGGCTTAACAGTTAAGCAAGGCTGACGTGGTTCAAAAGAACTCACACTCCACTGATAATATGAGAGTCTCCAAGTTCTATGAATGAAACAAGATGTTGTGAGCAATAGTAAGGGCCCTGGGGACCATTTTTGCCTACCCATCTCCATGGCATCCCACTCAATCCAGGCCACCATTATCCCTGGCCGGACACAAGTGTCTCAGCCATGCGGGTTCTCTGTCCTTTACGGTTCATCCTTCGCACTGTTGCTAGAGGTATCATTTTGAAGAAAAAAAATATTAATTCCATACCTGAAAATCCCTATGACTCATAGGATTAAATCTGAACTCCTCCAGGTGGCATAAGAGGCCCTTCACTCTAGGCTGTGGTGTAGCCCTCCCCATACCCAGGTACCCTTCATCCTTAGGAGCTACACTCCCCACAGGTCCTAGGATTGGTCATACGCTGGCAGGAATCTGTGCCTTCACTTCAGGAAAGTCTTTACTCTGAAATGCCTCTCTTTGATGCCTACCATTCACCCTTCCACACTCCAACATTTCTATTTACTTTTGTACTTTAGAGCTTTAGAACATGTAAGTGCTCAATAAATGTTGAATGAATGTCTGTGGTATTTAAAGGAGGCATAGCTGAGTGTGGTAGACCGAAGAGTACCATGAGGAAGAAAAGGAGGTACATTGTGCTATGGAGTGGGGTCTAGGGATAGAATGAGGGAGCCGTCCTTGGCAAAACAGCAGTGGAGTGGGAATAGGAATTCCTGTAGCCACATCATGCAGGAAGGAGAGTTGTGATGGTGAGGTATTTTCTGAGGTTGAATACATGCTTGCAGAAGCCAGCAGTTTGGAAGAGACTGGGCTTGTTTTTGTTGTACAGTGAGCAGTAATATATATCTGCTAACTTAGAGGAATTGCTCGGAAACTCTAAGAACAGAAAAACAAGGACACACAGCTAAACCTTGAAATACATCAGACTCAATACATAGTAAAGAAAAGGTGATTTTAAAATAGTTTTAATCATAAAACTATTAACTCCATACTATTTAATTCAATTTTATTTTCCATTTTTATATACAGGACTGAAATTGCCTAGAAAATACATTTGATTCAGAACGAAAACTGCTTTATCATAGTTTTTGTTGTAATTTAACATTAATAAAAATGCAGTTTTTATTTTTTATTAATAAAAACTGCATTAATAAAAATTTACAGTTTTATTCTATTGTATTATAGTAATGCTGAAGATCCAAGTTATTTCTTAGCCAGATTTTAAACATTCGTTAGGTTCCTTTTACTCATTCCATTGCTTCTATCTTTATTGACCTCCATTAGTGCTAAGAATTAACTTAGATCTACTTTCTATGAATAGAGGTCTGTTTTGACACTTAATTGATTGTAGAAATCAATGGCCCTAAAATAGTTTACAAAACAACTTCATACCCATAAGCTCATGGAATCCTCACAACAAATTCATAAATATGACAGAACACAGTTTACTCATTTATAATACAATCTTAATAATTGCACCCTACACAAGACGTCCGACTTGGGAAGTGATAAATGAAAGTATCTCTCTTTGCAGATAACATGATCTTAGATGTAGAAAACCATAAAGACTCCACCAAAAATGGTTAGAACTAATAAGCAAATTCAGCAAAGTTGCATGATACAAAACCAACATGTAAACATTAGTTGCAATGCTATACATAAACAATCTGAAAATGAAATGAAGAAAACAGTAGCACTTATAATATTATCAAAAGGGAATAAGGATACTTAAGGATAAAATACTTAAGGATAAACTTCACCAAAGAGGCAAAAGACTTGAAAACTGTAGACACTGCTGAAAGAAATTAAAGATACAAGTAAGTGGAAGGACATCTCATACCATGGATTAGAAGACAATATTTTTAAAATGTTTATGCTGCTCAAAGTGATCTAGAGATTCAATGCAATACCTATCAAAATCCCAGTGGCATTTTTCACTTTGCAGAAGTAGAAAAACATTCTAAAATTAACATGGGATCCCAAAGGACCCTGAATAGCCAAAACAATCTCGAAAGGAACAAAGTTGGAACCCTCATATTTTGCATATTACTAAGCTTCAGTAAGCAAAACAATATGATACTGGCATAAAGATAGACAAATGGAACAATGAAACAGAATAGAGAGACAAGAAACCCTCGTGTATGCAGTCAAATGATCTTCAACAAGCCCATTAAGACTACATTAAAAAAAAAAAGGTAGTCTCCTCAATAAATGTGAAAACTGGATACTTACATACCAGTAAATGAAGTTGGATCCTTCCCTTATGCCACATATAAAAATAACCAAAATGGGTAAAATATCTGAATGTAAGACCTGAAAACTATAAAATTTCTAGAAGAAAACAGGAGAAAAGCTTAATGACATTGGATTTGGCAATAATTTATTGGATATGACATGAAACACAGGCAGCAAAAGCAAAAATAGACAAATGGGACTACATCTAACTTAAAAACTTCTGCACAGCAAAGGAAACAGTCGAGTGAAAAAGCATCCTATGGAATGGAAGAAAATATCTGCAAACCATACATCAGATAAATGGTTAATATCTAGAATATATAAGAACTTCTACAACTTAACAACAACACAAACAAATTGCCTGATTTTTAAAAATGTGTTAAAGACTCGAATAGATATTTCTTCAGTGAAGATATACAAATGGCCAAGAAGCAGATGAAAAGATTCTTGGTATTACTAATCATCAGGAAAATGCAAATCAAAACCACATTGACATATCACCTCATACCCATAGGGATGGTCATTATCAAAAACAAACAAACAACAAAATAAGAAGTATTGGTAATGATGTGGAGAAACTGGAACACTTATGTACTGTTGATAGGAATAGAAAAGAGTGCAGCCACTATGGAAAACAGAACAGAGGTTTCTAAAAGAAGTGTAAATAGAATTATCATATGATCCAGCAATTAGTATATATCTAAAAGGATTAAAGCCAAGAGCTCAAAGAGATTTGCACCCCAAGTTCATTGTTGTGTTAGTCACACTGGCCAAGAGGTAAAACCAACCTAAATGTCCAGTGATGAGTGAAAGCATGAAGAAAATGTGGCATATACATAAAATGGAATATTATTTAGCCTTTAAAAAGAAGGAAATCTTGTTATATGCTACAACCTGTGTGAACCTTGAAGACATTATGCTTGGTGAAATAAGCCAATCACAAAAAGATAAATTTGGCATGATTCCACTTACATGAAGTATCCAAAGAAGTAAAACTCATAGATATAGAAAGTCAAATGATGATTGTCAGTAGTTGGGGCGAGGGGGCAATGGGGGTGAGGATCGTTCCTTAACTGGTATAGAATTTCAGTTTTACAAGATGAAAAAGATCTGGAGATCCATTTCACAACAGTGTACATAGAGAAAACACTAATGTTTACCTCTTAACACATTACGAAGTTATTTTTTATCACTTAAAAATTGTTAAGATGGTAAATTTTGTTGTGTTTTTTACCACAATAAAAAGATCATACTACTTCATGTAGATATCATAGGATTACAGAGACAATGTATATGAAGGACTTGACTCACAATATACACTTACATGTTAGCTATTATTATTGCTACAAATTAATCAACTCAAGCCTAAGGATGATAAGTGACTTTCTCAAGTTTCCACAACTACTAAATGGCAGCACTGGACCGTCAAGCCAGGTTTTCTTACTCGTAAGCTCGTAGATTTTCTACTGTTCCTTGCTTCCTAAAACTGAAACTTTCTTCCATATGGCAAAAATTTACACCCTGGGATCCCCAACCAAAATTTCAAAATCACTAGTCTGTTTCTTACTAAACATACTCATAAAATAGACGATCTACTTTTAAGGATACACTGTTTTTCTAATGCAAACCTTTTTATCACTCACTTTACTTTTTGGGAGGGTATATATTCATTTTCCCCAAATCTTTCACTTTATTTGACCCCATCTTTATTCCAATCTCTTGGGTTGCCCTTCTTAATCCATTACAGTGCCTTAGAACAAGCAGATCTTTAGTTTTTAACTATTAAATAAATCTTTAGTCTTGACATCTGGCTTTGCCATTGAAACTAGCCAGGGAGTTGGACCAACGAAGAAAAAAACCCAAGGGAGTGAGGTTATGTCTGTTGTGTTCAGCGTTGAATTCTCAGGGCTTTATGTGGTGCTGTATTAATGGATGAGTAAGGAAAAGAAAGGTAAGTGCTATCTAAAAGAGAGGCTTGGATTATCTGAGCTGGAAAATAATCCAAGGTCACCCATAACTACTCAGTGGAAGAGCTAGTCTCAAAATATATTTCTACCTAGTATGGCCCCACTCATAAGTAATACTGATCAGCTACTCTCTATGGTTTAGATAAGATGTGTTCTTGAAAGATATAATCTTGCCTATCTCTTTTTATAAAGACAGTGATGAAACATTTCTTTGAATCTGGCATACTCTTGGTTTTGATCACCAGTTGAAATGTTTCATTTGATTCTAAGCCATAAAGACTCTTTTCAACCCAATTGCTATAGTTTAAAGGCAAAAATCATTTCAAAGGAAATATGGTGTTTCTCACAGCATCAGTGGAGATTGTGTCAAACTTTTCCTTACAATTTTTGACAAGTGTAGTCCAATGGGCGTAGGGATGGTGGTGAGGGGGGAAATAGGAAATTTTTGATCGAGGGATCACACTGATGAGTGGTAGGATCCAGAAATGTCTTTTCTAGCACCAGTTAGAATTAACTGGAGAAGCAAGATGCTGGAGGCAGGAAGACCAGAAAAAGAGTTCATTGCAGTAGTTCATGTGGGAAGTGAGGCTACTGCAAAGCAGGTCAGTGACAGTAACAAAAAGGAGGAATAAGATGTTATAATTGGAGGCTCGTTGACCTGCTTGAAGGCAGGACCCAAGCCTTCGATTTGCAGCACTAACACAATGCCTTCTTGCCGGCAGGTACTCAATCTATAGATGTTTTATCAATTTATGAACTGATTGAAAGTGAGGCCAAGGAAAAACAAGGATTGCAGCATGACTTCATATTTAACTTTTTTTCCTAGTTAGCTAAGAGTGATGGCTCCTTTAAGAAGTTAGAAATCTGGAACTGGGATATTGAAAGAGGACAAGAGTGAAGTTCCAGGAGAAATGCAGAGTGCAGAAAGAGGTTAGGATACGACTAAGAGAAAGCTGAATTCCTTCACATGGATGAGAGTGTAGAGGGCTGGTATGGGAAGAAAAGAGAAAAGGTTACTGTGCAGATCTTTGGGGAAAGCATATATATTAGAAGAGGAATAAAGAAGAAAATTGAGCTGCGAAAACCAAAAGTAATTCAATAAAGGTATATATTCAAGGCAAGAAAGAATTTCAGGAAGGAATCAGTGGTCAAAAAGTATCAAACTCTGAAGAGGAGACTGAAATGTTTAAGAGAAGGTAATGAATTTATATCGACCTCAGAAGATAACTATAATTTAATTCCTAAAAGTAATACATTCAGTAACACAACAACATTGAAGAAAGCTATTGAGTAGCTATTGTGAGCCAGAGTGGTTGTAATGCACAGTCCTCACCATCCTCAAGAGTTGAAGACCTGTTGATTCCTGCTGTCACCTCAAGGTCTAGCACTGAAACCATTCCAGCATCAGAGGACTCAAGATAATAAAGATTTCTCTTCCCCTATATCCACAGAGATGCACTTTTCTGACCAGCTTCCTTATACTCAGCATTAGACCACCATATTGCCAAGGAAACGGGGGGATGCCAAGGAAGATTGTTGCTGAAAGCTTCTGATTTAGCGCTCCAAAGTTTGGAAATCTCTGCATATGTACAAAGGCTTAAGGGGATTAACCAGGATGAAAAACTGAGGTCTGCTGTTCAGCACAGAAGATTTTCCTCAAAATCTCTAATACTCACACAACCGTGCATTTTCACTGAGCCCAGGGGCCTCGCACCTCGTCCTTCCTTATTCCTCTCCACAGAAACACAAGATGTGTGAGGAGTGTCCTTCTTGCTACCAAGTCAGAAGAGAAGGCAAATCTGATTCTTGCCAAAGATCTTGGATCATGCCTTACTGGCCAGCCATAAAATCTGTCTTCTGAAAGAAATGATATGATTCATTCTCAGCAATCTGAAGCATTCAATACGAGAGTGATTCAATCTTCAAAAATCAAAAGGCACTTTGAGTTCCCCACAATGCCAAAGAGAAAGCACAAATTACTCACAATTTGTAATGAAAACGGTACGTTTTCATACTTTTAGGAGACTAGAATGAGCTATAAGGCAGCAAGATATAGGCATTATGTATTTATGTGAACTGATTCAGCGGGTGGGTTTGTTTTTTTTTTTTTTTTTTGCCCCTAGTTGGGTCATTTCTGTACTTTCTCATTCAAACTGTGAGATTGGCCTGATGTTAGTTTATCCATGGAACATCCCCCGCCCAAGCACACCTGCTGCTCTAGTAAATGTGCTAATCACCTGGAAGCCTGGTCAAAGCACAGATCACTGTGCCCCACCCACAGAGTTTCTGATTTAAGAAGTCTGGGGTGGACCCAAGAATTTGCATTTGTAGCAAGTTCTCATGCCAGAGACATGGCTTACTGGCCAGCCATAAATTCCGTCTTCTGAAAGAAATGATATGATTCACTCTCAGAGACATGAGAACTCCTTGCCTCACGGTGTCCTCAAGGCGTCAGGAGTTTTTACACAGTGCCCTTTGACAGGGCCACCAGATTTTTCTGGTAGCTCTGTTTCTAGGCCAAAAAAAAAAAAAAAGTAGCAGTTGCATTTATTAACTACATGAACCGAAACACCTGAAGTATTTATGCCCTAACAACTTAGCAGCTATTTTTTAAAACACTTTTACATTGAAAGAAAAATAACATTTTATTTCATTAATACTAACCACAATTACTTAATAATGAGATATCTGCACTGGCTGGACACTGCACTGTCTCTCAAACCTGGGAATCAGATGGGCTGTTGCCAGCCTTATTTTCTGTTCCACGTTGATTTTCATGGAGCACCTGCGTTTTATCACAGCATCTGCCAAAAATCCAGCTAGATGTGGCTTCATGGAAAGGAATGTTGTGGACAGGACCTCATGTTGAAAGCATGAACTACTTTGGACTAGTAGTTTGCCCAACGTCTGACAGATGTCCAGTGTTGCTTGTGAGCCTCTCGGAAATTTAAAAAATATCCCAGGCCTCCTGTATGAGTTTGCTACAGTGTCCCAGAGTGCCCTGGGGCACATTTTAGGAACTGGGGGCTCAAGCATTCCTGATGCTTGTTTGAAGATGTCACTTTGAAAACCACTGTACTAATGGCTCCAAGAGAGCAGAGGAAGGAGTTTTCTGAATGTTTTTTTACATTTTCTGTGATAATATGTAAGATCCTTAAAATATTGAAAAGGAATAAATGCAGAGAAATACATACAAATTCACTGCTAATGACTTTTTATTTCTATGGCAGAAGAACCAGATATGGGAGAAATTAGAGAAGGGATAGAAATATCAAAAGGAGTTGTGTGCCATCATTGTTATGAATAATTTACAAAGCAATTTTTATAACCTTTTTAAGTCATAACTAATTAAACCTAGCAATCCCAGTGAGCCAGGTAACAATTATTTTCCATCCTTTACACACAGGAAACTGATATATAAGATTAGGTGACTTGCCTCAGGCCAAAGGAGGCAGAATGCTAAAATCACAGTATTTTCGCTTCCATCAAAAAGGGTTACAAGAAACTGGACTATCATTTCATATCATCAAAAAAGTCTCTCAAACTTCATCGTTAATTTTCAGGAAAATCCTGTAAGGTGGGTGAACATCAAGTACCACCATTTTCCTAATGAGAACTCATGGCCGTTGTGGCCGTGTGTGAGGGGAATGTCAGTGAAGCATTTGAGAGAGCTCCTGAGTGGAAGAGAGATGGCATGATGAGTGCGAAGACACAGACTTACAGAGAGAGGAAGGCTGGTTGTTACCTTTGAAAATAGCTGGGACTCAGTTCCTGTATCCTCAGGAGCATTTTCTCAAAAGAACAAAATTCAAAGCCACTGGAGGACAAAGGGACAGAAAACTCAGCTTATGACCAGAAAAGTAGGCACCAGTCAGTAGTTCTCCATCTCAAGGGATAGATGTTCTGCATCTGTTTGATGAAATCATTACTGGAACCAAGAGGTTCAAGAGAGCCTATTCAGACATAGCCAGCCTAGCATGTTTTTCTATTTGTACATATGCGTATAAGCCACATGTGTGCACAAATATGATCATACATATCTTTGGCACATCCACAGTGCCTGGGACAGTGAGGGCCTGGTGTATTTGATGAAGGATTTTTCTTGCCTCCTTCACTGGACTTGTAGAAGGGGCACCCCATCTACTCAGTCTGCCATGCTCAACCCCTTGCAGGAAGGAGCATGTGGGCAGACAAGTGCAGGATCCGGCTGGCTGCTCCAGGTGCTGACACAGGAGCAACCTCCATGCAGGGCCTGTGTCCAGACCAGGCATGTCACCTCAAGGGGAATGCAGCATCACTCAGGTGAGGATGCCTGTAACCCCAAAGCCACAGAGGGGGTGTTACAGTGCTCCTTTAGTCCTGCCATCTGCAGACTTGTGTTAACAGCTCAGTTGCCCCCTTGCCTCCTTGTGTGGGGTGGCTGCTCTGCCAGCAAGGGCAAAGAGCTGATGTGACAGCCTTTCTGGGTACCCACACTTAATGGGTCCTGAGCTCTTGTCCAGGATCCAAGACTAATGAGATCACACAGACAGTTGAAGGTTGGTGAAGGCAGAGAATTTTATTGAGCAATGAAAGTGGCTCTCAGTGGAGAGGGGAGCTGGAGAGGGGATGGAAGGACAGGTCATCTTCCCTGAAGTCAGGCTGTCATCTCCTCTAACAACTGAGTCTGGGGTTTTTATAGGCATGGGATGGAGAGTACATGCTAATTGGTTTCTGAGTATGCAAAAAAAGTTTAAAGCGAAGATAGCACTCAGAGGGTGGGCATGACAGTGTAGAAAACTAATTAGGAAAGAGTAGTATATATAAAATAGACGAAGGGTGGGGATCCATCAGAGGAAAATGCACCAAACAGGAAGACAAGTTCTTGATCTAGTCTGAGGATTTCATTTGTAGCTTGGCATTCAGGCTTCAAACTCTTTGGTTTGGAGGTGGGGTTTCACAAGGTACCTCCCCCTATCTGCTGAGGCATCTGGCTTTCTCCTGTTGCTATCACATTGAGCAGTGTTTGATGTTACTGAAATGTCAGGGGTTTGGTCTAGGTCTTGCTGCTCTCGGCACAGAATGTCAATCACTAAGACAGCAAGTATTGCCAGAGAAGAATGCTTTAGTCAGGTGCTGCAGCTGAGAAGAATGGGAGATTTAGTCTCAAATTCATCTCAATAATGGACTAAAATTGTGGGCTTTATACAGGAAAACAGAGAATCAGGGAGGAGCAAGGAAGCAATTGTGATGGATGAGGAGTCTTGTGTCTCATTGTCTGGATGTGGTGATCAAGTGAGTTTCAGTCCCTTGCCTGAGGGCCAATTTCCTGAGGAAGGCACTCAGAACAGACAATTTTAAGTTTCTAGTTTTAATTCAGAGGGTCAAATTCTATGTTTATGCAAAAACCTGCAAATATCATTTCTATGGGACAATTGGGCCAGTTTCAGATACATATTGTCAAAGTTTCTGGAGCATGATTGCAGGATTCTGGAGGAAAAGAGAAGAGATGAGAGATTATAAATTGAGTGATTGTGTTTTTACTTGTCCTGTAATATATAAGATTTAACACGCTAACCAGTGATCTAGATGACTAAACAGAGTATAGTAGTACCCCTGCATCTGAGGGTTCTCCCTCACTTATGACTAAACAAATCCCAGATAAAAATATTAGAAAAAAATTAAAAATAAAAGAATAACCGTATAATAAAAATATATATATAAAATTTAAAATACAAGAACTATTTACATAGCATATTTATTTATTTATTTTTGGAGACGGAGTCTTGTTCTGTTGCCCAGGCTGGAATGCAGTGGCGTGATCTTGGCTCACTGCAACCTCCATCTCCTGAGTTCAAGTGATCCTCCTGCTTCAGCCTCCCAAGTAGCTGGTATTACAGGCCACCATGCCCAGCGAATTTTTGTGCTTTTAGTGTAGACAGGGTTTTGTCATCTTGGCCAGGCTGGTGTCAAATTCCTGACCTCAGGTGATCCACCTGCCTTGGCCTCCCAAAGTGCTGGAATTACAGGCATGAGCCATCATACCTGGCCTATTTACATAGCATTTACATTGCAGTGGGTATTATATGTAACCTAAAAATGATTTAAAATATATGGGGGATGTGCCGAGTTATATGCAAATACTATGCTATTTTATATCAGGGACTTGAGCATCTACAGATTTTAGTATGGGTGAGGGGGGCCTGGAACCAATCCCCTGTGGATACAAAGGGATGACTATATACTAAAATGACACTGAATCATGAAGCTGTTAAAATCTTTAAAATGTCAAGTAAACCTCAGTCATCTGGAAAAGTTACGGAAATGCCCCAGGCCTTCAGTCAGAAAGAGAGCCTGCAGTGTGCACCCCAGCTTTCTCCCTGCTGGCCACGTGACCAAGGCCATTCTTTGACAGTCAGTTTTCTAAGACGTAGGTCCAAGTAGAGCTCCAAAGTGAGATGGTAAATGTGAACTCAGGCCACGAGTTTTTACTATGTTCCCTTCAACTCAAGATGATGTGCACGGCCCAAACCACACCTTCCCCAAATCTGCCCCTCCTCCGGTCCCTCCTTCATAATGTCAGGTTCTCCAGTGCCCTAGCCTGCAGGGCAGTGAGGCTGGCCTGAGTAGGCCCCATGTGTGTTTTAGGAGTCTCAAGACTGCAAAGCACTAGGGCTCATACCCAGTGTAAAGAGTGCCACTCAGCCACCACCCATGTGCCAGGCCTGAGCCTCATCTCCCTGTTGCCCTGTGCAATGTGTGGCACAGTGAGAGCCTGACCTGCTGTCCCAAAAATCTTCACCCTGTCTTATGCACCGATGGCTGCTGAGTCAGCGGCTTCCGGGCCTAACCAGCCTCTCATCTCTACTCCCAGCCCATTGCCATTGAGACTGTCTTCACTGTGTCTCACCCTTGAGATAAATTCAAAGTTATAACTGCCCTTTATCACTAGGCCAGCCAACCGAGGGGTCTCCTTAGACACAGAACTTTAAGTTTTAAAATTGGGATGGTAGATCATCCTATGTCTAGCCCAGCTTAAACTCTACCTCCTTCTAAACTAGTGTCTCAGTCTCTCTAGTTGGAAGTATTATTTTTTCTCTTCCTTATATGCCCACAACATTCTGACTGTGCCTGTATCTTAGCACTTTGCAGGTATTAGAGTTCTTTCCCAAGTGTTTCTGCTTCCTTCACCAGATTCTTAGCATCTTGCAGTTATGGCTCTTTCATCCCCCTCCGTGCCTCGCTGGCACTTTGTACATCAAGGGTACTTAAGAGTACTTTGCATAAACTGAACAAATTAATCATTCAGACACAAAATGAGCAAAGACTGACCTTAGGCGTCATAATGGACCAAATAAACAGTGTTTAGGAAGAGATAATGTGATTCTCAGATGAATCAACATGAGGATAACAGGAAATAGACTGAGATTTCACAAAAGAGAATTCTTGTGCATCAAAAACAGCCCTTGACCGGAAAGGGTGATGAAAAAAAGTGGCTATAGCTTACAAAAGAAGATTATGAAAGCTCCACTCTCAAAATCATTAAACAGTGTCCCAGCATTCATGGTTGTTGGTTTAAAATGAAGATTTTTCTGAAATAAAGGGCTGGGCAAAGTAATGTTGGAGGCGGCGCTCAGGCAGGCCACCTCCAGCAAACCCAGGGCGCCAGGATGAGTATTCTCCATATTTCTACCAGAGCAGCCACACCTATTCTTTCCAGCCAAGGTAAGATATGCATGTACTGGCTTTTTCCTGTCCAAGTTATGACTGTTTAGTTTTAGAGCAGTTGAGAGCGTGACGGTAAAGCTAACCAGCTGCAGATGATGATCTTACTTTGCAGCTGAATACTTTTCCAATACAGGATTTATCTGGGGACATTAGACTCAGTGAATTACCATTTGCCGTGTGGTCTTCACTGGAGAACGATGGCTCCAATCTCCTTCTTCCCCATGTGGACTGTCCATCTGCTCCCAATAATTGCAGATTCCCTTCCAGGCCTCATAAAGTCTCCCTGTGTTCTTGCATGTCTTTGAAATGCCTCAGACAACTGCTCTTCTCTCCAGTGGAGCAGCCACAACAGCTGTGGGATTCACTGGGGTTTGTCTCTGCTCCATTTCTGGCAGCCGGCAACCACCACTAAGCCACTCTCCAAAAAAGCCTGCAAATTGTAAACCCATTAAGGTTTAACTCCTGGGGGACAACAAAGAGAACTGCCTTTGAATGTGAGTTCTGTGTGCCTCACTGAGGCTTCTGGCATAGGGGCTTGTCTTCAGGGCCAGGGTGATGCATAGGGAAAGTTACAAGCTTCTGAGGGAATATTTTCACAGGTTTTCCGAACAAAGGGTTCTTTCTTCCAACCCCATACAACTCTCTTTTGATTGCTAATTAACCAAAGCTAGTGAAAAACAGGCCGTTTCTGTAAATAGACTAGAAGTAGCGTGTGCGTGTGGTGTGTGTGCACACGTGTGCTCACGTGTGCATGCCTGGCATGGGTGATATGACTTTGAATATTTTTCATTTTTGTTTGTGTTTGTTCAAGGAGACCATGAAATGAGTGAAAGTCCATTTTGAGTTCAACAAGAGATAAAGGGATGTTGCAGGGCATCTTGTCCTTCTGGTGATTTTCCGGTACTCACGCAGCCTTGCCGTTGTCCTGGCAAATCGAATATGTTCAGTGTTTTGCTTTAAGTTGCCGTCTTCCCCCTTAAGTTCAGAGTAACCACAACCTTCACCGTGGGGTCTGTTTAGGTCTGTGTCTTCTCAGTGTCTCGGCCATATCTCAACTGTGTTCCTCTGTTTGCTTCCATGGAGTTGCTATTTAGGAAGTCCCTTCTCAGCCCATCTGCCTTAAATCACTGCGTTGTTTACTTTCCCACCAAGGAGGCTTCCCTCCGTTGGTTGCATGCCTTTTAGGTTGAGCATGCATTTGAAGATCTGGAAGCTCCTTGCTTTAGAAACCCCTTTAGGCGGCTGGCAATTTTCATTCTGGCTGCTTCACCACTTGGTGCCCTCTTCCACCTAGCCAAAGCCCTTCAGAGTCTGATGGCCTTTTGGAATGGTTGCTGGAGTCTTCAAAACCCTACTTCTTTTAACTTTGCTTTTGTGGTTACATATGAGTAGTTTCATAAGTTTTAATTTGGAATCTTGGAGTTTTGAAACAACGTTGCATTTCAATTATTTTATTCACATTTATGATACTTACTATGAGGTTACGTACCAATGAGATCTTTGTCTTACTTGTGTTTAATCAGTATTTCTTATTTAATTCTGGCCTTTTTGGTTGTGAGACTCTACGTGATGGGGGGAAAAAAGCTCTTCACAGGCCTCTAGTGGACATGTAGTGGAACTGCAGAAATCTTGTATTCAAGTGTGTAAAACTGTGGTGTGACCCATGTCCCAATTAGCAATCACAAACATACTATTCATTTAGTATTTAATTTAAAGATAAATATTATGCTTGGAGGCAAGGAAAATAAGAATACAAGTGAAGTCAAACTCTTGCTTGACTAACCACAGAGTATGACCAGGTTGTCCACTGTGGCCTGTTGTCCTCTGAACTGAGTTTCTTTGACTCAGGAGTCCACGCAGCCTGTGTTTTATAACAGGAGCTCCATTTTAACTTCCAAAAAAATCTTAAATGAACTGTACTCTTAATTCATTTTTTTATCAATAATTTTATGAAGAATGCCTAATATTTTAATAGATTCACAGTTTAAATAAGACACAATCAGTTTAAATGTTTCTTCTCAAGAGAGTTGAAAATCATGTGTCTGTATAAAGGAATTACATGGGGGATTAATGTGGTCCAGAGACAACCGCAGCCTTCGCCAGAGGCTGCAATCCACCAGAATCCATCAGGGCCCCTCCCAGCCTTCGGTGATTTTCCATGAGCACTCCATGTACTCCTCATGCCTCTGTGACATGCTTTTATGTTGCCTTTGCCTGAAATAACTCCTCCCTTCCACCACATCCCCACCTGGCAAAATTCTTCATATCCTTACAAATCTAAGTCAAATGTTCGTTTTCATTTGCATCTCCCTTCCCCCACCACACAATAGTTAAAAACTGCTCTGCGTTGTTTTGTTTTACTGTCGCACATTCAATCTATCATGATGTTCATTTGTAAAGGGCCTCCCTCTGCTGATGGGCTTTGAGCTTCTCATGTGTTGTTAGGATGGTGTCGTGCTTTGCAATATTCTCATCTTCATTTTATCCTCAGTACCTATGGTAGCTCCTGGCATCTCGTAAAGACGTTTTCAATGAACTGATACTCCTCAGGGTGCTTGTCCTAGGAAAAAATGGGAGTGAGGGAAGTACGCCTCATTTTGTCTTTGGTATCTCGGTTTGCATCCAGCATCTTGCTTCCCCGTTGTGCCCCCTCCACAGTCATGTCCAAGTTCAAGTGATTCTAAGAGCCCAAATTACCTTCTTCACAGCATTTGGAAATATAAACCTTACCTGAAATTTAAAATGAAATGTTTTGCGCTAGTGTTAAACAAGAACAGGAATTTCAAGCAATTAGGCTGGTGAGAGAGTCGTTTGGGGCAATGGAATGCCTAGTTCTAAATATAGAGTAATGACTGTCTCTTCCCTAAGAATTGGACTAGCTTCACTCTTTGTAGAGGGAGCTTCCATGCCTCCTTTTAGATTTAACTTACAAAGTATTTTCAAGTATTGACATGGAAAGTAGTTCTGGAACAAATTAGCTATCTGTTTAAATCCACATAGGGCTGAACTATCAGGGATTGTATTTTAGCTGTCTGTGAGGACAATGAGATTCTGATGAGTCAGTCACTGCCAGACAGACCTTGAACTAAGATAGAAAAGACTAAAGATGAAACTTTAAAGGGGATGGCTTTAGGGTTAGAGATCTGATGTTACTTTATATTAGAGGGTTGAGCAAAGCTCGCAGGTTGTGGATGAGACCAATTCAAAGCAACTGGTCACTGAGGCATTTTGTTATGGACATTTAAAGCTTAGGAATGAAGTTTGCTTTGCTGAAAACACTCAGTTTGGTTTTGCTGAATTTTCTTTGGGGCAGAGGTTATTAATCTGGTAACTTCTCTGTAAGACTTCAGAAATTATAAGAACAAATGAATATACATTTGCCATATGTTGAATGGAGAGAAATTTGTTAAGATCCCTAAAAATCTTTTAAAAAGTTAAGAAGTACTGTTTTAAGACAAAGATAGATGTTTTATAGTATGAGTCAAGTTAATAGACTTTTTATCTAAACATGGCTTAGACTAGGCTGAATATTACATTTGCACATATTGTCCAATTGTCCATTTATGAAATGTTCTTATCTGAATAATAGGACTAAATTTGAGGCCAGGCATGGTGGCCCATGCCCATAATCTCAGCACTTTGGGAGGTTGAGGTTGGCAGATCACCTGAGGTCAGGAGTTCAAGACCTGCCTGGCCAACATGGTGAAACCCTGTCTCTACTAAAAATACAAAAATTAGCCAGGTGTGGTGGGGTAATCCCAGCTACTTGGGAGGCTGAGGCAGAAGAGTTGCTTAAACCTGGGAGGCGGAGGTTGCAGTGAGCCGAGATCATGCCACTGAATTCCAGCCTGGGTGACAGAATGAGATCCATCTCAAAACATAAATAAATAAATAAATAAATAAATTTGAAAGCTATTATTCAAATATCCTAACACTTATGGAAATAGCTAATGGTAAACTTTTTACTTAAGATGTCCTCTACTTTTATGAGGCAAAAATGATGAAGGAATTGGAATGATTAGTTGGGCCAAAAGAACAACTTGTTTATAAAAGAATGAAAAAGCACAAATAAAGTTTGTCTCTAAGAAGAAGCTGCTTGGACCCTGCATTAGTTTGCTCAGGCTTCCATAACAAAATGCCATAGACTGAGTGGCTTAAACGACAGAAATTTGTTTTCTCACGGTTCTAGAGGAAGGAAGTTCGATATCAGCATGCCAGCATGGTTGGGTTCTGGGGAGGGCTCTCTCTCGCTGGCTTGCAGACGGCCGCCTTCTTGCTGTGCCCTCACATGGTGGCGGGAGGGCAAGCTCTCTAGTGTCTCTTCTTAGAAGGGCTTAACTAACCCCATCATGAGGGCCCTACCTCATCTAACCCTAATTACCTTCAAAAGATCCCATCTTTAAGGATGCATTCACATTAGGGATTAAGGCTTTAACAAATGAATTTGTGGGGAGACACACTTCAGTCCATATCAGAGCTTAACCCATTTGGTGCATGTGTTACTTTAGTTATATAGTTTTCTAAGTTTGTAATTAAATGTTACCACTAGAAGAAAATCACATATTAATATGAAGAGCTTTTTTAATTAAGGAAAAGATTTAAAGAACACAAGGCTGTATTTTATAAAACATAAAAAATATATCAAAGATAATTGTGCCAAGGAAATGAGAAAGCTAGGTGTTTAATCCCTCTACATTTATGATACAGTGATACTTTGCTTATCCAAAATTCAGCTCTCTGGTAGTATCAGCTATACAGAAAAAAACTAAAAACAAGAAGCATAAATATTATACATCAGAGCTCTTCTGTTTTATTCATAGGACAGTTCCTGGCATCTTTACAACCTGCTTTATTTACTCTTACTTTACACATCGTTCTAACGAGCTTTGTTTCCAGGACTTTAGAGAATTAAAAAGTAAAAGTTAGAAGAAAGAGGGGGACTGCAGATGTACAGATGGCAGACAGAAGTTGTGACTGACTTGTTGATAGCAATGGAGAAGAAGAAAATAACTGTAAAAAACCAATCTGGCTCAAAGACTCTGCACAGCTGCCTGAGGTCAGGAATGACACTATTCCCCATGTATTTCTCAGTTTCTGGCGTAGCACTTGGTATATGTTTGTTGAATGAATGCATGTTTTATTTGGTACCAAGAACATCACAGTATGGCATCTGATATTCATAATGTTGATCTTTAGTGATTAAGGAAATATTAAATTATACATGTATATTCTGTTTAAAAAGAAGTGTATCTTTTTTTAAAATATTGTCATCTAAAAGTTATTTTTTAAGTTCAGATACTCTAACGTTAAACTTATAGGTACACGCACAAACACAAAACCCTGTTATCCTGAAATACCTCATTCCTGAAATATTCAGGTTTTATCGTCATTTGTTCCTGAAAAGAATGGAATGATGTAGGCAACTTTGTAACTGCTGAATCAGAGGTCAGGTAAGCCACATATCTACACAGTGGAGAAGACTTGATTATGCTTAGAAAAGCATAGTTTTGAGAGGAAAATGTACAAAGATGGTGATTTTTTACATCTCATATGTGTTCTAGTCAATGTTGCTGATGTTGTTTTCTGAAGGAACAGAGACCCATTCAAACTGGCTGTAGTATTAATAGTGGATGTAGTAGTCAATTAGCTATTGACAAAATATTCGAATGTAACTCTTTTTTTGGCATGTGGTGAGATTGTCTTTCTTCTTTGATATGAGGCATGGCCATGTGACTTGCTTTGGCTGCTGAAATGTAAGTAGAAGTGACATGAGTCACATCCAGGTAGAAGTTTTAAAAGCCAGTGTTTGACTGCCATGTTCCCTTCCTGTAACTGTGGTGAGAATGCTGAGATGAAGTCTCTCTATCAACCTGTGTCCTTGAGGGAGTAAGACGGGCTGAGCCCCACTGCCAACCCTTAGTGATCACAAACAGTGATAAGTACACTTGTGTTGTGTGAAGCTGCTGAGACCTGGGAGATATTTGTTACTGAATCATAACTTTGCCTATGCTGACTAATACAAAGTTTATTGTAATGATACAGAATTATTCCCCAAATCTAAGAATAGGAAAGAAAATACAGCCAGGGCTTGTGGCAACTGAAATAAAACCCTAAAGAGATGAGAGCATTATCTCCATCTTTTGGCTACATGGTGTTTCCTACCTCTGTTTCTCTCCACACATTGTGGATTACTCTTAACTAGTAAAGCTTCTTCCTCATTCTGCACATTCTCAAGTGTAACTGCTGTCTTTTCTCCCTACCAGAGATTCAAACTGTGTTTTGGGTTAGCCAATTCATTTTCCCTCAGAGTAGGAATCTATTGGCTCAGTCAAGCCTATTTGAGGACCTCTTGGGTCAGGTGTCCTCCCCTACTGTAATCAGCTGTGGCCATCACTCAGCAAACCGGTAATCTAGGAAATTCCTTAAGATAGGGAGAATAATGGTTAATATTTAGTGACCATTTAATATGTACTAGGCACTGTTCTAAGTGCTTACATGTGTGAACTCATTTGCTCCAGCAACCACCATATGACATAGGTATTACTATTATTCTCATTTTATAAATGTGTAAACTGAGTCAAAGAGAAACTAATTGCTCAGGGCGTACTTACAAGAGTGGCAGAGGCAGGATTTGAACACAAGGCAGTGTAGCTCCAGAGACCACACTTTTAACTACTATACCTAGAATTATATATATGATTTTATATATATATATATATTTTTTTTTTTTTGAGTTGGAGTTTTGCTCTTGTTGCTCAGGCTGGAGTGCAGTGGCATGATCTTGGCTCACTGCACCCTCTGCCTCCCAGGTTCAAGCAATTCTCCTACCTAGCCTCCTGAGTAGCTGGGATTATAGGCACCTGCCACCTCGCCCAGCTAATTTTTGTATTTTTAGTAGAGACAGAGTTTCACTGCATTGACCAGGCTAGTCTCAAACTCTTGACCTCGAATGATCTGCCCACTTCAACCTCCCAAAGTGTTGGGATTACAGGCGTGAGCCACTATGCCCATCCAGTATTAAGTTTTTTTAAGTGTATTTCACCTGTACAACCAGAACTGTCTTACATATGAGCTTCTAAATTGTCTCCAGGTTGTTTTCAGTTTTGTTTTATAACAGCAGTATAAAAACATCATTCTTGAAGGACCAAAGTGGGACTTCTCTATAGCCTTGTATTGCCTGAACTGCTGTCCTCGGATAACTCGTTAACATTGTTCTCCAGACTCTCCGACCTGCCAGCACAGGCTGGGTAATCTAGGACAAGTTGGATGACTTCCACCAAAGTTGTTCAGCTGACTATCAGATCTTAACTAAATTAATTGGTGGTCTGTTTTCAGAAATGAAATTCTACAGTGATCTTGAAGTAGCAAATGGATTCCTAACCCCTCTTTCCCTTTGAAAGTTATTGTATTTACCAATCATTTAATTTATCAGCGCTTCACAGGCCAGTGATCCAACACAAAATTAATCCAGTCTTAAGAAAAGTCAGCCTGGGAACAAATACGAATTACAGCAGTTAGTCATGGGGACATGTTTCTTCGGGTTGTGGAGGTGCTTTCTCTGTGACATTATTTGTTACAAAAAGGAATTTTGCACGTTTGCTGGTTGCTGAACATTTCAAATGGCTGAGAATCTTTAGGGCCTTGCCATTTACACGTTATGTGGATAAAACATATAGCTATTTTATTTCTTCTTCATCTCTAATGTAGAGAACTGGGAAGAAAAGAAAAATGGATACCCAGGAGAAGCAGACATTACGTGTGTTGTAGGAAAAGGCAAACAGAAGGTGCTTTGGGAAGTGTTCTCTAGCTGCTAATATACATTGATTGGTTATGAAGATTGCAGAGGTTCTGGAATTCAGAATACCCCAGATCGTGGTTTAATGTTCTGCTGTTGCTGTCTTAAAATTATTAATAATTTGTAAAATTGTAGTAAAATGTATATAACATAAAAATTGCCCTCTCCATCATTTTTAAGGGTACAGAGCAGTAGTGTTAAATTTATTCACGTTCTTTTGCAATCAATCTCCAGAACTTTTTTCATCTTGTAAAACTGAAACTCTATGCCCATGAAACAACAGCTCTCCATTCTCCATCCCTCAACCCCTGGCATCCACCATCTGACTTTCTGTTTCAATGAGTTTGACTTTGCTGGGTACTCCATGCGGTGTGTGTCTGTTTGTGACTGGCTTTTTCACTTAGCCTTAATGTTCTCAAGCTTCACTCATGTTGTAGCATTGGTGGGAATGCCTTTGCTTGTTAAAGCTGAACAATATTTCGTTGTATGTGTATACCACATTTTGTTTATCCATTCATCTGATGGGTACATGGGTTGCTTCTACCTTTTCGGTATTGTAAATAATGCTGCTGTGAATGCGGGTATACAAATATCTCTTTGAGACAGAAGTTATCGATATTTTAGCAGGAGGCCTGGGTTTTTGTTTTGCTCTGGAGCCGCAAGTTTTAGTGCCAGTCCTGCATGGAGGAACGGGATGAGACTGAAATGGAGACCCAAGGAGGAGCTGAGTTGGCTGAGCAGAGGAACAGAAGGAGGAGTCCATTCAGATGATTAGCAGGAACCCAACTCAGTGGGAAGCGGGGGTGCACATCAAAGAAGGACTGATACCTTTGTACTACTGTCAGTTTCCAGTTCTCATAAGTTGCAAAAGTTTACGATGATATTATTCTGCTTCAAAAAGCAAGGAAATGTTTACCGTGCTGCAACATGGATGAACCTCGAGGACATTATACTTAGTGAAGTAAGCCGATCACAATGGACAGACACTTACATGAGGCCCTAGAGAAGCCAAACTTACAGAGAGAGAAAGTCCAGCAGTGGTTGCCAGGGGCTGGGAATTGGGAAGGGGGAATTGTTTTTCAGTGAGGATAGAGTTTCAGTTTTGCAAGATGAAAAAGTTCTGGAGATAGTTTGCTTAAGGATGTGAATATACTTAATGCTACTGAATTGTACTCTTAAAAATTGTTAACATGGTAAAATTTTTGTTAGGTTTATTCACCACAAGTTTTTTGTTTTTTGTTTTTTTTTTCCTTTTTAAGTTGATGATAAGTGTTCTCACTTCAGGAGTTCATCTGCTACTAAATACTCTTCCAGGGCTTATCTACGTGAATATGGGGGAAAGTTTACTATTGTAATGAATGTGAAGACTATCGTGAACTCCTCTAACTGCTCCAAAGATATTAAATAAATCTCTCTTCGGTTCTTGCAGTTCTCTATAACTTTTTATTGCCTCATTCATGTTATAGGAGGCAAATATTTTCTGTTAATATAAAAATGCTATTCTTTTATTGTTCTTCATTGTAGGAACAATTAATGACATAGTGTCATCCATTAGAATCAGATCCTGGATGAATTTCAGTCATCTGTTTTCTAGAGATATCAAACATTAAATGCAGTCATTTTTATAAGGGATCATTTTCACCCCTATAGTTAATACTCATTGTCCATAACCAGTTGATACTCATTCTCTAGAATCTAAAATAATACATAGACTTTTTTCCGTGAATTTCAGATGAACGTGTCATGACCCTGAGGAAACTCGTTCACTTGTTATTTTGTCAATTTGCTAGCCATTCAGTTTGCTGTATCAGCTGGTTTTCCCAAGAGTGTTCTCCAGTTGTATGATTCAGGTGATTTACATTTGAATGCCTGTTATGTGGCAGCAGTGTTCTAGCCACTGAAGATATATCAGTGTCCAAAACAGAAAAACGTCCTTGCCTCATCAGGGTGTTAATCCAGGAAAAGACAGGCATTAAAGCCAAAAAGTAAGCAGTCAGTGTGAAGGCGAAGTGTGCTGTGGAAGAAAAAGCAGGAACAGGGGCCTAATTGTAACTTTTTGATAAGTGGCTGTGGGAATATGATGAAAAAGCAGTTCCTCTGCCCATCAGTATTTCAGTCTGGAATCTGCAGCTGTCTATTTTTATACCTTTCTTCTCCTTTCTTTTTTCTTTTTTGTTTGTTTTGTTTTTAGAGACAGGATCTTGCTTTGTTGCCCATGGTGGCTCACTGCAAACTCGAACTCTTTGGCTCAAGATCCACCAGCCCCAGCCTCCCAAGTAGCTAAGAATATAGGCATGCCCCACCATGCCCAGGAGTCTTGCTATGTTATCCATGCTGAACTCAAATTCCTGGCCTCAAGTGATTCTCCTGCCTCTGCATCCCAAAGTGTTAGGATGAGAGGTGTGAGCCTGTGCACCTGAACTATTTTTATACTTGTTTCATTTTGCACTGGGGTCCACAAGTCATGTAACCAGTCCTGCATGGGGGTGCAGGATGAAAGTCAGCTAGAGCTCTAAGGAGGAGCTGAGTTGGCCAAGCAGAGGAGCAGGAAGAGGGGTTCCCTCAGGATCAGCAGGAACCCAACGCAAAGGGAAGAAGCGGACACACATCAAAGAAAGATTGGTGTCTTTGCAGCACTTTTCCCTGCTCTGCAGTCATGTCCTGGAACTACGGTGCACTGCACGGTGACCTTCACCCTCACTCCGTGGAAAACCATTTTTATTTATTTGTTTTGAGATTTATCCACCCGTTAGCATCTTACATAGTACTCTGTAATTGTGTTTCACCATAGATACAGTAAACACAATGTTTATATTTTTAAAATTAGAAAGGGAATATGTGCTGTAGGTGTCCAGGGCCCTTATTTGAAGAGTCATCCAAGTTCTAGGGTTACTTCTAGGTTCGCTTTTAGAAGAAATAATCTTACAAGTATTCTAGGTTTTTTCTTTTTTTTTTTTTTCCTTTTAATATATATTTTATTGCATTTTAGGTTTGGAGGTACATGTGAAGAACATGCAAGATTGTTGCATAGGTACATACATGGCAATGTGGTTTGCTGCCCTCCTCCCCATCACCTTCTGGTTTTTCACTGCCATGTTGGTCAGAATAACCAAGCAAGGAATGATGTGACCTAATTCCTATTTATCACAAAGTGTCCTTCCCTGTCTTATTAATATCAAAATCTTAACGCTGAGTTTTATGAATATATAAATTACTGTCTGTTCTTCACAGACAACTGAATTAAAGACATGTTACAATAATGCTGTCTTGAATTTTTATAGTACCCCTGCTGTGTTAAGGTATGGCAGCATTTCTTATGATGTTTGATTTAACAAAGAGGCTAAACAGGTTGCTATGAGTCTGACAAATGAAGTCAAATGGGCATCAACATGTAGGAATAGTGTGGGCTTTGGAATTGCATGCTTTGGCTGAAACCTAGATTTGAATACTGTCATACCAGACCCTTATTCTCTTCAATGGAGATGGCACCAGGTGCAAGAGGCTGAAGGAGGGACTTAGAGCCACCAAATGAGACATGGGGTTTACTGAGGGGAACTTACATACTGAGCGTTCCAGTGTTGGCTGGCTGGACAGGAGAACTGAGACCACCTGCAGAAACCATGCAACTCATGTAGCATTTTCACCTAACACCCTTCATCGGGAAACCTTCACTTCATCCAAAACAAAGGGCCTCAAACCCCAGGACAGCCCACATTCCATGGGACAGGCCATGGGCTCAGATGTTCCTCAGAGATAAGGAATGGATCTCTGGTTGGCCACTCCTGGATTCCTTAGCTTGGAACTCGGAACACACATTCTTCTTAGACCATAGGGTATTGCTCAAGTTAAGCTGTTGCTGTCAGGTATGTCTGCCATATGGTAAAAAGTTGACTTCTTCTGTGTAGCTTTTCCTACCACTGAATCTATAAGCTTTAGTTTTCTCCTCTGTAAAATGGAATAAATGAGATGAGTGTGAATTTGTGGGTGCGTGTGTAATACAGTCTTCCCCAAGCTTTGCCATCAATGTCCCTTGTCTTTCTCTTTTGAAATAAATCACTTGCCTGATTTACCTGTCCTGCTGGACTGAGGGCTTCCTGTTGGAAAGACCTGTGCTTTGTTTATCCTTGCCCCAGCAGAGACCCTGGGCTTGTAATTTTTTCAGTAAAGCTGCATTTAAAAACAATTTTAGCTTAACTTTTAAAATGTTTTTCATGAAGGTGTTTATTTCTGGCTTGGTGCATTCTTCTTGGAAGGGGCATCACTCCCCTGCCTTGCTCTCTTGGAGGTTTTACCTTGAATCTTCTTGTTTTGGAAGGGCTTTCTGATGCCAGCCCAGTGAGTTCACGCAGCTCTAGGTGGAGAAGGCTGGGCGCCACGGTCCTCCTTGACCTGAGAGGATCTAAGGCTCCCTTCCCCCGTGAGTGTCACTGTGCTTGCCCTACACATGCAGTCAGACGTCACGGCAGCCACTCTGGCTTCTTGCCCAGAAAATAAATGCCCTCATCCTGACGTCGCTCAGCCTGACAAGAGGCATATTTGACAGGAGCAGGTTGGTTGGAGAGGATTTTGAAGAGGCCAAGCAGTGGAGGTGAAAGGCAGGAGGCAGGAGGTGCTCACACCATGGAGTCACAAGGGTGGGACAGCCTCCTCACTCCCTGCCAAGCGGCGTGTCAGTACTTAGTTGGCACATGCCACCAAAAACAATGAGCTGGAAGACTTGAAATGTTTTTCAAATCTCATGTCCTGTGGCCTATGATAGGTGGCATATGGTGTCATGCCAGACCCCTATTGACTCAGGCACCATGTTCAAAGGCCGAAGAAGAGACCTGGAGCCAGCCAATGTCCAGTGATAACAGGCCACACAGGAAGACCACTGCTGTTTATAAAAAGCATGCAGTTCATACAGCATTTTTTTTTGAGATGGAGTCTCAATTAATAAATAATTTTAATAATATAAATAATAAATTAACAAATAAGTTTAATAATCTATATAATTTTAATAGATTAATAATAATCTATTATTTTAATAATTAATAGATTATTATAGATTATTAGATATAAATAATTGTTTAATAGATTATTTGATATAAATAATAGATATTTAATAGATTAATAATCTATTAATTATTTTAATTATCTATATATAGATCTACATAGATGGATAGATAGATATATCTCCACTAGTTGATTGATGGGCATTTGGATTGGCTCTGCATTTTTGCAATTATGAATTGTGCTGCTATAAACATGCATTGCAAGTATCTTTTTCATATGACTTGTTTTTCTCTGGGTAGATACCCAGTAGTGGGATTGCTGGGTCAAATGGCAGTTCTACTTTTAGTTCTTTAAGGTATCCCACACTGTTTTCCACAGTGGTTGTACTAGTTTACATTCCCACCAGCAGTGTAAAGGTGTTCCCTTTTTATCGCATCCACGCCAACATCTGGTTTTTTTCTTCCAATTTTTTTATTATGGCCATTCTTGCAAGAGTAAAGTGGAATCACATTGTGGCTTTGATTTGCATTCGCTGATCATTAGTGATGTTGAACTTTTTAAAAATATGTTTGTTGGCCATTTGTATATCTCCTTTAGAGAATTGTCTATTCATATCTTTAGCCCACTTTTTAATGGGATTGTTTAATTTTTTCTTGCCAATTTGTTTGAGTTTGTTGTAGATTCTGGATATTAGTCCTTTGTCAGATGTAGAGATAGGGAAGATTTTCTTACACTCTGATACCAACGATATTTTTGATCACAAAAATCTTCCTGTTCTATCTATGGTTTTAAAATGGCCTTCACTCATATACTTTAGGGAAATGATACTCTGCCTTCCTTTTAAGACAACTAGAAAATGAGATTTCTCTACTTGTTCTAGTCTTCCATTCCAGGACCTCTTAAGTCACATTTAACCCATGAAGCACCCACATCTCCAGATGATAGAAGTGACCTTTAAAGATGATGAGCATTATTGTGTCCAAGCACCTGGATCTGAACTCTGAACTACATCATAATCAAAAGAACAGAGTAAACAAAGTTTTTAGTGTAAACATGTCAGTCATTTGCTATATTACAAAGTATAAGAATTCTTATGGGTTATAAGGGGACGCTATTTGGAGAGTTACGGAAGGTTGAAATAGGAGATAGATCTTCACTGTTTTTGCTTTGTTTTGTAGAAGTAAAGCACTTGTCAGCCTTGTGGGGTTAAGACGGACTGGGCAGAGCAGGGCCCAAGCTGCAAGCATGGGGACTTTAGCACGACTCCAACTGGGCAGAAACATGTCTGCAGATGAAACCTCAGGTCTTTTAAGGAAGAATCCTTACATGAAAGCAAGATCCTGCCAGTTAGAGACAAGTAAGCTCAGTGAGAGGTGCTCATTTTTTCCCCCAATACCCATTCTATTCCCGAGTTTTCTAATGCACTTACCTCAAAGCTGGGCAAAGCATTTTCTTGTTCTCTAAATAAATTCTTTTGCAAGGAGCAACAGTCTATGTGTCTTAGGGGAAAAACTGCAGTAGAACCTAATGCTTCCAAGGACTTAAACAAGATTCTGTTTCCCTGGAAACCAGGTTCTTTCCTGCGGTTGTACACATTTTTCGTAGGAGCACCTGTGAAAGGAGATCAGTGGCATCTGAATCTCTCGTCAATGACGGCCCCCTTAAAACTCAGAATGTCTGTGGTGTTTTGAAGCACATCCTGGTTGTTTTAAAAACTCATATGCTGCACAGCACTGGGAATATTTGGTTTTAGCTGCCATTACAGGGGTGTGTGTGTGTGTGTGTGTGTGTGTGTGTGCGCGCGCGCGCGCGCGTGCATGTGTGTGTAAGGGGGTAGAAAAGAAAATCTGGGATTTATTAAAAGCTCAGGTCTTTAATAAGTTCTGAAGTCACTGAAGGGTTGTGGAGCTGGCAGATGCACTTATCACTCAGTGCTGATGTTCCTGCATTTGGATTACTGGACGCATTATAGTAGAACAGCTAATCTTTTGTGGCCAGTGCTGCTTGCCTGCGTTGATAAGTGTGATTAACAACTTTAAAAGTCAAATACGTTAGCAAATGCCTTATAGCTGCCAGGAATGCTTGCAGCCACCCACGCTTTGCAGCCAAATGAGAAGCCAATCTCAGGAGCTTAGGATTCCTAGACCTTTTAGATAAGTATGCCTCCAAGTTTGGTTTTTAAGTTTATTTCAACCCAGTCGTAGAGTTGTTGTTAGCAGTCAGATATAAAACCAGAAAATGAAGAATGTGCTTTGTGTGAGGTTTTAAAAAGATGATGTTCATTACACTTTCAGAGTCCTCTTTAAAGCTGCTCTCTCCTTAAATTTCAAAGTGATCTTTAAAAGGGATGCTAGATTTTTAAAATATTTCATCGCACAGTCGTTTGTGATGCTAACCCCCAATGAAAGTGAAAACTCTGGTGTATGGCTGATTTGGGCGAGGCCAGGAGAGATGAAGTAATCTTCAAAACAGTGGGAGAAATCCAGCTTAGAAAGTGATCAGCCTGGCTTGCCATGTGACCTGGGGCTTTGTTCTTTCCGAACTGCTGCTTCCTTGTTGATACCCATTAGCATCTTAATTAAAGCAGGCTCTGTGCTAAGTGTTATACCAAGGATTTCTGGATTTCTGTGCCCAGGATTAAAGTTCCCACCACTGAAAATTTAAAGTATAAGGTTTGATATACAGGCCAAGGGTTAGTAGACAGTTGGGGTGAAAGGACAAGATAAGCACAGAATTAGGGTAATCAGTCCTGGAGAACAGCAGTGCCAGTTGTGAGAGGCAAATCCAATCTTGTCGTCTTGCCATGAGCACAATGCATGAAATTGGCTTGCCCCAGCAGGTAGTTTATGCTTTCTGCCTCACTGTTGACTTTCCCTGGTCTGCGGCTGTTGAATGCCAGAACGTCACATACCTTCTCTACCTCCAGAGAGCCAGGGTAGGTTCCATTACTTGGCAGCAGAAACAAAGAGCAGACTCTCTGGAACATCAGACTCGTAGGAAAGATGCTGATGTGATGGAGATTGTGTTTATCCCTGTGTCCTTCTGAGCCTCTCCTGTGAACGTAGTTCATCTTGTACCACATGATTTCATTTTCTCTGTTTTCAATACGCCTCCCCAAAGCACAGTCGATGCTTTGCCGATAAGATTTTTTTCTCCTCCCATTTCTCTCCCTCTCCTTTTGGGTAGTATAAACCAGAGTGTACAACTCTTGGAATTTTACAAATATTGAAATAAAAATCCTATATGTACACTGGAATATCCACAGAGATAAGGCATTGCCGATATTTTCCAACTGTACCGGATGTGGAATGAAGTTCTTAGCATTCGGAATTCGGGGTACCCAGCTGGCATTACTCCTGCAGTTCATTGTCAGAGCCCTCATGTTGCAGATGTGCCATCTGACTTTTTCATAGAATCTTTTTGGATAAAGGAAGTTCAAAAAAATCAGGGTCAATAACTCAAGTAGCAAGCACATAACCTTGATTTGCGTCAAAAGAAGAACGTATCAGAGATAAGGGGTAGGTTACCTTGATCTAAAAACGTGATGGTTTGACAAAATTTTCCTTTTTAAACAATACTTGCTAACAAAAAAGTGAAAATGTATCATTTTTCAAGGAAGGGTAACTTTTTTCTCAGAAAAAGGAAGGCCATTTAATAATAGCAGAAATTAGATGACAGATTGTTATACTTGTTTAGGAATGTAAAATGCTAGAAAGGGATTTACAGAGGGCCTGTTTTTCAAACACACAATAGGCATGAGTTTATTTGGTTCTCCACATTACCGGGAATGCTTGTGAGTGAAATTGAGTTGGAGGCATATATAGTACCCTGAGAACCTGAGAACTGCAAATTGCAACTTGAAAATAAGCTCCATGACCCTAGAGACCGGGAAGTCCCAGGGCCCTCCTCATGCACATCTGCACCTGCCTGCGTCTGCCTGCAGGACCCCTGAGGATTAATACATGTCACTGCTCACGTAGACTCTGGGTGCCTATGCACCCAAGCAACTCAGTGTCCAAATCTTAAAGGTTGACATTTCTGTTACTGTAAATAAGAATAATTCAACAATAGAATGTGGCTTTATTTTCTGCTTAAAACATGGGTGGAAAACAACGCAGGCATGCTCTGGATATCTGTGCATATGCTAAAGGAACAGTCGGTCACCCTCAGAAGTAAGAGGCTTGAATTCTACTCAATAAATGTTTTCATTTATGAGTTTGTGCGGGTTCACTCACTCTTCCATCTTTTCTACCATACTGCTCGGTATATAAAGCTGTTAGAGAGGTTCAGGAGGACAGGCGAGCCACCCGAAAAGGCATGCTTCTGACGCTGTTCTAGAGCGTTGCTGCCTCCTTGGTCTGGTCCCCTGACACCACACTTTTGACAACAATAGTCACTCGGATTCCACTGAGCCAGTTTGTTATTGGCTTTCTTATTTGTTTACTTGAAAATCTCCCAGACATATTGTTCAATGAACAAAATAAGTCTGAGAGTAATACCTATATTATGATTCTGTTTCAGTGAAAAAGAATTCTTATGGGTGTGTCACATGGGTACATATGTACAAGTATATTTAGACATGTGTATATTTTATATAAGATATGCATATGAATATGTGGCACGTGCACACACGCGCGTGCGTGCACACACACACACACACACACACATACAGCTCTCTGTATCCCTGGGTTCCAAATCTGTAGCTTCAACCATGAATTGAAAATATGTATTTTAAAAATTGTGTCTATATTGAACATGTGTGGACATTTTTCCTTGTCTTTATTCCCTCAACAATACACAGTAGAACAGCCGTTTCCATAGCATTTGCATTGTATTAGGTATTATAAGTCATTTAATGATGATTTAAGGTATACAGGAGGATGCATGTAGGTTAAATGCAAATACGATCCCACCTTATATCAGGGACTTGAGAATCTGTGGATTTTGATATCTGTGGGGATTCTGGAACCAATCCCCCTTGGTGTCTGTGGGGGATTGCTTCCAGGATCCCCACAGATATCAAAATCCACATATATAACAAGTTTGTTCCATATGCATAACAAGTTTGGAAGGATACACACCAAACTGTTAATAGTGACTACTTCCAAGGAAGCAAGTGAAATTAGAAGTTGGGAATAAAAACGGGCGTTTACTTTTTTAGGCTATGCTTCTGCATTGTTTAAATACTTTCAATGAGCATTAGTTGGTATCATTAAAATATTTTTAAGAAAATATTTGAAATAATATTTCTATTTTAATATTTTTCATGTTTTATGTAATATTTTTATTTTAAAATAATATATTAAAGGTTTTTATTAGCTACTAGAATGTGTTAGATTTTTTATTTCATTTTGTGAAGATAAAAATAATTTACTATAAATAAATGATCCTGTCCTATTCAATAACTATTTTTTCATATTTATAGTGATATTCATAGCATAGTGCAAATAATGCATAGTACATTTCCAGTGGGTGTTTGTTTTCTCATTCCTTTATGTCAAGAAATTGGTCAATTTCTTAGTATCCAAGATCTAAACCAAAATATATGACCAAAAGAAACATATTCGTTCTAGGCAAAGCAAGCTTTGGAACTCTTACTGATTTTCTTAAATGTCCTCTGGGTCCCATGCCCCACGCTGTCTTTATTAGTGAACTAAAGAATCAAATTAGCCATGCACTACTCTTCATTTCTTTTCGGTAGGTAATTGTAGCTAAAGAAAAAGTTTTAATTCAAAAGATCAGCAAAACCTCACAACAGAATCATATTGATTACCAAATGTAGAACCAAATTGTGTCCGATCTCCAGATGTCGATTAATAAGCAAACACACACATCAGTTCTGTGCACTGGGTGGGGGCTTGTGGAAGTCTTAGCTCTTCACTTTCCTTTCAGATGCTTCAACCACAGTCTTATCTTACCTGAAAGGTTCGCCTGAGGCTTGTGGCAAACACCAAGATTGGAAAAGCCGATTCTGTCGCTCCTGCAGGCAGCATTGGGCAAGCAGAGCCCTCCAGAGCTTCTGGTTGGACATGGGGTCACTTAGGGACTTAGGCTAGGGCGTTATCCAGAGAAACAGATAAAGGTGTTCCCGGATTTTTACACTGAAATACTTTTAGCCAGTCCATATTTCTCGAATATCTTAATTCCACCATGCACAGTAGTCAAAGGTCGCAATTTCCACCAATCAAAACCCGTTTCTGACATTCTGAATGCTAACGGGAGGTTGTTGATGGAGAAATGGTAACAGCAGGGCTTGAAATGGCAGATTCTGAAGTGAAGGTGCTCTCTTTAGAATGCCAGCTAAACTGTTTGTCTCCCAGACTGAATGGTTGGTTAGATACTAGCAGCATCTGCGGGATAGCTTACCCTAAGTATTAAATAACACACGTGATATCGCACCCTATTTGCTCAAGTATTTCAAATTGCAGGCATTAATACCAGTAGCAGTTCTTACAGAGAATTCTCAATTTTTTGATTTGTGGTTAATCAGAGTCAATCTTTTAAGTGTAGTCATAATCACCTATTTTTTAAATCACTTGTGGTTTATTCCATTCTAACTATGGAATGATGGCATATATTGAATAATTATGCCAAGCTCTGTAGCAAGCATTTTACATACATTAACCCACCAAATCTGTACAACAACTTTAAGATGTGTATCATTATTATCTATTCAGCAATGAGAGACTGCAAGCAACTTGTTCAAATTCACACAGCTTATACTGTCAGAGCCAAGATTAGAATTCAGGCATTTGGGACATTAAGTGCAGTTTTCTATTGCATTATAAAGGGAGCATCCATGAAGTCATACCACCCTCACTGGCTGAGAAATACTGTGTTCTTTATTTACCTTGCCTGAATTTGCAAATTGTCTGCAGCCTGTTACATTGTAAGTGCTCCTCCCTTGATGTGCAGTAAATATTCTGCTTCCTCAGTATGCTCAGTGTGCTCTCCTCTCTGCAGAGCTGATGTTTAACAGTCAGACCTGGCTCTTTGCAAAAAAGAAAATGAAGTCCCCAAGGAGCCATACTCATTGCCTCTAGGATCCTTCCTACCTTACCCCTTCAAAGAACACTGTGGCTGTTGTTGACCCCAGCATTTGCTGTTGAAGCTGCACACCCACTCTGTGCATGAAGCTGGACTCTGCTTCTTTTTTTCCCCTTTTTCTTTCCTTTTCTTTTCTTTCTTTTCTTTTTTCTTTTTCTTTTTTTTCTTTTTTTTTTGACAAGATCTTGCTCTGTCACTGGGTTGGAGTGCAGTGGCACAATCACAGCTCACAGCCACTTCCACCTCCCAGGCTCAAGTAATCCTTCCACCTCAGCCTCCCCAATAGCTAAAACTCCAGGTACATGCCAGCCATCACACCTGGCTAATTTTTAAATTTTTTGTAGAGAAAAGGTGTCTTTATGTTTCCTAGGCTGGTCTCGAACTCCTGGGCTCAAGTGTTCCTCCCACCTCAGCCTCCCAAAGTGCTGGGAGTACAGGCGTGAGCCACCACAGCTGATCTTGGACTCTGCTTCTTGTATATGGTGATTCAAGAGGCCCTGTCATTGAAAAGAAAGGGAATGATGACTGAATACCAGTCCCTCACTTAAGCATGGCAAGACTGAGGACCAGCAGATCCGTCTGTGCTCAGTGTATGAACTCGAGCTGTACTTATACCTAGATATTGCTTGGAATGGTTAATTGGCATCTTAGGCCCTGGAATTTGGGGACAAAAAAGAGAGGCAAGAGAGAAGATTTAGACATCATGCTTTTTGCTTTGCCATCTGGCATAATTCTTAAAGGCATTTTTAGGTCCCCAATATGGGTAGTGTTGCTGTTTGTTCCTTTTCAGTGCTGATTGGCTTAGGCATACAGGTTCTGGGCTTTTGACTATGAAATTGATCAAGGCTGGATGAGGCAGATTGCTGGCACCTTTGAGTCAGTGGTTGTGGGCAGAGACACCATATGCATTTGAGTAGGTTGGACACTGCACAGCTCTAGGTTGTCCTGGTCCTAGGGAACACAAGTGCCAATACGGGGTACCACACAAGTCCTGAGGTCCCCACCCATGCTCATTCCACTCCCCAATATTTTTCTTCCTTTCCCATAAATCGAATCCCTGTTTCAAACTTCTCCTCTAGACATATTCCCTGACCACTAGCAATCTGGTGTCTGTCACCAACATGCTACAACAGTTGTCTTGTAGCTGCGTATGTATTTTAAACGGCTGCAAAAATATTTCACTATGTGGCTGTACCATATTGTATTTGTAAGTTCCCTATTGCTGAGCACTGAGGTAATTTGCAATCTTTTGCCATGACAAATGCTGAAATTTAAACTTGAATGTGAGTGTACACCTGTCCGCAGATACCTTCAGAAAACATTCCTCAAGATGGGATTTCCTAAGACAGCTCTCCCTCGACTCATGTGTCTTTCTAGTTGCCTCTAGCACTCTTCCTGTTTTCAATCCTGTCCTCCTAGTTCAGCCGTCATGACTTCTTACTGAAGTCATTGCCATAGCCACCTGAGTGGAGCCATCTGCCTATGCTTCCCTTTAGAATCCATCCTCAACACGGTTTCTAGATCTCACTGCTCAGATTGTGTTACACTAAAACCCCCAAGGGTTCACAATCACTGCCTGAGCTGGTATGAACTCCCTATACCCTCTCCCAGCATCCAAAGCCATCCCATATATGGTTCTGCCCCATCTTTGGTGACTCATTTGTTTGATTTCCCCCACGTATTCCCTGTGCTTCAGCAGTGCCAGAAGTTTCCTGAGTTCCTGAGCCTGCCTTGCCTCCTGCTTCTGTGGGTGCTTTAAAGCTCACTCCCTACTCAGAGAGTCCTTCCCTGTCCAGGGTCCTCCGTCGTCTCTGCCTGTGCACCCTCATGCCACCACCCCACCATGTTTTCTAGATTCTTCCACTTCCCAACCTAGACTCCTTCCACCTCCCACTGTCCTCATATCCTGCTTTAGGTTATAATTTCATTTCATGTACCCTTGCAGACCACCTGCTCCAGAGAGAGTTGGCAGCATGCATCCTCTGAGGTGGCTAGCACGGAATGTCTTGCACATTTTAGAAGTTTTTTTCTTTTTTTAAGGATTTATTAGATAAGATCTTTGCAGTTGGCAAATTCTCGTACCCAAAATTGGCATAATCCCTTGGCTTGAGGAGAAGAGATCGCACACCTGAAACTATTATGAAAGTCGTGAATTTCCCAATATATTTAGTCAAGAGCACAGAAGCTCATTGGCAGTGAGGTGCCAGGCAGGGTAGGAGCAGGAGCAGCCCATATGTCATCTGCCTTTCCTGGGTGGGGCAGGGTCACAGATCGCTGTCACACAGCCTGCATCGAGCAGGTCCTGCTGGATTAAAAAGCTGACTTCTTGCCAACTGCAGCAAGCAAGGACTTGCAACACCGCTTGGGAAGAATTTATCCTAACAATCCATGTGCTTTCGTCAAAGGGATGTTTACAAACGTCCTGGTTCTTGACTCAAGCTGATGGTCATAGAATGATGGATGAATACCCATGGTATTTCTATGTGTATTCCAGAGTACAGCCACATAGTGACAAGAGAATTCTGGAGTTGCGGGGTGAGTGTAGAAAGCTGGACGAAATCAGGGGTCCCTGAACAAAATCTCTCTTGTTACTTTTCAGTGACTCAGAAAGCCTCTCTCTCTCCAAATCCCTCTAAGATTGAGACACACAGGTACTCTCAACCTTCAAGTATCTGATTTTACAACTTCAAACACAGGCTTCTCACAATACGCTATACTCCCTCTCTTAGAGTGAGTACCTCTCATCCAGTTCAAGGTCTCATTCGTTCACTTATTTGACAGACACCAATTGTGTGGTGTTCTTGCCCTTAAGGAGCTCCCTGACTAATGGCAGATGCCAGTTCTGGTTCTATTGAGTGAGCGTGGAAGAACTGAGGTATCAAACTTTTACTACTCAGTCCCTTTCTGTCCTGTCCTTACCCTGTATTCTCCCTCACTGTGGAGTTCAAACCTTCGGATGAGCGACTGTTCTCCTCAGCATGCACTGGATGCTCTGCACCTTATTCCTGGAATCCTTTTATCTTTAGCTCTCCTTATCACAGGCTGTAGTAGTTTGGTATCATCCTCTGCCAGATTAAACATGTATATTTATTTAATAGTCTCTCTGTTGCGGAAAAGAACAATACAAATGTTGCATAATAACAACAAAGTCTTTTATCATCTTCATTTGATCTGCTGTCATCTGTGATGTCTCCAGAGCATACCCTGTGCCTTTCATGTTCAAGGACACTGCCGAGAAATAAAACTGAGACTCGAATCCAGATCCTCTGACTCTGAATCCTAGTACTGTGTTCCAGTCTTTAGCCTGAGTTTAGTAACACTCACTTATGCTATTTGTAGTAAATGTGTGGCCTCCACTCACTGCTAAGGTGGAATCACTGTTGACTGTGCAGAATATGAAAGTCTACAATGCATTGCGTGTCCTGCTCCCTTGCAGAGCAGACTGATTCTTCCATGGTCACCTGTTCCACCCTTTTTGGTAGCAGTTAACGGAGAGAAGCAATCGCCTCTCGCCCAGAACCTGAAACACGTTCCTTACATTTCCTGATTCACCAAGCTCCTTGCAAGTGTAAATACCACTAAATCCTGTTGGCGACTGAGGGTATAATGTCATCCGAGTGTGAAGGATGACCTGAGTTTTTTAAGGATACAGAATTATATGTGCACTACTTTTGTTATGTCCTATTTTGGCATTTTCGCCTTTTCAGCTTTCTCCCTGGAATTGGTTTGCACAATTTTAACAGATTAAAAATTATTTGGTCAAAGGTGTGTGTGTGCGCGTGTGTGTGTGTGTGTGTGTGTGTGTGCGTGTGTGTGTTTCAGTCATGGACGTCTTCTTTTGAGTCTTATTAGGCATGGAAAAACCTAAGCTTGGTTTAAAACACTTTCTCCCTTCCTGTGAAGTTTTAGGCTAACTTAAAATGGGATGTGTTATATAAGGAAGGCACCTGACGCTGGCAGTGGGGGGCCTAGGAGAAGGAGCGCCCCCCTTGGTTTGCGATAGACTGGCAGCGTTTCCTCTGGTATGTGCCAGAGCGGCAGAGCCAGTTTTAAAAAGAGGATTTATAGGAAATCCAGCTGTGAGTTTTCATTTTTTTCTCTTAGAGCTGGAGGCGGGGCCAAAACCAACCTCAAACCAGGCACACCATTGATCAGGCTAGAATGATGTGGACCAGCCTTACAGACAACAGCCAAGCACAGAGGAAATATTAGCTGGCAGAGATAACGAAGAGAAAACACTCGGTGACAGATGCACCATCTGTCAGTTTCTGAGGAGCAGTTTTCAAGAAAGCTGAAAATGAATTGAAGAAGAGAAGGGTTTTGTTTCAAAGGTACAGCACAGCCTAAGGACATTTTTAGACAAAGTAAGTTTGTGTTCCATAGAAAAAGAGGTCGTGGTGGTGGGAAAGACAACAGTTACTTCCTGTTTAGACTGTGAGTTTTGTCATTGATATAAAAAGTTTTCTTTGGAGTTGATTGGATATATAGAACATTCTCTTAACAAGCACTTGATTTAAAATTAAAAAGCAGTGACTGTCATTTTGGCTATTCACTCTGGAAACATTTGAAAGTTATAGTTAGATTTATTTTACTTTTATTTAATCTCAGAGAGAATTGTTTTATCTCAGACTACAGATATAGATAAGGCCTTCCTTCCTTCCTTCTTTCCTTCCTTCCTTGCTTCTCTATTTATAACAACGGGCAAAATTATTTGTATCTTTCCTCAAAGGCAGTTTATTAAGAAAGTGACCCACCTTTCAGATTGATGAGGTTGGCAGTAAATACTTCAGATTAGGATGCTTAATTTTATGCGCTTTGTTACTTAAATAACTATGAATATGACCTGGACTTCCTACGAGCCTTCCAAATAATGTTATTGGTGTTGACATTGTTTTTAAAGGAAGCTGCTTCTGGATCGTCTGTTGTTTAGCTTTCTCAAAAAAGTCTGTTACCCCCTTTAGGAACATAAGCTACCATAAGAAACAATCCTGCTATTTATGTTTAATACATTTTCCGCCGGCTTCATTTTCAAAGTTGGACTTGGGCTTTTCATAATTGTATGTTACATCTAAGTGGTTTGTGTTTGATGTCATATGCCGCGTGTTTTATTAGGCCAGGATTTGTCTGATTCCAAAGGGATCTAAAGCAGTGATTGAGAAAGATGGGATTCTATGAACAACAGCAGAAAGTTTTCAGGGGGTTCACAGGAGCACCTTTATTGGAAAAAGTCAATTACCTTACCATTTACACAGGCAGAAAGGGACTTATTTTGCATCTGCGTTAGGAGGCTGTCTAGTCCAAACCAGAAGTGGAAGCTTCTGGCCGTAAACTCGGAAAAGCAGAAACCACTCAGTGTTATGGCCCAATATGGATGCAGAGCTCTGGAGCATGTGTGGGAAAGTGGCCACAGGCCAATGTCTGGGATCATTTATCTTCCGGTAGAGCCCAGAGGACAACTGTTTTGTGCATTTTGCAGAAATCCTTGCTGATTGATTTCATTTACATAGAGCTGGTGCAGAGACTGATGGTGAGGACAACTCTAAATGGGGGAGAAATATTGATCTATTTCTGCTTTTCCTGACATCCTGGTCTCATTAGTGTTCTTAGCACCTTTGAATGAGATTATGCCGTTACTGACAACCATATGGTTTCTATGGGATTCTTTCCACGCATCTTGTAAGAAATGCCACATTTATGTCTTTTCTTATTGGGGAAATCGGAAACCGAAAGTTGAAGATTTTGTCGTACTGTCTTTTCAGTAGCTTAGCTTGCTTCCTACGATCTAAATGTGAAAAATGAGAGGAAGGAAATATCAGCAGACAGAGTTCTTTGTACGTCAGTGCAACCTATGTAGTCATTTAGTGATGTGTGCCTGACACTCATTGTGAAATACGGGAACATACTGTTGTGGATGTGTAGATTCCTATCTGCATGTGAATGAATCATCCATGCCAACCAGTGTGCTCTGCGTGAGCTAAACTCACATGTGCTGACACGTGCTGACATGTGACAAGGTAGCATCCAGACCTATTTTTCTAATGTGTAAAATAATTTTGCCAACTTCTGACAGTACCCATGGCAGACCTTATGGAGACGTTTTTAATTGATTTCAAGGACAAAGGTATCAGTCAGAAGCCTTGGATTTCAGACACTACCCTTATGCTGCCTAATTTTGTGACCTTGAGGAAGATAATTAACCTTTTGATAAATCTGCTTCACTGCTTACAAATATAGCAAATAAGTATAGCCATCTTTGTCTCCCACAGATATTTCAAATGTCAGTAAGATATTTATAATGCATCTTGTGCTATTAGCTTTTGATACGTATGCTGTTAATGAAATTGCCTCCACTCTCTTAGGCAGAACTTCTGCATTACACTGAAATAGCTAAAAACTTTAGCCTTTTAAAGTTAAAACAAAATTAAAAATAAAATTCTATAATCTTATGTTGTAGTATTTTGTTTATAGGAGGCTACTCTTGAAGGTACTAGCATTTATTTTTTTCTCTTTGTGGAATAATTATTTGCCTTTCTCATCAAGATTCTCAGTATTATGTAAGACTATTCATTTTCTCAAACATGTTGAAGTTTTAAAAATTGCATTAAAATTGGTGTGATGCGGCTTTGATTTAGTATGGTTGAATGTACATAATTTTTAAACTTCCTAATGTAAAGAAAATGGATGACAGTGCAAATTAAGGTACCTAATATTTTCTCACATTTTATAGATACATAGATATACCATAAAAATAAATATATGCTAATCTTCATACACACACACACACACACACACACACACACACACTTCATCTTTCAAAATAATCCAATGAAAGTGATAGCATAACAGCATACAAAATATTAAAAGATAGGAGTGATTAGTGTGTTTTCATTTTAAATCCTTTTCATTTTATGTGATGAACGTGATTACAGCTTAGTGTAGTGCAAAGGACATCAGAAGCCAGACCTGCCAATCTCAGGTGCCAGTACAGAAATTCTAAGGGCCACCACTCACCCTGTTGTGTGAACACAGCTGCAATGTGGGAATGAAAATGTGTGTCTTACCACATGAGGTGGTTGGGAGGGGCATATGACAGAATCTGCATGAAAATGCTTTGAAAATTATCAGGCCATTTTAAGTCACTAATTGAACTTCAACAACCTCTTTGTTCTTGGACTATTCCTTTCTTCCCTTTCTTAATAAATTCTGCCCATCGTTCAAAGGCTTGTCTTAGATCTTTTTTGATCTCCTCAAAGTGTGATTTTTTGGAGCTCCCAGAGTCCCTCTCCGAAAAAGGAAGAGAATTTTGCCACCCATGTCCCTCCTAGCCCACCCACCAGATGACTTCATTATTACACCCCATGTTTTCACACCTCCACGCTCTGCCCGATTCTGTCCCTGCGCTTCACTAAGTGTCTTCTCTACCACTTGCCAACATCCTCCTCTTCCTCCAAAGCTACCTTAAACAGCACTTGTCTTTGGAACCTTCCCCAACACCATTTCTCCACAGAGCTAGAGTCTTCTTCATTCATGGTTCCCAACTTCTAATCAAGGCTGTATCTTACTCGACTTCATTCTTTACTTACACATCTTCCTTCCTCCCTAGGCTCCACAAAGACAGGCCAGGTGCCATGCTGCTTTGACTCCCTGGTGCTTGTTGGCGTTTATCATGTCTGGTTGGTGTTCAAGGAATATTTGTTGAATGAATGAGAAAGTCAGTCTTTCCATACCACTTCTTTGTGGGGTAGTGTCACTATACACCTTCTGGGACAGAACCCTGGTACCCATTTGTGTCTGAAATAAACTGGCCTTTATGGAATAACAGCATATAGACTGTTTTCAGCTGGGAACCTGAGATTCCAACAATGCAAAATCGTCCATCCAGTCACCAGTAGATTAACTATTAACCTATCAGTCCTATCTGAATCCTACTAATTATAGTTCGATAACTAAACATTAAAACTATCTCATCCAACTGTCTCTATTCCGAGAGAGCCTTGGTGTATCTGTGACTAGCTGTGCTTTAAAAAGAAAATCTGACCCTTCTTTTTGAAAGACAGTTTGGCAGCATTTATCAAGATCCAATAATTCTCCTAGGAAATTATCCTAATGAAATGGTTTGATAAAAGTGTAGACAAAACCTTCCGAACAAAGATGTTCAGCATGATATTATTCATAAATAATATAAAAATGGCAAATAAGTGACCAGCATCATTTTTATAATCAAACTAAAATTCTTAAGAATCTGAAGGTGGCCTCATAGATTATGTACTGATTATGTTGACCATAAGGTCTCCAATTTTAAGTTCTTGTCACAGAACCAAGGATATACTTGGAACAATCAAGTTGAGCAATTTCTTACCATGCTTCTAATTTTACTACTCTCTTCTAAATTTTAAAATTTAGAAAATGTTGAAAATAAGGTAACCTTTCAGCCAGAATTTGAAAATTCTTTGACAGAACAATAATCTTAGCATCAGAAGGGGCATAGAAGGCCTCCCTCAACCATTTTCATTCAAAAATTGACTACATGGAGAGCTGGAGATTCAAATTTGTTTAACTTTTCTCTTGAACTGAGGTTTAAAACAGTTAAAAAGAAAACTTGAGTCTATTTGTTCAAATACTAGGAAGAAAATGATGTAAATTGTGGAAGTTTTTTGGCAATCTCTCATTTAATCTCTTTTTACATGGACTAACTGGCAGAGGTAAAGCCATGTTATCGTAATAGTTTCTGCATGTTACATCGGGATAAACCACAGGAATGCCGGGAATTATCACTGACCAAACTAGGTTTGTGTAGTCAGTTGAACATGGGATTTCATGGGGCCATGCCACCAAGATGCACCATCTGTCACTCACATCTGTGTTCAATGCAGGAGAGTTTCTGTTTCCAATTCTTGGAATAATACTTAAAGTGCATCCCTACTAATAGTACCACCCACTGAAGCTCTCAGTATAGGGGCCAGAGCTAAGGATTGCTAGTGGGCAGGAACGTTTCCAGTTCATCCAAAGGTGCAGAGAAGCACATTGCTTCTTGAAGCATGTTTCTAAATGGTCCTGTTAGGATGTGTTCCACATGCAACAGAGAAAGTGGGTGCCAGTCCTCTGCTTCAGAGAGTTCACTGTTTAAAAGGTGAAGGAATGCCAAGTTCCAAAGTGAATAGAAACACAGTAATAAATATAAAAGTAAGTCCCCCAGTAGGGCAACAGCTAAGCACACATGCAACATCAGTGCCAGCAGGTTAGGGGTGGAAGGAGCAGGGGCAAGTGAAGTCCTGAGAAATTCACACTATAGGGAACATCAGTGTTAATCACCAGGAGAGCACCTTCAAGTGCCTTCGAAGTGCTTCGTGTTTGTGAAGCTTCGGAAGACTGAAGCAGCCTTCACAGGGTTGGCACAGTGGCTCCTGCCTTGCCAAGGGCTTCTACATACAGATGGTGGGCGGCACAGGGACGAATAGGTCATTTACCTGAGCTTGAGCTAAGCCGCGCTGGTTAGGGGAGCTAGATGTAAATGAGACAGCGAGCTGCTGGCTGAAGAAGGCTTTGCTATCCTCCAGCCCCAGGAAACCCTATGGGATGGCAGGGAAGGGCATGAGCTCTGTCAGCAGACCATAGGGCTAGAAGGGGGCAGGTGCAGTTACCTTCAGCCTCTGTGGGGCCTCCCCAAAGACCTTTATTCTGCACTCAGCAAAGGGCAAAAGGATCCTGTCTGAATTTTTTTGCTCATGGGCCCAGAATTCAAACATGCTCTACTGCCTCAGGAAAGATGATGCCTTAAAAGCTTCTTGGAATTATTGGTTCTCTACTCCCCAAAAGAAAACAATGATTTAGAACAGTCTTCTGAGAACTGCTGTTCTTTCCACATGTGCTTATTATCCCGCATGCTGGGCTGTTGGTACTGGGCCCGGCCAATGACTGGCCGTATATACATTACGAGACATGCCTGAGGAGGAGAGACCCAGCAAGCAGATGAGGTGCAATTTCTTAAACTAACCATAAATTACTCCATGAAAAGAACCCTTATGTAACACTGAGGCATCCTGATTAGTGTTCTTTGGGCCTTGCAATTACCTGAATAAAACCACAAAATAGTTAAACAATAGTGGGAACTCGGTTTCAATAAAAGCCATTTATTTTTAGCTGAGGATCAAACCCCCAAATAAGTGACCTCTCTGTGTCAGGCATTCTAGCAAAGCAGAAGAAGTTATCTTTATCTTTAGAGTTTCTTGTAAAGTCTTCGGCTTCATGTTGGCTTAAACTATAGCTTTAGTTTTCTTTTCTGTTTCGCTGACATTCACTCATTGGCTGTTGGTGTATTACTTCTACAAAAGACCTAAATGCTTATCTCACAACAATTCTCTTCCTCCAAAATGCACAGCTGGTGGCATTGCATACTTAATGCCAACAAGTTTTACTGAGCATCTACTATGTATAAGGACCTACGAAAAGGAGACAGGCCTAAAATGTCTTCTCAAGGATATTGCAGTCGCATCTTGGGGATAGATATGGATGCAATTCAAGGAAGAATGATTTTTTTATTGTAATTAGAGGCTGAAGGCAATGTACATATTCAAATCCAGTTCCAAAAATGGAAAAGCTTCATGTGTGATATGAAACGTGGCCTGGAAACCTCAACAGATTTCAGTAGAAGGTAAAGTAGGATACAGGTGCTCAAGATCAAAGGACATATGTTTAAAAACACAAAGACTTTAAGGTGTTTAATGTGTTCAAAAATAAGCGAGTGAATCTCAGTGTGACTGTACCTTAGGATGTATGGAGAGATCACTGCATTGGAAAATGTGATTGGAAAGGGAGACTGGGGCTAGGACTTTTTAAGGGTTTCACATATAGTAACTGACAAATCATGAGAAAGGTGGTGATTTTCAACTTGTAATTTAGGATGAATATTTTGGTAGAAGGTACATGAGAGAAAATGCAGTAGCACCATTTATAGGTCCATTGCAATAACCTGCTTGTCCATTCATTAAGTGTGTATTCATTAGACATCTACTGTGTACTAGGCCCTATTTTAGGCTATGGAGACACAGGATTGAGTGAGACAGGAAAACAGAGTTTCCTGGCTCGTAGAGTTTGTGATCTAGTGGGAAGACAGAGAGTGAACAGCATACATAAATGAACTATGTTGATTTTAGTGTTAATTGATAAAGAGAAGGAATAAAACAGGGAGATGTGGTATGGAGGTGAGGGAGAAGGGGTAATTTGTGTACCTTGTGCAATATATATTCAGGGTAACCAAGGAAGGCCTCTTGGAGAAGGAACTTGAGGGAAGACTTGAAGGAAGGAGACTTTAGGCAGGGTCTTTAAATGTCTGGGGTAAGCCTGTGTCAGGCAGAGGAGACAGATAGGGCCAAGGCCCTGATGCCAGGTGAGCCTGGGATGCTCATGAGTTGACTGAAGAGGGAAAAGGCGAGAGACAAAGCATCCCTTAGGACTGTGGGTTTGGCTAATAAAGAATAAGTCAAAGACAGTTTAGGGTTTTGTCTTGGATGGCTTAGGTTGACATATTTGGTGTTGAAACAGCTTTTGTAAGATTGTCTTGGTGACCTGGTGAAGGAAGAGGGGAGTTAGCTCAGAGTCAGCAGCCAGGGACCCGGGCTGAGGATTGGAAGTCAGTGGCAAAGTTTCATATGAGCTTCCGGGAGGAACAGGAAAAGGATCTAACTAGACACAAATGTAAGGCCTGATGAGCAGGCTTGCTGTCTCTACTGTGGCTCGCTGACCCATCAGGCAAGCATACATTCTCACTGACTGCGTCAGTAGCCCTGTGTCGAACGCTGGGGGGATGAAAGTGGAATCTGCTTGCTGAAAGAGAGGAAAGAGTGTTATGTAAAGTTTGTTCCTTCATCAGATCTGAGAGAATGAGATAGCATAAATATTTAACTCTGACAGTAAGCCCACTTGTGATACAAACAAGTTTTATTGGGCTGACTCTTAAGGGGTCCATTAAAAAAAAAAAAAAAAAAAAACCTGACTTTGTCTATAGATATAACTCAGTTAGCACCAAAGAGCTGTATTCTTCAATAATTAACCCCGCCTAAATCCGTCTGTAAAACTGAGTTTTCAACCAATATGCTTACACGGCACCTCACATGGGATATGAGTGTGCTCTGAATTAGTAATAGGTGTGCTGAAAATATTGACCTTCTCAATCTTGAGCTGGCTGAGCAGGACCTGGGGCGACCAAAGGCTTGGGCTTCCTGCAGCCTAGCGGCTCATCCCAGCACGTTGTACAAACACAATGTGTGTGCCATGCGTGAAAAAGGTCGGGAAGCATGAAGTGTGGCCACTCTATATTCATTTCCCTGACACAGTGACCCCACCCTTTGTTGAATATACACTCATATCAGTAACAAAATCTTGAGCAGTACTCCCAATATCTCTATGTATTTTATAAGTTATATGCACGTTCTACTATTACTAACTAATATCTCAAGTCCTAAAGGCCAAAGTTCGTCAATAAGCATGTAAATACCTACGTCAGACCGTCTTCCAGATGATTTTCCGCTCTTTCAGTTAGCTTCTTGTCTGGTCTAAATCTATGCTCATCATTTTTGCCTTGTAGACGTGGCTGTTGGCAGGGCCAGTGCTAGGAGTAGGGACATTTCAGCTTTGTCTCTTTCTTGTTGGCTACTCGTTGCTGGTAATTAATATTTTCTCTTTGTGGTTTCTCTGCAAGAATCCTTTGAAGCTCCATCTCCATTTTGTGAGAATTCGTTTGGTTAAAGATAAGCAATGTAGCTCATAGTCTCTCAGTCAGGTCCATGTAGGCTGCTGCACATCACGATGTCAGGCAGTACTGAAAGTAAGCGTGGAGGTGAGATTGCTGGGGTCAATCTTCTCTACCGTCCAATCCTGGCCCTCCCTCCCAGAAACCACCAGCAGGCTGGCAGCTCCAGTGAGGGCACCTCCTATCATATCCTGATAATGTATACTGGCATAACAGTTTATTTCTCTAAAAATATTTATTTTATTTTTATTTATTTTTTTTTTGAGACAGAGCTTTGCTTCATTGCCCAGGCTGGAGTGTGGTGGCACCATCTCAGTTCACTCTGCCTCCCAGGTTCCAGGGATTCTTGTGCCTCAGCCTTCTGAGAAGCTGGGATTACAGGCATGCGCTACCACGTCCAGCTAATTTTTGTAGTTTTAGTAGAGATGGGTTTTGCCATATTGGCCAGGCTGGTCTTGAACTCCCGACCTCAAGTGATCCACCCACCTCAGCTTCCCAAAGTGCTGGGATTATAGGCATGAGCCACCGTGCCCAGCATATTTCTTTAAAAATATTTTTGACTATTTTAATAAAATATTTTAAACACAGGTATCATTTCTAATATAATCATCTGGACCCTGTTTTGGAGGCCAGCGTTCTTGTGTCCTCTATGTGTCTATTACCTCCCTTCTTAACCGAATAGAGAAAGCTTTTAGTTGTTACATGTGTCCCATCTGCCAACCACAGCACAGAGCATCTCACGTCATCCTTACGGCCACCCTTTGAGCAAGAATGATTGTCTCCATTTTATAGATGAAAAAACTGAGGCTCAGAGGGCTTATTAACTTGTCCAAATTGGCATTGCTTGTAAGAAACAGAGACAGATTTGAAACATACGATCTTTCCTATCTTAAACGCCTTCTTTCTGTTAGGGCTTGGGGTAATTTCCGTTCTTGTGTCTGAAGAACTAAGTCCTGGAAAATAATGAATTTTCAGATCTCAAGGCACTCTTTCCAATAATACTGTCATGGGTGCTACGTGTCAGCTTCCTGGCTAAAATTGCAGCCTTGTTATGGCTGGTTTCTGTCCATGTGGCAAATCTGGTTGCTATGGTATCCTTCACATAGAAAAATATTTGTCAGCTCCAGGTGGCTGGAACATCACACACAGACGTACTGATAGTGAGAATACGAGCAATGATTCATTGAGTTACAGGATAGTCTCCTGAGAGAAAAATGTGGTCCCCGGGTACTTTGATGAAGTAGTCTAGAGATGTTCACTCTGTATTTCTCCCGCTTACAAAACTTCAACTTTAGTCAGTTGACTTACAGAGAGAGTGGCTAAATCTGCAAAGATGTCAGTAACAGGGGATTACGGACATAGCGTTCCTTCCTGTGGGGGAGCGTATATTTCATTAAAATAAATGAATGTGTTGACCTAGTAAAATTAAATTGTCATATCCAAAGTAGTGGCAGATTAGGCATTTTAATTTTTGGTCACTGATTTAAATCATCTCCTGAGTCAGAATGTATTCTCAGTGAACACGATTACATCCAGATAATGTTTTCTTCCAGTAAGAGGGAAAGAACAAAGGAAAATAAATAAAACACAGCTCACTAGAATCTCATAAAAGTTCTTGCACAAGAAGTGAAGTAGCATGGGAAAATATGAGTTCTTTTACAAAAACAAGTTTTTCCTTGAAGTCACTGCAAGATTGCTGTTCTCATACCATATTGGTATGTGTATATGTTTATACAAGAGGGGGCTGCAGCCCCAGAAAAATGCAAATCAAAGTCTGTATGGTAGCTGTGGTCATTTTAAAAAATGACTAACAGCATATATAATCTCCTTTCAAAAAACAGTGTGTTGTTCACTTCTGATGTTTTAAAAGTCCATTTTCACTTTCTCCAAAGAAGTCCATATCTGAGGATTCAGAATCATTTTTCTTTTCAACTTAATTCTTCACTATTTTAAATTTGTTTTATATTCTGCCCAATACAAGCAAAGCATTATAGCATTAAAAAGTTTTCTATTAACAAACATGACAGATTATATCTAGTTTATATTCATTTCATTCTGTGCTGAATATCTTAAAATATGATGTTTAAGTAAAACTTACTTTTAAAGCAAAAACAAATGCTGGTTAACCTTTAAAAAATATTCTCACCATGAAAGAATCTACATTTACAAGATACATAAATCAGGGATTTTTTTTTAAGATTCAGTCAAAATATTTTTTAAGTGAAAATGTCAGTCCCCTTAGTAAACTGAATTTCATAGCAGAATGTTTCTAAAATGAAATATTAACCATCCCTCCTTGCTTAAATTATTTACCAAAATTCATTTAATACACAATTTTAAAGGTTTTTTTTAAAGTGAAGTATATTCATGGGTCAAACATCATCAGATGAAAATGTGGTATTAGACATGGGCTGTGTTCATTGCTCTGTCCTTGTGGCTTTTCTGCTCAGTTTAGTCCATTGACTCTAAGTCCAGACTGAGGTAAGAAGAGCTAGAAGGGTGTGCATCTACCTAGCAAATACTTGGTCTTTCTTTTTCCCTGTATAAGTGAAATAAACTCTAACACTCCTTGAGGTCTCTGGGATCATTCTTGACTAGTTTGTAACAGGAAAAAACAACATGAAAACCTCAGCTTAAAGGACCTTTTTTGCTTCAGCTCTGAAAGAAAAAAAACCGCATAATCCTATTACACTTAGTTATCAGCACCATTTGAAATCCTGACTGCCTTGATAATCACCATGGAGCCTGTAGCCCTTAGGTGGTGGAGAGCTAAATTTAATTAATAGAACAGATGACTGGATAAACCTCCTCATTTATTTTACTGATCCCTACACTTTCTCTCTCCTGTCCTCCAAGTTAAGATCTTTTTCGTTTTGCTTTGTTTTGTTTTCCTGCTGCAAATATTCTGTCACAGCACACAAAAGCACTGCAGCAAGACAGCTCTGAGCAGCATGGCTTTGTGGAAAGGTGGGAGGCTCTGGGCTCCGACAGGTCTGGGTTTGAATCCGAACACTGTGGCTGGTTGTGTTCATGCTTTCTGACTGGTTTGTCACTGGTTGTGTTGCAAGCTTCCGGTTCCTCATCTCCAAAATGGCAACAGTAGTGTCTACCCGAGTTCATGAGGGTGAGGGATAATACAGTAAAGGGCCTCGAGCTGTGCCCTGTCTGGGTGTTTGTCCAACAACAAACTATTATGTTGGTGTTCTCATTGTTACTGTTTCTTACTTCTTAAAAAGCTCTCAGAGAGCGTTCTGATGGGAAATCATGTTCCCACCTAGAACCTTCTGCAAGGAGTCAAGATCTTTAATGGTTCAACTTTTCCTTCTCCTTCTTTTTTATGTTTTGTTTCGTTTGTTTGTTTGTTTGTTTTGTTTTGTTTTGTTTTGTTGGAGTCTCTCTCTTCACCCAGGCTGGAGAGCAATGGCTCGATCATGGCTCACTCCAACCTCCGCCTCCCAGGTTCAAGTGATTCTTCCGCCTCAGCCTTAGAGTAGCTGGGACTACAGGCACCTGCCACTACACCTGGTGAATTATTTTGTATTTTTAGTAGAGACAGAGTTTCACCATATTGGCCAGGCTAGTATCGAACTCCTGCCTCAGCCTCCTGAACTGCTGGTGTTTTTATTAGAGTTTAAGCTCTGCTGCATAGATGGCCTCCTTTTTCACTCCTCATACTACCTGCTGCAGTGGTGAACAGGTGCATTTAATGGCTGATTAAAGTATGAACAAATAAATGGAGAAATTATGTGAGGAATTGTTTTTCCTTTCTTCAGTTGCATTTTTATTTATAATTTATACCCTCCTTCTTCAGAAAAGACGTGGGAAAGATTTGGCATTTTTTCATCCACTTATTCCCATTTAGTTATGAATGAGGGCTGGAGTTGAAGCAGAAGCCATGGTTTCAGTTACAGCATCCCATATGTAACCTTGGGCACCTCATCAAACCTCCTTGATCCTTTATTTCTTCCTCTACAAGATGGGAACAGTAATACCTTTTTTTTTTTTTTTTTTTTGAGACAGAGTTTTGCTCTTGTTGCCCAGGCTGGAGTGCAATGGAGTGATCTCGGCTCACTGTAACCTCCACCTCCCAGGTTCAAGCGATTCTTCTGCCTCAGCCTCCCGAGTAGCTGGTATTACAGGCATGAGCCACCATGCCCAGATAATTTTATATTTTTAGTAGAGATGGGGCTTCTCCATGTTGGTCAGGCTGGTCTCAAACTCCCAGCCTCAGGTGATCTTCCCACCTCAGCCTCCCAAAGTGCTGGGATTATGTAGACACGAGCCACCGCACCTGGCCTGGAATGGTAATAGCTTTTTAAAAGCTTTTGTGAGGATTAAACAAGCTATTGCATATAAAGCATTTAGCATCATGTCTGACACCTGATATCAACAATAACAATGCAGATACCTTTAAGCAGAATATTTGACTGGCATATACATATGAGAATTAGTAAAAGAATTGAATGGATTTCATGGGCCCTATAAACTTTCCTCATACAATTTATATCAGGGCAAACATTCCTGAATATAAAAAAAAAAATTTGCAACATTTTCACGAATTCCACACATTCAACAAATTCCAATACTCACCGTGCATGATTATGATTAACTAATTAAGGAATAAGAGAAGGAAAGTTGTCGATGTACTGTTTTAGCTTCTAAGTACATATTCCCTGTTTAGTAAATACTGCAGTTAGAGCCAATGTTTATCTCCAAACTACAAAATGCCAAAAAGCTCTAGAAGTTTTTTTTGTTTTTTTCATTAGTAACTATTTTCATGAGTTGCCAACAAGTTTGACCATGCCACCGTGTGCCTAACACTGAGTCAAATGCTGTGGGAACTGCTGAGAAACAAAGACCCCGGCTCACAGACTGCTGTAACTTGATTTCAGAGAAAGCCATCCAAGGCCATGTGCACCAAGGGCCAGACTGCCAGGCTGATTTGCAGGCTGGCTGCAGTCTGAGGCCATTTATCCAGCCGTTTTAATAACTGTCTTACAATAACTGACTGCCTTGCAAAATGCAGTTTTATTTATCTCCCTGTATCAGAATCCTGCCTGCCTTCTCATTTTATTAGAACTGGATTACAAAACAGGGAGAAATCAACATGGTACATTTAAGAGTAAAATTGAAAATGAACAACCAGCTGAGGTTGATGTCAGGGACAAAGGCATTGCTGAGGCTGTGGAGTCTGGGATGTTTAGCTCGCTGTGTCAGAGACCGCAGTATGAAATTTATAAACCATTTGGATTAGAGCTCATCAGCCATGCTTTCCTAGCAATGAAGTGTGAGGGCAGTCCTCGCTTTCCTACAATGTTCATGTGGATTTTCTGGGATTCAGTTAGCATGGGTGTGGCTTTTGTCTACAATCACATAGCCAGGACGTTGGTGTGTGGTTGACCCTCTCTGCAGTCTATGACATTGTTCCGAAGAGACATTAGTGTCACTGACTTCAACACAACATTTCATCTTAGAAATCACACAGCTGTAGAGCATTAAAAGACTCTAAAAGAGCCGTCCTTTTACTTGTGAGAAGATTAAAATCAGATAGGGTATTTGTGCCCAAGGTCACACAACTAGCTAGCCACGTTGTCAGGTTGATTCATTTGGTAGCTTTTGACTTTCCTCTTCAGCAACGACTTGCTCTGGAAAAGTCTTTGTCCTCTGCAGACTCTCTTTTTTCTCTTAATTCTTGAATACGTACATTTCTCCAAAAATAAAATTAAAGGTAAATGTTAATAAACCTTTCGGTACTTTCGGTAACAACAATAGATGGGGGCTGTGACCAACCAAGTATTAAATCATTTTTTAAAAATTAAATAGAAAGCATTCAGAAGTTACTTAACTTACCATCTAATAATCCATAGTGGGCCAATCATAAAAGCTGCCCAAAAAAAATACACTTAAGAAGCTGAAAACCATGTATATAGTTTTTGACATGCCCTTACTTTAGTGATTGTTTATGTTGTAACTTACTGAAATAAACATACCTTGTAAATTGTTTACAAAATCCCAACATCTTTTTGGAAACAAGTATAAGGCATTGTAGTAATACAATTTTTTTTGTTTTTGTGTTTTTGAATGCTGATATTTTTAAGATTGTGTAATTTATATTGAGTACTTAAATAAATGGGTACAGTGGCCAGGCATGGTGTCTCATGCCTGTAATCCCAGCACTTTGGGAGGCTGAAGCATGTGGATCGTAAGGTCGGGAGTTCGAGACCAGCCTGGCCAACATGGTGAAACCTATCTGTACTAAAAATACAATAATTACCTGGGTGTGGTTGTTTGCGCCTGTAATCCCAGCTACTCAGGAGACTGAGGCAGGAGAGTTGCTTGAACCCTGGACAATAACTGACTGCCTTGTGGTCAACCTCTGCCTGGAGGCGGAGGTTACTGTGAGCCAAGATTGTGCCACTGCACTCTAGCCTGGACAATAGATTGAGACTTGGTCTCAGAAAAAAAAAAAAAAAAAAAAGAATAAAAGAAAAAGAAATGGGTGCAGCATTCCAACAGTATGTCATTTACTTTTCATCTCTCATGGTGGTAGTGCTAAGAACCACATGCTTAAAAAACCCTTGGGGTTTTGTTTTCATGCCTGTCTCAGTAAATCCTTAAAAGATATTTTATTATTTTTTTGAAGCAAGGTCTCACTCTGTGACCCAGGCTGGAGTGCAGTGATGAGATCATAGTTCACTGTAGCCTCTACCCCCCAGGCTCAACAATCCTCTCACTTCAGCCTCCCAAGTAGCTGGGGCCACACCTAAGATAAATAAACTTTTTTAAAAATTTTTCTTTAGAGACAGAATTTCACCATGTTGCCTAGACTGGTCTTAAACTCCTGGGCTAAAGTGACCCTTCCTCATCAGCCTTTGAAAGTGCTGGGATTATAGGCCTGAGCTACCACACCCAGCCTATCCTTAAAATATTTTTAGTTAAACCAGATTTCTGGTAAAATAAAGCCCAAATTGGTAACTAGCTATGATAGAACTTTAGCCAAATATTTCATTATCAATTAATCTGAACTTCCTGTGGGATTATAGGGTACCTAGTATAATGAGAAGGTTGTTTTGTCCCAGAAGGGATCAGAAAGCTAAATTTTAAAATAACAAGTCTAGAGTTAAGTTTGGGATCGTTTTTACAATAGTATGTAAAATGGCTTAGGGTGGGTTGCAGTTGAAAGTAAGTTGCTGTTTCAGGTGGTACATTTCGGTCAGTGACTTCTGCTGAACCCCTGTTAGAAACTGGGATCACCCAGGCAAGGACAAACACAGGGAGCACAGGGGGCAGAGGACCGTTTTATAATGGGAGAGTAAGTGAGCCAAGCAGAAAACTGTACTGAGATGAAATGGAGAAAGGTGTTGAAGTTACTGATTAGAGAAATAGCTGTGAACCGGGCCCTATCCCACAACAAGGGCACCCATACAGGACAGGAAGGGCACACAAACAGGTTCCTTCTTTGTGGGAGGGAGGGTCATACACGGCAGCAAGATGACCAGATAGAAGTGTCTGGAAGTACTCCTGCTAGCCTATCAAAGTGCCATCAGGAAGACTGGATTTGTTTAGGAACTTTGAAAGGACAACATATCGTAGAGTCCCTTCCCTTTCCTCCTCCTTTCCCTCCTTCCTCCTTTCCCCCCTTCCTGCCCTCCTGCCTCTTTTCCTGACTTCCTTTCTGCCATTTTCATTTCCTCCTTTCCTTCTTTCTTGTAACTGAAAGTTGGCCATATCTAGCCATTAAATACAGCTTTAAAAAATACAGCCACTCCGCAGATTATAAACGTGCTTTCCATCACCTCTCTAAAAATACTAATTTTTAAAATCTTGGTTTGTAGCTCTTCCCTATGATTTCATATGAAACATTGAGCTATTCATGATGTTATTTTTAAGCAATTAAAAGAAATAAAAGAAAACATTTCTAAATGACAAAGGAAAGCATAAATACAAGGCATGAGAGTCATTGACTTATACCTGGCAGACGTGTCTGCCCCAAGAAACAATAACAGTTGGTTTAAAAAGGAAACACCGAATGTCATTTCATAGCTTAAGCCTAAAAAGCAAAGTTAGCCAGAAAATTACTACAAAAGTCTAAGGGATTTGGTGGGTGTTGTTATTGAGGCAATGTGTCTTTTCATTTGTCATTTCACCAACTAAACTGACAGATTCTTTATGAAGAAAGCACAGAGCCAGGAAACTGTAACCCCCCAGTTAGTACCTGCTCAGAGGATCTACCATTAAAGTCCAGATCACCCCAAACCACTTTTTAAATGCATCTGACTTTCTAGAAATGAGGGGCAGTAAAACAAACCTATTCGGTCCATTGAAATAGTGTTTTTCGCGGAGAAAACTGAATCCCTTTCAAAAGAAGCTGTTTCACAATCTCTCTCAGTGTGGTGAGTATTGAAAGTTAGACAGTTTCCATGAAAACAAACTGGCCATAAAAGACAAAAGAGATTTTGAGTAATATTTAGAGTGAAGTTGAAAGAAAGAGAGAGAGAGAGTGTGTGTGTATGTGTGTGTAGCAGCAAACATAATCAGAAATTTTTCTCAGAATTAACTCTCTCTGTTCATTTTTATTTTTTGTATGACTCATTCAATATTCACTATTCCCATAAATGTTGGCCATACACCTACTCTTTTCCAGGCATATGTGGCCATTGGGGCTTAAACAAGGCTGAGGTTCCCATTCCCAAAGTGTTTCTCATGGTAACCAACTAAAAGTTTGTTTCCCACTCACACTGGGGCAGAAGATACTGCTTCACTTCCAGGCCTACTGAAGTTCCGCCACCTCCATATGGAACTTGTAGGTCACCTGGGCACATCTGCTGTGGCCAAAGAAGGAGAGCTGGTGGCAGGCCACGTGGCAGATTCACCCGCCTGCCTTTGGCTGTGCTCTTTACTATGGCCCAACAACCAGGGAGGTTAGAATCAGAGTCCACTCAAGCGTCTATCCCATAGTCAGCTGGGCTTTGCTACAACATTAGTTAAAGATGCTTCATTTAGGTGGCTCATGCCTGTAATCACAGCACTTTGGGAGACCGAGGTGGGCAGATCACTTGTGGTCAGGAGTTTGAGACCAGCTTGGCCAACATAGTGAAACCCCGTCTCTACTGAAAAGCACAAAAATTAGCCGGGTGTGGTGGTACACACCTGTCATTCTCAGCTATTTGAGAGGCTGAGGCATGAGAATCACTTGAATCTGGAAGGCGGAGGTTGCAGTGAGCTGATATGCCACTGCACTCCAGCCTAGGTGACAGAGGAAGACTCTGTTTCGCCAAAAAAAAAAAAAAAAAGATTTATTTAAATTTGTTTTACTATACTAAAATATCCTTTTATTAAAAACTGACCTGGAAAGCTAAGACTCATGCACGATATTTAATTAATGAATGGCTAGTGACAAATAAAGGTAGGAGTCTCAATACAGTGCTTGCCCATCCAAGCCCTTTCTTTTGAACAGGTCCCAGGTTTGCCCAGTTAGACTTTTCATCAATGTAAGATTGATCGATTTGCTTTTTATTTCTTTTACTCTCCACCCTTCCTGAAGTCGCAAATAAGCAGTAGAAAGTCAATAAGTAGATTCTGGAGGTAAATCAAGTATTAAGTAATGCACAACTCAGATCATGACCGTGACAACGATGGTCTCGAAAAAATCAAAAGTGTGCAGTTCTCGGCAACTCCTTGTCTGACCTCAATGGACCGGGACCCTTCTGTCTCTTTCCCTGCCTTCCCAGCAACCCTCTCCCTCTGTCATTCTCTTCACATCCCCCAGGTCAAGGCTCTCATGGAAAGGGAAGTTAAGCCACAAGGTTAGAGGACAGGAAGTGACTCAGTGATTCCCTAGGGGTCAGGTGTGGGGGCAGTGAGAGAAAGAAGAGATAGAGAATTCCAGATCAGAAAAGTGTCCCAGATGGGAGAGTGATCAGGGCTGGAATTTCAGAAATGACAATGACATCAGCATTAGTGATACTCCTCCACTCTCCTACACAAGCATCTCCGAGCGTTGCTGTGAACTACTTCCCACCTATTTTCTCGGCATGCCTAGAAACGCGGGGGTTTCTGGCAGATTTAATGGGTAGTTCAGTGATGTCTGGATTGTGCTAATGGAAGCAAGCCATTGTACCAAAGAGGATTTAAAAACCTAGAATTCAGTAAACTTGGTTTTTTTTTCCCACTCTTTTGAGACTATTAGTCTCAAATACTCTAAATTTGCTGATATCATTATTGTGCTAGGACATAAGTGAGATAATGAAGTGGATAATTAGCAATATACGCTTTAGGATGTAAATAAAAACCACACTCTACAGAGAACACAAGTACTGTAAAAAGAGGTCATGAACCTTGCTACCTGCTTTATACAATGAGGGTTGTTTTCGGACCACGGAAAAGGAAGGAAGTCTCTTAGAAACATCATCTTTGCTACTTTTATTCAACTGTGGAATGTTTTTAAACACTATTTATGATCTTAAAGGGCATGTAAGCAAAGATTTGGAAATTTCAGGCAAAAGATTAAGCACTGGAATTATGATCTAAGTCACACTGTTTCTTTCTGAGAGGAGCGTTCTGTTGAGAATGTGAATGAGTGGAACATACCCCACCTTACATTTTAGTTCTCTTTAGGGGTTTGATTCATTAGGAAGTGTGTGGTTCTTTCTGTTCCAAACAGAATCCTTTTTTCCTGGGACTTTATTTTGAGGCTGTGATGCAAATCCTTGGTGTTCCTTTTTAATGAGAATGAAAACAATGAGGAAAGGAAGTGTGGAGGCTTGGAATCTCAGCTGAGGCTTCGCAGGTCACTGGGGAGCAGTGAGGTTCCTCTCCACTGCTAGCAGCCAGAAGCGTGAGAGAGGACTATCATCTGCTCCTTGCTCTGAATTTCTTTGAACCTCTATGCCAGAAGCCTCCTCAGTCCTCCACGCAAACATTAACCAAGCCCCTTTGGGGTGCTTGGTGCTGTACTGGTGCAGAGAATGCAAAGACACTGCCTGTGGTGGGACACAGAAAAGCAGAGTGAACCAGAAATTCCAGCACTGGGGTAAGTGCTGGATCAGAAGGGCCTGAGGGTACAAAGGATAGACCTTTGTGAACTTTTGACTTGGCCTTGCGTGGCCGCAGTGACAGTGGTCAGGTGGTCTGGAAGAATATGGCGGAAGAGATAAAACTAGAGCTGGGAATCAGAGAAGCAGAGGGAAAAAGAATTGGCTAGGCACGTAAAGCGGAAGAAGAATGTCACTCTAGACAGAGGGGAAAAGAATTGGCTAGTCACATAAAGCGAAGACGAATGTCATTCTAGACAGAGGAAAAGATGCCTATAGGGAACAGAGAATGGGAGTTGAAGGGTTGGTTTTAGGAAACTTCAAGTTGTTTAGCACCATTGCCAACTATCAGGGATGCGGGCAGTTGAGACACAGAAATATGTGCCAGGGACCCATGCTGAGCTCAAGAATTTCATGCTGTCCTCAGAAATTTGGATTTTACTTTGGAGAGATTTGAGAACCATGGAGAATTCTAAGCAAGGGAGAGAGGGATCAGATTTGGGTTTTGTCTCTGAAGTTTTCTTTTCATGATGTTGGTAGCACTCCTAAAAAATGCATAAATTTCCTTCAAAGCATAAGATGTCCTGCTATGTTATGGAAATATATTCAAGAAAGTCTTTATTTTCAAGCACCTTATGTTGCTGAGCAGAGATTCTGCCTTCATCCTGTGATCTTGAGCTTAGCCAACATCAGCCACTAGTCGCCTGTGTGTGTCTCTGTTCTTTAAGGGCAAATGCCTGGGTCCACCATCAATGTCTAGAGTGGAGTTAGAATTTACCTAAACCCCACATTTTCTGGCATACAGGGAGACTGTTATTAGAAATAAATAGATTATCTCTCCAAAAATGAGATTTCTCTTTTAAATTTACACCTGAGCCTCTTCAACAAGGCAGGATGGCAGGAGTGTTTAGAAGCTACAGGACAGTCCATTTTCCTGGAGCATAGATTTTCCTAAAATTTGAAGGAAAGCTTTGTCACGTTAAAAGAAGTATGGGCATGTTATATTCCAGCTACATATAGGAGGAAAGAAATGAATCCATTGGGAGTACCTGTTTATTTTCTTCCCCCATTTGGGTACATCAGTGGAAATTGTGAAAAGTACTCATTTCAGCTAATAAGAATAGCTCCAGTTTTTAAGTGCCTGCGCTGTCAAGTTACATAATTCATTTTGTTTCACAAATGTGAACGTAATGTCAAGTTCAAATCCCTGTGCCAGAGACCAGGATTGCAGCAGTAAACGAAATGCTCTTCCTTGTTCTGGAGTTTCTCACATCCTTACAATGACTCTGAAAAGTATATATAATGTTGTGCACATTTTGCAATGAAAAAACTGAGGCTTTGAGATGTATTGAGACTTGCTCAGGGACACATAGAGGAAACTTACACTCAGCCAGATCCCCGTGGCCACCTTCCTCTGAAAGGTTGTTTTTAATTCCAACTTGCTGTCTTTTTCCCCTTATCTGTTCCTACCTTTCCTTTATCCACTAGGGGCATCCATTTCTTTCCCCTACATCTGTCCACTTTCCTTTCTCTGAAAATCGACAATGGCCATCAACCATCATCATCAGCAGCAACCATGCCCATATACAAGCTTGTTTGTGTCTTCATTCTTTTTTTTTTTTTTGAGACAAAGTCTTGCTCTGTCACCAGGGGCCAGGCTAGAGTGCTGTGGTGCGATCTCGGCTCACTGCAACCTCCGCCTCCTGGGTTCAAGCAGTTTTCCTGCCTCAGTCTCCTGAGTAGCTGGGACTACAGGCACGCACCACCACGCCCAGCTAATTTTTGTATTTTTTAGTAGAGAGGGGGTTTCACCAAGTTGGCCAGGATGGTCTCGATCTCTTGACCTTGTGATCCACCCGCCTCAGCCTCCCAAAGTGCTGGGATTACAGGCGTGAGCCACTGCACGGGCCTGTATCTTCATTCTTAACAATAGCCACAGCAGCCACAACCACCACAGACTGTCCCTACTGTTTGCGGATTCACTGAGCTCACACTGTAACTCTAAAAGAGATAGAAGTCACAGTTATATCAAACAGGACAAGAATTCAAGATGGCCAGAGATCTTAAAGTAGAGGTGGCTGGAAGTATCAGAAAGGTTCAGGAAAGGCTTCTTGGAGGAGGTGTCCAATAAGCTACACCTCAGGAAGAAGTTTAAAGTAGAGTAGAGAGAAAAGTCTTATAGGCAGGCCCAACTAGTTCAATGCCTCAAAAAACTCATCCCATTACATCATTCATTTTTCCTCTGCTCCTGAGAACTGGCATAGTCATAGCTGAATGTGGTTACATTTCAAGGGAAGGGAGGCATTACTGTATTCTAATTAAAAGCATCCCACGTCTCCAATTCCCCAGGAATGCCATCTTGGACTGGCTGGATAATTCCCTTGGAGGTGTCAGTGGGGCAGCCTGGGGGAATTGGGTTTTCTTCAGAGCATATTCAGGGAGATTTTTGGGTGGTCCTGACAGGACCCGGCCTCAAACCTACTCTTGAGGTGACCTAATCCTTTGCTCGTCACCCTCCTCCCAAGTTCCTGCAGATTGGAGATGACTCCCCTCACCAAATCTGACTTCCCAGCACTATTCCAAACCCATAGTTGGAACACCTCTAAGCTGCATGAGATTTCTTGTTATTGATTAAGGCTGGGGCCTGGCACTCAGCCCAACCTCAGCCCCAGCAGCAGTAGCAGCAGGCTTCTCTAATAGAGCGGAACTGAAAGCTATGAAAACCTGGCGTGCACCCTTCGGCCTCTTTAAATCAGAGCAGGAGAGGGAAAAGAGAGCAGGAGAGCTTTTTCAGGGGGGCAGAAGTTTCCTTTGCCAAAGATCTTTGACCAGCAGCACCATGCAAGTCCTCTGCAGGGAATAAAGAAACGGGCTGCAGTCCACTCTGGCTTGAGATTTATGCAGAACAAGAAAATCATTCTCAGCTTCTCCTTAATTCAGCATGTCTTGACCACATGCCGAGCTCCAAGCACTCTGCTGGGCACCAGTGGTACAAAAAGTAATTAAGACAACCTGTGCCCTTGAAGGTCTGTGGTCTAATGGGGGAGAGAGATGTGTCACAAGAACATTTCAGTATAATCTCAAGACCGTAATGGATGTGTGAGAGTCCAGAAAAGAGCTGCTAACCCAGGATTCAGGAGATGATGTCTGAGCTACATCTTCATAGAGATAAATGTGTGCAAGTCAGGAGGAAAAAAGGGAGAGGAATGTGACAGATGGACAGGAAACAGTGTAAGCACAAGCGTGGGATACGAAGCAGCAGCCTGGGACGGGGGATCTCCAGGCAGCTTCACGTGATGGCACATGAGCCCCAGAAGCTTGCAGAGGCCAGGCAGGGAGGCACTGTGAGCCGTGGGGATGGGCTGGTACTTTATTCTGCAGGTGACAGGGAGACACGAAGGAGTTTGAAGGAGAATGAGCATAGTTTCACCTTAGAGATTCAAGGAAGGCAAGAACTGAAGCAAGGGGAGGTGTTGGGTTCTGTGGCAGAAGTCCTGGTTTAGACAAAAGGATGGTCTAAACCAAGCTTGACCAGCCCGCAGCCCATAGGCCACATGCGGCCCAGGACGGCTTTGAATGGGGGTCAACACAAATTCGTAAACTTTCTTAAAACAGTTTGAGATTTTTTTTGCAATTTTTTTTTAAGCTCATCAGCTATGGTTACTGTTAGTATATTTCGTGTGTGGCCCAAGACAGTTCTTCTTGTTCCAATGCGGTCCAGGGAAGCCAAAATATTGGACACCCTTGGTAAACCAAGGCTGGGAGACACAGTTGGGGAGGAGGGTAGGAGTTTAAGAAATATATTTAAGAGTCAAATTCAGCAGGTCCTGGGGTTGTGTGGTGAGAATATGGGGACTGGAAGAGAGGATGAATCTAAGAAGATGCTCAAGTGTCAGACTTGTAGAACTGTGTTCCATTTTTACATTATTTCACCAGATGCATCTGATATAACTGAGTGTTATCTAGACAGTGTTTTTTAAACTGGGGGATTGTGAAGTCAGTGGATATGACTAGTAATTCTGCATAGGAAAGCACAGAATAGAAAAATGTCAGATCTCCTTGCATACATGAAGTGCAACTATTGTTTTATGAAACTTTGTTTTAGTCTATGTGTGTGTGGAATGTGAACATGGGTGGGTGTGTGCATGTTCACAACTATATGAAGTTTATTTCTTCCTAGAGATTGTGATCAAAATATTTGAAAGTCCTATGATATTTTTTTACTGTGGTCATGATTGATTACTCTCAGGTATGACTGTACCTCAGTCAGGTTAAGTGATCTTTTCTCACTACTGTTCTTCCAAGACTAAATCTCCCATTACTCTGTGCCCTTGGAACTCCTAAACAGTCCGTCCATAGAGAAAAGGAAAGATCGGAGCCAGCTGGAGCAACAATCCCAGTCAGTGCCAGGACAATGTCAAACGCCCCGCCCTTCAGAAAACAGCGGCAATATCCAGACACACAGACATTGCTGCCCACAAATGGCCATGTCCTTCAGAGGCAGAATCGCAACTAGAAGAATAACGTTACCTTATATTCTTATGGGGCTTGCAGTTTGCAAAGGACTTTCACAATACATTTTCCCATGTTTACAACAGCTTTGTGAGTTTGGAGGAAGCTGAATATCTGAGAGATGTTTTTGGTGTTTATTGGCCTCCAGATCTACAAATATTTTCCTCTTATTATCGTCATTCATGCATTCAGTCAACATACTAAATGATAGCCATTTGCAAGACTCTAGGCTAAGAACACGAGATATACAGATACAATCTGGTTTCCAATCTGGTAATATGTACCTGCAATGTCAAAATTTAAGAGGATGCAAAATCCGCATATTTATTTAAGTATGTTTGCAGTTTTACCTATGACATATTTACAGAATGCATGTGCATGAATATACATTTTGTGTGTGTGTGTGTATGTGTGTGCGTGTGCACGTGTGAGAGAGAGAAAGAGAGATAGAGAGAATATTTATGTCTCGAAATTCCAAAATCAAAGATCAATAGCCCACAGGGAACAGGGCAAAGGGTATCCCAGGCCTCTCAGTTATATCCAAAAACCCCAGGTAAAGAGCTCTCAGTTTATGCAACAGTCTGAGCAAGATAGACTTCATCTCAATTTTTTAAAAAAATTATGTGTTGATATTTACCTGTTCCTTATTTTAGAGAAACAAAAGATTTAAGGACGGCTTTCTAAATTTTCCATTCGGCACCAAATATAATTCAAGCAGTCAGGGAACATTAATTATAACCGTTATACACGTAAGAGCAACATCTTCCTATGTTTTTAAATGTAAATATATTTAAATATTTGAAAGGTATTTGAATTACTTTGCCTGTTACCTCCTCACAAAGCAGATCCCTGCATATACACCTAGGATGCTTTTCATAGTGAGAATGACCTTGGCAGGAAACAGACCTGGGAGACTCACGACCTCTTGAGATCAGTGACCTTGGGTTCCACATTAACTCACAACTTCTCCCAGTGGTTAGTCCACAGGAAGCCAATATCCCTTGCTCACAATTTACTTACTTGTTCAGATTTTTTCTCATAACATGGAAAAATAATCTTCTGAAGGCATTTCCCTTAATGAAGCCCACATGTCTGATACAGATTTCTTTCCCAAGGTCCTTCCGTGTTTGGTTATGTTTTAACACATCTTTGCCCTTGAGATCCCCACATATCAGGCATGTGATTGCTAATATTTTACTTATTAACTGGTAAGCACATTGTAAGCCATAATTGCAAGACTGTCTTCCCCAGCCTGGTGTTTATATCCTAAAAATACCAGCCTCTTAGGAGAAGGCTCTTACTGCCATTATCCTCAAGTGTCACATTTCTGAATGTGTCCAAATGTCACATATCCAAAGTGTCACATTTCATTTATGACTCCCATTACATGTTTTTAAAGAGCACTGCATTGTGTGAAGCATGGCCTCCTGAGACACGGCTTCGTTTAACAGAAAGAGCATCATGAAACATTCTGTGGATTGCATGTTAAATACTTGTCATCAGAAGAATCTCCAGGCAGGTTGATGGGTGGTGTGTAGAGGGAGCAGCATGAGAATCTACTTTCAGGAAGGCAGTGAGTTCACAAGAATCTCAGCTTCAAATTCAGCTGGGAACAGAAGATGTGTTGTTAATGGCAGAACCACGTGGCTAACCTTCTTCTGCCTTCTTCTGAATCTCACCTCAACTGCAAGGATTTTCCTGGTAACCTTATCCAAAATGCCTTGTCTTGCTCTGAGACCTGGAGGATAATGTCTTGTTTGGCCGGGCTTTTGCTTTCTTTGGTTGTAGTAGTGCCTGGGTCTTTGTCTATCCTTCTTGGATTAGAGACCTACAGGGTGGGCCCCACTGCCACAGCCTTGCATTCACCTGCAGCACCTACCAGCAGCTTTTCACAACAGGGGCACCCAGCGGTTGTCTGTTGAATGAATAAGTAAAGACAATGCCTTCCACTTCTGAATGCCAAATGAAGAGAGCTGGGAGAAGAGAATCAGACCATCCATCAGAACCACTATTTTCTAATATGGGAAAGTAACATAAGCACCTCTGCCTTAGTAATAGTAGGAAATACTAAGCTTCAGGTACTTTACAGTAATGTAATCATTTAATCTTTACAATAACCCTCTGAGATAGGTACTCTTGTTTATTCCCATTCTATACATGCTAGAATTAACCTATTGAGGGTCACAGAGGCAATGAGAGGGGAATCTAGAATTTTGGACTCACTTCTAACCTCTTGATGCCATATTTACCTCTCTTGTGCCCATTTAGTTCAATTATGCCCTCAAATAAAGGAGTATTTTCTAAACACATTGATAGGTTCTTTTTTAAAAGTTAATCTGTGAAACTAAGTACATGTATTCAGCAAGAGCAGAAACTTGAGGTTTATTCAAGAAATACATATGCCATTGGTTAAAAACAAAATGAAATTGGAATGTATTTTCATTTTAAACTCTTTTTAAACCAATAACATTAACCCTGTATAAAAATAGTCTTGTCTTAAAGAGTTGCACTTTTGGTAAATTTGCTAGTTTTACAAATTTGTTTCTTGTTTTGCTTTTGATTACTTAAAGAATTTTGGGAGTCACATAGACTTCAGATACTCATTTAGTCATTAAAACAAGATGTGGAGATTTTCTTTATTTGGTCTAGTTTTGTTTTGTTTTTTGAATACAACCTTGAAACTTCAGCAACCAGGAAATACCAAGTTATTACATAAAGTAAAATGTATCTTTGAAATTTGTCTAAATACATTTGCAGAAGGTCAAAGACAAGTGTGTTACATAAAATCTCCACTTTCCAGACACCTAAGACATTCAAGAAGGAAAAGATGGGAACATGGTCCAGGACCTTAGCTTTGAATTTCCTGGCTTCTGTTAGTTTAAGACATCCCTGTAGCATCATTTAAACATAGTTCTGGTGCAGAAATAAACTTCCATTTGGAATTTCCTTTTTGAAGTCTGCTGAGAATATAAATCAAAACCATATGAGATGTGTCTTAATCCAGAATGTGAAATAACATGAGAAATGTCAACCCAGAAGTAGTCCCTGAAATACGTTCACCAGGATGCACGTTCTGGCAAAATTCTTTATTTAGAATGAAAGCCTCCAGAGAACTGGATTTATTATTTTTAACCCATAATTATGGAAGCCTGAATTGATGAAAGAAGATGCTTTTTAAAGTAATGTCAGTAGAAATGTTATTCCAGCCACCTAGAATGTTTGAGAAGGACATCTGTTGACATAAAAAGATGTTCAAAATGCATTGTCGAGTGCAAAAGCAGATTTCAATTTTATTTAAAGAATATGTAAAATAGATAGTATACTTAGCCTAGATACATGAACACATCTTCATAATAAAAGAATGAGAGATGTTATGCCAACAAAATATTGATCAATCTCTAGGTGGTAGAATTATGGCAATATTTTCCTTCTTTCCCTCCCTCCCTCCCTTCCTTCCTCCCTCCCTTCCTTCCTCCCTCCCCCTCTCCCTTCCTCCCTCCCCCCTCCCTTCCTCCCTCCCTCCCT
>NW_022436972.1:6690028-6942957 GCF_009761245.1 Sapajus apella | reverse complement strand
TCCTTCCTCCCTTCCCTCTCCCTCCCTCCCTTCCTTCCTCCCTTCCCCCTCCCTCCCTCCCTTCCTTCCTCCCTTCCCTCTCCCTCCCTCCCTTCCTTCCTCCCTTCCCTCTCCCTTCCTCCCTCCCTCTCTTCCTTCCTCCCTCCCCCTCTCCCTTCCTCCCTCCCCCCTTCCTTCTTCCCTCCCTACCTTCCTTCCTCCCTCCCCCCTCCCTTCCTCCCTTCCTTCCTCCTTCCTCCCTTCCTCTATTACTTTCTTTTGTTTTCTTTTTGCTTACATTTTTGCTTAATAACAGAAAATTGAAATTATTTATTTGATTTTCAAATACTAAGCATAGTGCCTTCACCTGACCACCTTCTTGTTTATCATATGGCTTGACATCAATGCTGCTAAAACTCAGAGCTGTCCCTAGCTCAGCTGGTCCTTGAGTTGACTTTGACAGATTTGATGGCCTTGCAGTATGCCAGAATTGTGTAACTAGCATTACCAAAATCTTACAATAGAGCCCATTTGTTGGTACTTCAGTCATGAAAGGATTGGTAGCATTTTTAAATGGCTGATTTGGTTTAGTGTTTTTTTTTTCCTTCTATCAGTATATTAGCCTTGATTTGAGTGTGTGTATTAGTCTTTCAGATCTTAGGTTTAGATTTTATTACTCTTCTATCAGATTTCACTTAAGTGGGAATTTTAAGCCACTTTTATCTCTTATTCAAATCTGTTCTTAGGGAAAATGATCTTTTTATTCCTGAATTCAGTGAGTATTTGGACAGACAGATTAGCCAAGACCATCCTACTGACTTCATTAGTAAAGGTTTTCAGATTCCCCAAAGCTAGCCAAAGAGTTAAATTCTATTCATATTAGACAGGTAGCCACCTGGACCTCCATTTAGAAATAGATGTATCTTTACATAGCATGTACTTCTGCTGCTGCCTACTTTGTTTTTAAACAGCAAATTTGAAGATACCCAATTAAGATTTTATGAAGATAATTATAAAGAAGCGTTCTTTAAAATGTGATGTTATCTACTACACAATTTTAAATATTCCAGGGTTTTTAAACTTCGAATCTATTAAACTTTTAAAACCTTTTAATAGTTTACATCACTTTTTTAACCTTTTGGATTACATTTGTGACATGTTTATGGGATGCCTCAATTAACTTTAATCTCAGTGTGCCCTGTGATTAGACTGTAGCATGACACAAGTCATTGATGCATCCCTGTGTCTGATGGAAAAAGAAGTTGCAGCATAGGAATTAAGTTTCTCAAGTCTTCAGTGGAGAGCATAATCTCTTCCATCCCATTTTAAAGAAAATTAAAATGAGTACAGGTATTTGAAATAGCTTTACTTGACTTTCAGGTATTTGAAAGTCAAGGGAAAAATTTGTCATGTAGGCGAAAGAAGGAGCCCAGATTCCTTTAGGATAAAGTCACTCCAAGACTCCTGCAGGCCCTTTTCAATTCCTTTGCTCCTTTCAGGTATTTGAAAGTCAAGTAAAGCTATTTCAAATACCTGAATTCATTTTAAATTTCCTTCTACAAGGAATATATATTGTTAATATCTATTAACGAACTGCAAATAAAAATCCCAGTACCTTAGAGAGCAAACTTTTAAGCTCAGCATTTGACCTTGAAGAGCATGGGGAAAAATGAATCGATCTATAGCTGTAAGCCTAGTAATAATTCCATTTCTTGAACGTAACCCTTATTTCTGGAATGAGTGATGCATGTTTAGAAAATCATTCACACTGCCAATGTCATTGCCTACGTTCAGCAGACAAGTAGAAAGGGTTCCAGAAAACTGGCAAAGACACGTTGAAAAATTCTCAGTAAATAGTTTATTTACACTCTGAGCCACTGCCAAGGAATTTTTTTAAGAAAATGTATACAGTATCAAGTTTTTGTGTATATTCAGATAGTAGAATTATACTTGAGTTGTGGAAACCTCTTCCTGGAATTGAATTAAGCAAAAACTAGTTTTGATTGATCCAGATGGGACAGTTGCTGAGAAGTTGCATGCAGAAAGCCTTGCGAAGGGAGTCAGAAGCTTTGGCCAAGCCGTATCTATCTTGCCGTGTCAACCCTACAAGGAGCAAAGGAATTGAAAAGGGCCTGCAGGAGTCTTGGAGTGACTTTATCCTAAAGGAATCTGTGCTCCTTCTTTCGCCTACATGACAAATTTTTCCCTGGTATCACAAAATCTTGGGTAATTGGAGTACCGAGAGCTATAAAAGAGTCAAGCAAATCAAACAGCAGATAACCTCTTACAAGCGTAGACATTCAGAAATGTCTGAAAAAAGGTATAAGAGGAGTTTATGTCCCTAAAAACATGCATGTTTTTAAAACATTTAAAAAAGAAAAATCTTAAATCAATGTAGGATGGAAGAGTACCTGTCAAAAGCTAAGAAATCTGACTTCCCAGTGGGGGTGAGATTTGTCTGAAGCAGTTGCTCTTCTCCAGGCAGGAAATCATCAGCATGACAGAGAGTGAGCACCCACAGGCCCTTCTGACAGTGGTCATTTGGCCACCTTTGTGGAAATCGGAGCTCCGTTCTAAGAGCCAGTATCAAGCTGGCAACATGGACTCTTGTTACCTTTCCAACAGAAGCTGGAGAAACTGAATTAGAGAGAGAGACAATCTGCAGAATCTCATGCACTTGTCCCAAGAAGGGTTACTGAAGACTCTCCTGGCTTGGTGGGTCAACATGGAGGTGTTTTGGCCAATGCTTGCAAATTATGACGCCCTCTCTAATTGTCTGAGTCAACTCTGTGTTCCCTGCCTTGCATTTCAGTTGCTTAACTGACTCCATCTTGAAGAATCTCTTGGGATTTAGTGGTAGGCAGTGACTCCACAACTTCAAAAAGCTGGGGATGTATGCATGCAGCCTCCCTGAGAAATACCACAAGCGCCTGATTGGAACAATCTGTACCAGATGAAAGAGGAGAATAAAGAACTACTCTGCTTCATGGAAAACTTGAGTCAAAACAATCTGGTCAGAAACTATTTGGCTGGGAGAGCATATATTTTCTGCTTTCTTTGAGATTGACTGGGGTTAGGGGATTGTAAACATTTTTTCCTTTTTAAATACCGTTGGGAATACAGGCATGGAAAATATATTTCTGACAAGTTTCCTCATTCACTTGCAACGGAACTTTTGATTTTCTGTGGAGCAAATGTGTCTATGAGCACACATTCACACATGTGGATGCATGTGAGGATTGTTGATGACATTTTTTGGAATTCATATAGATCATGCACTGCAGGCGGAGGAGCAGAATTCGGAGTAGAAATGATTACTGAGACTGAGTGTGTTCATCTCTGCGCGACGCTAACAGACATCCAACAACAGTTTCAGGTTGAGATAAAGGTCCTTAGTGCCTTCCGTATGCCTCATCTATAGAATAAATAGCTGGCAGCTGTGTTACATTAGCTTATGCCGGATTATGCCACTTGAACACATTGCCCCTAAAGTTGTAGTGGCATAAAACAAGTGTATTTATTGCTTATAGTACATGTCAGCAGCTGGTCTCGTGTGTCTCTGTCCCCAGTGTTGTCATTCCAACACCTGGGCTGAAGAGTGACTATCTCGTAGCCTTATGGTAAAGGGAAAAGAGCAGGAAAGCTGGTTGAGTTAGGGGATGGCTCTTGAGGTGTGTTTCTGAAACTAGCATATGTTACATCTGTTCACATTTCATTGGCCAAAGTGGGTCATCTGGCCAAATGTGACATTAGTGAGGTGGGGAGCGTCTGCCTCCTAGCTGGAGGAGCGCCGCACATCACGTGGCAGCTGGAAAGGGCAGCGGACTACTGCGAGCATACAAAGAAAAAATACACATAAGTGTGTGTGACTATACAGTATATATACATGTCAATTATACATTTAAGGCTATTTAAAAATAAACCGTAAATATGTTTTATATATTTGATTTACATATATGACATATGTCATTTGTCATAACATCTGTGGTTTCCCCAACCAGGCTGCAAAAAGACTGATTAAAAATAACCCTTGAGTGACTAGGAATAAACCCACTACTGAGGTTCAGAATTTGCCCAATCTTCTTTCACTCTAATAGGAATTATTTCAAGTGACTAGATTTGCCATGAATCTAGCTTCCAGAAGATACTTGAAGGCCTAGGAAACAAGGCTTATGTGCAGAATTGGTGAAGAAATTTTATGTCTCAATGTGTCTTTGATTCTGACGGTGGGGAAAGTCTACGTAAACAGAGCTGAGAGTCTCTGTGTTGGCTCAGTGCAGGCAGGCGCCACCACCCTCTGTGGGCCTTCCGGCTTTCCTCTTCCTATCGTTATATGCTTGCTGATAGTCAGCTATTTTATTGCACATCAAGGAAAAGATTGCCTCAAATTATGGAGAGATATAGTGGGTGTTTATAAGTGGATCCACTGTTTTGAATATTCAGTGATTAATAATCTCAAATTCATGCCAAATAAGCTGTATTTTAGTTCCTCTTAGTAACTTAGAAAATCATGGAAAGAAAATGTTATGAATATTAGGAAAAAAATTATATTTGGTGTACATTTAATGTTTATTAAGGTGTTTTACATATCGAAATAACTTAATATACAATTTTAAAGGTACAGAAAGATATATCCTGATGTCATGCCATGGGATGTAAATCAAAGTCTGTTACTACTAAAAATCTGACATTCCTTCCTGTGTCTGTGATTAAGGTTATAAACCCTCCCGGCAGGATTACGGTGGTATCGTATGGTTCTATGTAATGCTAATGATTTATCATTTGTATCCGTATATGGATGGGATGGACAGCCTCGTATTGATTTTAACAAAATTGGCCTAATGTGTGGCCAAAGAAATACACCTTCAATCGATAAGGACTTCACTAGAGAAATTCTGTCTTAAGACAAAGGAGTCATTCTCCTGAAGTAGTAAAGTTACTAATGAAGGTACCTTAGCCATGTAAATTATTCTAAGCCAACCACCACAAGCCCTTTGAAATGTTAACACCTTTGATATACTTTAATAGTGATAATTGCAATCCACTGCAGGCATCTTGCAGTGGTTGAGTCATCCTGTTATGCTGGTACCTGTAGTCTTTTAGAAACGGGGCGCCCACCAGATAGGCCAGTTTAAGGAAAAGACAACACACTCTTCTCAAGCCGACTTTCCTAAATCCCATGACAATCACACTCTTTCTTTCCCTACTTCTCTTGAGTACTTTTAATGAACATTTAAGAAAGAAGACCTTACTTAAATTGGAGCCAGTTTGTCTGTGGAAATTCAAAGAGATTTGTAAGGACAACATAAATACATGTGCTCATATATAATGATTTCATAAACTTTCCACAATAGAAAAAAAGATTCTTTCTAGCCAGCTAAATTTCTGATGATAATAAATTTTAATTTGGCTCTAATTTGAATTTTTGGTCATTTAGAAAGAATACCCAATACCTTTCAGTGAGCTATGGAAAAAGTATTTGCTATGCTGAGAAAAATGTAAAACCAAATGTACATACTTAAAATGCTTAGCTAAGAGAACACACTGTTCCCAAGCACGCTGGAAACACGCTAGACACACCAACTTAAAAATACAATGAGATTGTAAACGTGAGACGAGGCCTGCGAACCTGGGCAGCAGATTTGCTGTGCTTACTGTACTTCCTGACTTGATTGAGGCCCTACCGAGCCTTGTCAACAGACTGTCTGTAGCTAAGATACTACATTAAAGAAGCAGCTTGTAAATCACTTTTAACTCTCATAGACTTCCAGCCTTCTCCCTGATCTGTCTACATTGGTGAGGTCCTACTGCGCTCTTTTCTCTTGGCTACCTTGATGTTGTAATCTCCATACAGGGAAATGCAATTGGCAGTATTCGAAAATCAAATATTTAAAAAATAGGCATCATTCTCGAAACAAATTTCCCATCTTTTACAAACTATCATTATATGAGAAAATATTTGCAGTGTATTCTTATGTGAAAAAAGCAGTCAACTAAAGATATTACCAGAGTACTGTTTTGACAAATAACGTATGTAAAATTGGGTGCTCATAACAGGGCAAGAGTTGCCTTTTTTCGTTCATCACAACTTTCTATATTAGTAAGTTTTCAACACTGGGCATGTATAATTAAGAAACGCAATGATATGTTGTGAAAACCCGCATCGGCCATGGTCTGTTTCTACGGTGCCTTTGTTCTCATGCCCTTGGTAGTGGGTGACTCCCCAGGGCTAGCGAGAGCTTCCCTCTGCTGGGTCTGTCTGAGGACAGCGGCCACACCATGCCCTAAGCATGTATAAGGCAACTGAGGCAAAGCCAGTGACTTTGCCTTAAGTGGAATTGCAGATATATAGCTGAAGAGCATGCATAGCACTATTCCATCCACTGAACTTACCGAGTAAACCAGTGAAAAGGTTTGCTAGACCAAGCTACCAGTGGAAACACTAGATAGCTCCCTTTTCAACCAGCTGATTTCAGCCCCCAGACGACTATTGGTTTAAGGTCCCAAAGCTCCTCCATCTCTTTAGGCTAACAAGGATGGGGTGCTCTTAAGAATCAGGCCACCCTATGTGGGTGATGGTGACAGGGCTAGGGTGTGTGGTTGGAGGCAAGGAGCATCAACCCTACATAAACGATATAGAAGAGGCTCCTTGCAGAAAGAGTTTCCGTTATCAGAAGACATGTGGAGGATGTTGAAGAGGCCAAAATAGATAACTGCTAGAGTAAAATGAAATAATTATTACATAGAATAATTACAAAAATTCCATTGAAATCCTTTCATGACACTAAGCTGAATGGACTGGATTTTCCCCAGCAAAGTAACACAGTAACCTCCATAGAGATCGGTGGACCCGTCTGTCCAGGGCCATTCACTGGTTCCACTCTACACTCAGGTTTTCCATGAGAGAGTTGCAGTGAGCTGATGCTTTGCCTTGCAGCCCTGGAGCTGCTACAGGGACAGGTAAAGGTAGCAAATGGAGAACAAATAAAACTGTCAAAATGTGCTTTTAATAGCTCTTAATGCTCTTACATAATATTATGCTGGCTAGTAAGAGCACAATAATAAAAGAGATCTTCACACTTTTCTCCTCAAATGTCATTTAAATTTCATGAGGTAGATCTTTGTGAAATGATGGCACTGGTGATAATGATTTCTTTTTCATTTTCCAGTCATTTTGGCTAGTGGAAGAGCCTAGGGAAAAGCATTAGCATTTGGCTGATTGGTATTAATAGGGACCATAGAGAATTAATAAAAATTGTAAGACCTTTTTATCCCCCCACCTCAGTTGGATGGGAAACTCAGATTTGATAGGGGTTAATTATGCCAGATTATTTTGTTTTGTTACTAGCTGGTGAAAGAGTTGGTTTTGCCCTTAAATTGAGGTTTCAAGATGTTGGAACTGCAGCTAGGGTAGAGGGAATATGAAAAGAGGGTGTGTGTTTGAGAGACATTTGGAAAAATAGAATGGCAAGTTGGGTATAGGAAGTGATGCCGCATGAGCCACCCGCCACGGCTGGGATTTGGCTGCTTCCAATTTATGATATTTACTAATTGCCATTTTGTTGTTATTTGACCCTGAGGTCTAAAAGCTTAAGTGCCTACCCATTCTTTTTTTTTTTTTTTTTTTAATCAGCTTATTTAAATGATTGATTCATCTGGGTTCTGTGGTTAAGATTTGGTTATTAATGTTTGTATCTGAATCGGATTTCAGTTCATTATCCATGTTGGTGTCATAAAAAAAATAAAATGCAGTTGCTATCTGAGGAGACTTTTAAATAAAATTTCCCTGGCTAGCTTCAGCCCCATCCCACTGTCCAACCAGAATTTTAAGTTCCAAAAAAAGTGTTGTTTTTAAAATTTTTAAATTTTTAATTTTTGTGGGAGCATAGTAGGTGTATATATTTATGGGGTATGTGAGATATTTTGATACAGGTGTGCAATGTGAACTAACTACATCATGAAGAATGGGGTATTCATTCCCTCAGGCATTTATTCTTTGTATTACAAACAAACCAATTGTATACTTTTAGTTATTTTAAAATGTACAATTAAGTTATTATTGACTGTTGTGCTATCAAATGGTAGGTCTTATTTATTCTTTCTAATTTTTTTGTACCCATTAACTATCCCCAACTCCCCTCCAGCCCCCATTCCCCTTCCCAGCCTCTGGGAACCATCCTTCTGCTCTCTTTCTCCATGAGTTCAGTAATTTTGATTTTTAGATACCACAAATCAGTGAAAACATGTGACGTTCCCAAGGGAGTTTTCTAGAAGGATTTGTAGCTGCCCACTTCTTCTACACCGTGCTGTCCTTTTCATCTTCAGGATCTGAGCTCACCACATTCCCTGGGCTAGAGGGGTGTGAACTCTTTCATAGATCACTTCCAACTCTCTGCCTTTGAGCCTGCTAGGCTGCAGAGCCCCTGTCTTGCGGGTCTTCCCCATTTGTTCTTCATGGCCTGGCTCTCTGGAACTTTCTTGCTGAATACCACATTTTGATTGTAGTAAAGGTAATAATAAAGCAAGAAAAGGCATAAAATTCATGTGGTGCCAAGAGAAAATACGGTATTCTGCGCTTCTCTCCAAGGCTTGCTGACTCATAATTAGGTTTAGAGCATGTCTAGAAATTAGGTGTTTTCTCGTTACTACTCACTGTATTATATGGAAGCGGAAAGCAAATCTGAAGCTTGAAAATCTATTAGGCAGCACTTTGTCCATGACTCAGTAGCAACTCACCACATTTTCCATGCGTTACAAATAGAAAGTGCGTTTCCTGTTTCCTCGGAAATCCTTGTGTGGTTATCAGAGTAGAAGCCTTCAAATACAGACTCTCAATTGGGTACTAACTAGAACTTTTGAGCAATGCAAGAATTGCGTTTTGTACCTTCCCAGGGGAAAGCCCAAGTTAGCCCATGCAGCACAATTCAGTGAAGCTCTGTTTTGAACAGCAGTTGGAGATCTCAGAGACTTCCTTTCTGATAGAAATGCTTTCCAAAGCTTTTGTGCCAGCTTGGTTCCCTGAATGTTTCTGAGCCATGTGTCCATGGTGGAAATGAGTATGTGGTAGGAACATGCTGGTCAAACTTACATGGAAAACCCTCACATCAGAGATAAATCTCAAGCTTTTGAAATCGTCAGTCCCTGGAGTAAGAGTACATTAGGGGCTGTCAAAAGAGGCAGGCGCTCCAGGGCAAAAGCTGCCACAAGCTCTGTTTCCCTGGATTTAATGACAAAGTTCAATCTAGATGCAACCAGATCCGCGGGACCAGGCGGTAGGGTTTTGCTCTACCTGGTGATGCCTGAGTAAGATCTGACCTTTGGTCTATTTTCCTAACATATACCAAATAGCTTTGGCATATCAAACATCTTGCTGCACAGACACTGAGCTTTCAATGTTAAGGTACAGTCGCAGACCCAGGGTGATGTTAGTGTAGATCATTTCTATGCCGCAATCCCAAGAATGCCCTGTACACTCCAGCTTTGGCTATGGGGAAAAATAAGCATCATAGTAAATGGAAACACAATGACCTGATGGACACCCATCCTAACAGCGGAGGAAAGGGCCTTGGTAAAGACTTGTGATGATAGGCTGTTTAATTTTGTTTGGAGAAACTGGACTTTTGACAGATGAACTTCTTTTCCCTTGGATTCATATTTGTCTAACAGAGTTGCGGTTGGGAAATGATCCAGGATTCACAGGGTCAAAAAGTGACCTGGTTCACATACTGTAGACTCCTTCCATCTCACTCCACAGCTCCCCCAGGCAGTGGTCCGGTGGGCTGTTGGTGCATCCACACCAAAAATGGTCACCCAAGGGACATATCAACCTCCTGGGCTTGGCCCTCAGGCATTCCAGCAGGCCCACGAAACTCAAGTCTCAATTCCAGATGATCAACTTTTCTCTTCTATGCTGCACTCTGAATCTTGAAACCATTCCAGTGTGCTTGATGAATGAGCATCTTGTTATAATGCATGAGGAATTAAGGCCATTAGTGAAATTTTAAAAACAACATTATACTGGATTTTTGCAATACCTTTTTTTCATGAGAAAACCCATTTTCATAGACAATCCAGTTATAGTCTTTTTTCATTGTCCCAAGAGTGAAAGAATAAAGGAATGTTGAATAAACATTTTTAGCCTTATCTTTGAAACTTAAAAATCCATTTAAAAAAAAAGAAGAATTGTGAAGAAGAATCTCCTCTTTCCCCCTAGTGCCCTGGTTCCCTGGTGTATAAATAAGACATTTTTCCATCCCTGAGACTCAGCCTTTGTGTTCTGTTATCTGTGGTTTTGTTATTATCCACATACTTATGGATCTACATTGAAGATAATCTTAGTAGACACATAACAAAGACCTTTGTATTACCTGCTCATTTTCCAACCCCTCCTGGGTAGGCCTCCTTATGCAGACTTACCTGGAACAATTTTGTTTTGTAATAACTTGCACAAAGCTCACCAGTGTCTCCATGATTAAGAAGGCAGAGCACTAGGGTGCGGCTATGGGACTCACAATTTTCTCTCTCTTGTGTTTTTCAGAAATTGAGGCAAAAGAAGCATGTGACTGGCTCCGTGCTGCCGGGTTCCCGCAATACGCTCAGTTATACGAGGGTACGTCAGCCTTCCCTTCACTCTCACACAGAGAATAAATCCAAAAGGAACCACACGTATCCTGTGGTGTGTTTTGACTTCCAGATTTTTTTCTCGCCCATTTTGCTTTGCTTTCTTTTTCCCTCAGCCTTTGGGGTTACCCTGATACCAATTTAGAAATGAGTATCGCTTCCCAGGCCCACTTTACTCTCTGCTTCCCGATACCAATTCACATCTCTTTACCACAAACCCCAACTCTGTGTTTTCCTTCCAGTATTCTGCCATCAGCAGCTTTTCTGCACCTTCTTCCTTTTCTCCTGTTTTTCCTTTACTACTCTCAGTTTTCTTGAAATCACAATGAATTTACTGTTAATAAACTTCCTAGAAGTCACAAAATTAATTGTCCTGAGGTTTCTCTTTAATTCTATTTACTTTCCATGAAAAATGTTAAGATATAACATGAATCAGATGTTATTCTTCTGAGTTTTAGGTAAGGTGTTTTATTGCTAACATTAAATTTCCTTTCATTTATTTTTTTTTTTTTGAGAGAGAGAGTCTGGCTCTGCCAACCAGACTGGGGTGCAGTGGTGCAATCTCTGCTCACTACAACCTTCACCTCCTGGGTTCAAGCAATTCTCCTACCTCAGCCTCTTAAGTAGCTGGGATTACAAGCATGTGCCATCACACCTGACTAATTTTTATATTTTTAGTAGAGACAGGGTTTCATCATGTTGGTCAGGCTGGTCTCAAACCCCTGACCTCAAGTGATCTGCCCATCTTAGCCTCCCAAAGTGCTGTAATTACAGGTGTGAGCCACTGCCTGGCCCTTTCATTGATTCTTTGACAGTTAATAGATATATTCATGTCCCTTATAATCTAAAATTATAACCCAATCTTGTAACTTCTTCTTGGATTGTCCTTATATAGTAATGAACTAGTCAGGACCCCACCAGTGAGCAGATGGCAGGCTCAAGGCCATCTGCAGAGGATTTATTTCTAACAGTGCTCATTACAAAGGTGCAGGCAGGACGGGGAGCCACAAGGAACAGTGCACAGTGCAAGGGTCCAGGGCTTTTAGTGGCAGAGCTGTCACTACCATGAGCCCAAAGGGACAGGCCAAGGAAGAGGGTGCCAGAGCCCAGGAGGAGAGAGGAGCTTCAAACCAGACCCTAGGACGTCACAAAACCAGACCCTAGGAAGGAGCGCAGCTGGCAAGAGGCAGCCTCCCATAAAAAGAATCACAAGTGTCTCCCTCCTTCCATCACTAGCCAAGCAAGACAGCTTCATTCTGGAACCATCACTCACATGATTTTTTTTCACCAGAAGGGGAATTATTTCTGTTTCCAACTCACACTAAGATTGGCAAGGTGTAGACAGCACAAAGTATAATATGAGATAAAGAAAAAAGTGGCAAGACAATGATAATGACCCAGCATTGCTACATGTGGCTATGCCCTCTATTCTAATGAGCTGCAGATTGCTACCTCCATCAATGAAGTACCCAGAATTAACACCTTGTTCTAAATATTGCCCGTGACCTTCAAAGCTGGCACGAATTCGTGTCTGTTGGAGATAAGTTGTAGCATTCAAATTCTTCTTTTTGGATAGAATCAGTCTGAGTATTTTGCTGATACTCCAGAGTGACTCAAGATTTTGCTACCAAAGAAAAAATAAATTGAGATAATAGAACTTTGGATATTTTTGGAAATTTCCTTTTTGAAGGGAAAAAAAAATCTGCCAAACAAAGTATTTAATGAAATCACCGAGCTAGACTCCAGTGACCTACGTGTTAGATGGATGGTGAAAGTGCAAAAGCTCTTCTCCGAGGCCACATCCGCCTATGACTGTGAAAAGGACGAGACAGAAAAATGCAGGTGCTTGGTGTTCAATCCCATCCAAGGCCAAGCACTTGACCATCCTCATATTTCGCACTTATCTCGTACTCCTGAAAGCGTTTATAGTGATAAAAATCGTTTGCTCTCTTAAACATTACCAACAATGATGATGGGCAGTCACTGCTATTAAAATCAGTGGTTTTTACAGACCTTGAAGGTCTGAATATGTTGGTGCCCATTCAGATAAAGCAAAGCACATCAACCTCTTTGTCTCTCTCTCTCTCTCTCTCAGATTCACAATTTCCCATCAACATTGTGGCTGTCAAGAATGATCATGATTTTCTTGAAAAGGACCTTGTAGAACCTCTTTGCAGGTAAACCACATGAAGTATTTTTGTTTCTTTCCACTGATCAGTCTGCAACAGGCATCACTATACTGAAGGGCAAGTTCAACTACTCAGCAAGTATTCATTGAGTGCCTCCCATGTGCCAGCCCCGGGTGCAGGTTCCCAATGCACTACTTTTAATGAGCATGATCAGTTTGCGTTTTCATGGAACTTAAATCCTAGGAGGGGCCTTTGGACAATAGATTAGGAAAAAGACAGAGAAAGGAAAGAGAGGGAGAGAGTCAGGAAAAGAAAGAAGGAGGGGGAAAGGTTATTTCGGAGAGCGTAAATGCCATGAACAAGCTAAAACAAAATGAGGATGTAGACGGTGATGGGAAGGCATGGATGGGTCAGTGGAGGGGAACGGCATGAGCAGGCTCAGCATGTGTGGTCAGGGAAGGCTCTGAAAAACTACGAGTAGGTCAAACCTGGCTGTATTTTTTGCAAAGTCAAGTGATTATCTCCTCAAACTGGTATATGTAAGCTCAAGTAATTGTAGCAGCACACTGGCCTATTTAAGCTATTATTTTGTGATAGTGTAAGGAGACAAAGATGTATATATGGATAATTTCTTCCCCTTAAAACAACATATAATCTTGTTGAAGAAGCTCAGTTGAAGAACTGCGGCATGAATACATGAACAAATAACAATTATAATTTGGGTAATAATAAAAGATCCAGAAGAAACTATATTCCTGAAAAATTAAATGCTGCCCGAGAGGTGGTGTGTCTGTAGAAATTTGAAGTTTTATAACTAAAGCCTGAAGATAGGTAAGAGCTGAAGATAAGGATTAGTTATGGGAGATGAGTCATTTTACCAAGGCCATACAGCTAGTGTAGGGTTAAGGTGACCTTAAAACCCAGTACTCGTAATGCCAAATCCAATGCTCTTTCTGGTATATTCTACATTTGATATAGATAAGGTAGCAGTTTAAAGGGAAAGTAATGATTAGCAAAACTTATGAAGTCAGGAGAGATCAATACACATTAAATAGTGTGTAAGTTACCTAATTTAGGCCTGTCAAATCTTCAGACATATATATTTTTGTGTTACAAACCAGTCACTCTGTGTTTTCTATATGAAGAGAAAATAGGTTTGTGTTAAGAAATGATATCTGAATGTTCAAGAATGTAATACTATGGGTTTGCTTACATGGGTAAAAGAGCAAAGAACTCTTCAAATCATAAATTACAGGAGTAAGCTCTTTGGATGAAAAACAAACAAAATGCCATTTAAGAGCTTATGATGTGAATGGATGAGTTGGTTGTGATTCTGTAAACGTAATGAATTGGAAAAGCAGTGTTTCCTCTTCTGCGTGTCTAAGGTACACACCAAGCAGGAGCAGATTCTTCCTCATAAGCATTCACTCCACTCAGAGCTATGCAGCCAGTCAGCTCTTCATCCTGAGTTTTCTCTCTGTTTTAACCATGTATTATTTTTGCTAGTTGGCTTTTTTTAAATATTTAAAAAATTATCTATTATTTTTTTCCAATTGAAGTTTTGAAATGTATGTTTACAGTAAGTTGAGGTATAACATATCTGTGTGTGTGTGTATACACACACATAAATTTGAAGCAAAACACATATATATGAACATACATATGTATGTATGTGTATATATACATGTATATATATATGCCACCTTGTGTATATATACACACATATATACACACATACACATATATATGTATCTGTATATATACATACATGTGTATATACATACATATATATGTGTATGTATACATATGTTTGTGTGTATATATGTGTGTGTGTGTATATATATACACACACACACATATGTATGTATATACACATGTATGTATATATGTGTGTGTATATATATATGTGTATATATATATATACACACACACACACACACATACACACATACATACATATATACACACACACATATATATTTGAAGCAGAGTCTGGCTTTGTCTCCCAGGCTGGAATGCAGTGGTGTGATCTCAGTTCACTAAAACCTTTGTCTTCTGGGTTCAAGTGATTCTCCTGCCTTAGTCTCTGGAGTAGCTGGGATTACAAGTTTGCACCACCACACCTGGCTAATTTTTGTATTTTTAGTAGAGACCAAGTTTCACCATGTTGGCCAGGCTGGTCCCAAACTCCTCTTGGCCCAAAGTGATCCGCTCACCTCAGCCTCCCAAAGTGCTGGAATTACAGGTGTGAGCCACCAAACCCAGCCAAGGTATAACATATCAATATGTTTGGCCCTGTGTTCCCACCCAAACCTCATCTTGAATTGTACTCCCATAATTCCACATGTTATGGGAAGGACCCAGTGGGAGATAATTTGAATCATGGGGGCAGTTTTCTTCATACTGTTCTCATGGTAATGAGTAAGTCTCACAAGATTTGATGGTTTTATCAGGGGATTCCGCTTTTGCATCTTCCTCATTCTCTCTTAATGCCACCATGTAAGAAGGGCCTTTTACCTCCTGCCATGATTCTGAGGCCTCCCCAGCCATGTGGAACTGTAAGTCTAATTACAGCTCTTACAACTGTAAGTCTGGGGTATGTCTTTATTAGCAGTATAAAAACAGACTAATACAGTAAATTGGTACCAGGAATGGGGTGTTACTGAAAAGATACTTGAAAATGTGGAAGCAACTTTGGAATATCAGGCAGAGGTTGGAACAGTTTGGCGAGCTCAGAAGAAGACAGGAAAACGTGGGAAAGTTTAGAACCTCCTGGAAATTTGTTGAATGGCTTTGACAAAAATGCTGATAGTGATATGAACACTAAGGTCTAGGCTGAGGTGGTCTCAGATGGAGATGAGGAACTTGTTGGGAACTGGAGCAAAGGTGACTCTTGTATATTTTAGCAAAGAGACTGGTGGCAATATGACCCTGCCCTAGAGATTTATGGAACTTTGAACTTGAGAGACATAATTTAGGGCAACTGACAGAAGAAATTTTTAAGCAGCAAACAAAGCATTCAAGAGGTGACTTGGATGCTATTAAAGGCACTCCATTTGAAAAGGGAAACATAATATTCCATGGTGTATATGTGCCACATTTTCCCTGTCCAGTCTATCATCGATGGGCATTTGGGTTGGTTCCAGGTCTTTGCTATTGTAAACAGTGCTGCAATGAACATTCGTGTGCACGTGTCCTTATAGTAGAAGGATTTATAATCCTTTGGCTATATACCCAGTAATGGGATTGCTGGGTCAAATGGAAGTTCTATTTCTAGGTCCTTGAGGAATCGCCACACTGTCTTCCACAATGGTTGAACTAATTTACACTCCCACCAACAGTGTAAAAGTGTTCCTATTTCTCCACATCCTCTCCAGCATCTGTTGTCTCCAGATTTTTTAATGATCACCATTCTAACTGGCATGAGATGGTATCTCAATGTAGTTTTGATTTGCATTTCTCTGATGACCAGTGATGATGAGCATTTTTTCATATGTTTGTTGGCCTCATGTATGCCTTCTTTTGTAAAGTATCTGTTCATATCCTTAGCCCACTTTTGAATGGGCTTGTTTGTTTTTTTCTTGTAAATCTGTTTTAGCTCTTTGTAGATTCTGGATATCAGCCCTTTGTCAGATGGGTAAACTGCAAAAATTTTTTCCCATTCTGTTGGTTGCCAATTCACTCTAATGACTGTTTCTTTCGACATGGATGAACCTGGAAACCGTCATTCTCAGCAAAGTAACACAAGAGCAGAAAATCAAACACCACATGTTCTCACTCATAGGCGGGTGTTGAACAATGAGAACACATGGACACAGGGAGGGGAGCACTACACACTGGGGTCTGTTGGGGGGAAATAGGGGAGGTACAGTGGGGGGTGGGGAGTTGGGGAGAGATAGCATGGGGAGAAATGCCAGATATAGGTGATGGGGAGGAAGGCAGCAAATCACACTGCCACGTATATACCTATGCAACAGTCTTTCATGTTCTTCACATGTACCCCAAAACCTTAAATGCAATAAAATAAATTTTAAAAAAAGAAAGAAAAGGGAAACAGAGCATAAAATTTCAGAAAATTTGCAGCCTGACAATTCAGTAGAAAAGAAAACCCCATTTTTTTAGGAGAAATTCAAGTTGGCTGAAGAAATTTGCATAAGTAACAAGGAGCCAAATGTTAATCCCCAAGACAATGGGGAAAATGTCTCCAGGGCATGTCATAGGTCTTCATGGCAGCCCCTCCCATCATAGACTCAGAAGCCTAGGAGGAAAAAATGGTTTTGTGGGCTGGGCCCAGAATCCTGATGCTGTGTGCAGCCTAGGAATTTAGTGCCCTGTGTCTTGGCTGTTCCAGCTGTTGCTAAAAGGAAGGGGCCAAGGTTCAGCTTGGCTTATGGTTTCAGAGGATGCAAACCCCAAACCTGGGCAGCTTCCACATGTTGTTGAGCCTGTGGGTGCACAGTAGTCAAGAATTGAGGTTTGGGAACCTCCACATAGATTTCAGAAGATGTATGGAAACACCTGGATGCCCAGGCAAAAGTCTGCTGCAGGGGTGGGGGCCTCCTGGAAAATCTCTGCTAGGGATGCAGAAGAGAAATGTGGAATTAGATCCCCCCCAGAGTCCTTACTAGGCATTGCCTAGTAGAGCTGTGAGAATCGGGCCACTGTCCTACAGATCCCAGAATGGTAGATCCACTGACAGCTTGCACTCTGCACCTGGAAAAGCCACAGACACTCAAGGCCAGCCCAAGAGGCAGATGTTGCAGTGAGCCTAGATTGTGCCACTGTACTCCAGCCTAGGTAATAGAGCAGGACTCTGTATCAAAAAACAACAATAAAAAAAAAAAAAAAAAAAAAAAAAACAGATTTAAAGCAGTTTCATCACTCCCAAAATTTCCCCATTCCTCGTCAACAACTTCTACCCCTACTCCCAAACCTTGGCAACCACTGATTTGTTTTTTGTACCTATAGTTTTGCCAGAATATCATACAAATGAAATCAAGCAGCATGTAGCCTTCTTAGTATGGTTTCTTTCACTTGTTGTAAAATAATAAAGAATTTATTTATGTTGTTATACATTTTAATAGTTCATTGCTTTCTCTTTCTAAATAGTCTTCTATTGAATGGATGTTCTATGTTTGTTTATCCATTTGGCAGTTGAAGAATATTTGTGTTGTTGCCAGTTTGGGTGGTTATAAACCCACTCTGAACATTCATATTCAAGTTTTTGTATGAGTATTTAAGTTTTCATTTCTTTTATGTAAAATCCTAGGAATGGGATCGTGGGGTCTACAAGATAAGTTTATTTTAACTTTACAATAAACCACCAAATTTTTCCAAAGTGAAATAGCATCTTGTACTCCCATTGACAATGTATGAGAGTCCTTACTGTTCCACATCTTCGTTAGTACTTAATATTGTCAGGTTTTGTTTTGCTTTTAGACATCTTAATAGATGTCTGGTATTAACTCATTTGTACTTTCTTAATGACTAATAATGTTGAACATATATTCATATGCTTATTTACCATCCATACGTCCTCTTTTATAAAATATCTATTCAACTCTTTTGATCATTTTCAATTGTATTTTTTTTAATTATTGAGTTTTGAGAGTTTTGATATGTCATAGATATGAGTCCTTTGTCAAAAATGTGTTTTGTAAATATTTTCTGCCAGGCTGTAGCTTGTATTTTCAATCTCTTAACAGTATCTTTCACAGAACAGAAGTTTTTAATTTTGCTGAAGTCCAACTTACTGATTTTTATTTATGCTTTTAATGTCATGTCTAAGAAATCTTTGCCTAATATAAGGTCACAACTATTTTACCCAGTGTTTTCTTGTGGAAATTTAATATGTTTGTGTTTTATATTTAGGTCGACGATCCATTTTTAGTTCTTTTTTTTAGGAAGTACATGGTATGAGTCAAAATTTACTTTGCATATCAATGTCCAATCGTTTTACATAGGTATTGAAAAGACGATACTGTCTTTTCAATACCTATGTAAAACGATTGAGACGGAGTTTCACTCATGTTACCCAGGCTGGAGTGCAATGGTGCCATCTCGGCTCACCGCAACCTCCGCCTCCTGGGTTCAGGCAATTCTCCTGCCTCAGCCTCCTGAGTAGCTGGGATTACAGGCACGCGCCACCATGTCCAGCTAATGTTTTGTATTTTTAGTAGAGACGAGGTTTCACCATGTTGACCAGGATGGTCTCGATCTCTTGACCTCGTGATCCACCCGCCTCGGCCTCCCAAAGTGCTGAGATTACAGATACTGTCTTTATTAAATTGCCTTTACCCATATATGTATAAGCCTATTTCTGGATTATCTGTTCTGCCCCATTTATCTAAATGTCTGTCCTTTCAGTAATGTGACACTGTCTTGATTACCTAGGTAAGTCTTAGAATGCAATAGTTTGAGTTCTTTAACGTTGCTCTTTGTCAGGATTGCTTTGGCTATTCTAGTGCCTCTGACTTTCCATAAAAATTTTACAGTTTATCGATATTTATTTTAAAAATCCTAAAGGGGTTTTAGTTTGGATTTGTGGAATCATCTGTGTCGGTTTGTGGACAATTGATGTCTCGACACTATTTAGTCTTTGTATTAATAAACACAGTATAAGTCTCTATTTAGGTCTCCTTTGGTTTTTTCAAGAGTGATTTGTAGTTTTCAGCATATGAGTGGTTCACCTTTATAATATCTAAGAATTTCATGTTTGTGGTGTTATTATAAATGATACAGTTTTTTATTTGTCTTCGGTTGCCCATTGCTAGTATATAATTTTTTGTATACTGTCTTTGTATCCTTCAGTCTTTCTAAAACTCACTCATGAGTTCTAGTAGCTTTGTAGTAGTTTCCTGGAGATTTTATGTCTAAAGTGTTAATGAAAGATTACATTTTAAACCAAGAATACAAATTCTATTACATATTTTAAAATCAGGCTTGCAAGGACCAAGATTGTGTCTCTGATTATGCAGTTGTATTTATAGGATGATATAGGTGGCTTAGTGGGCCAAGTTTTGAATCTCAAACATGTGGGTGGTGAATCCTTATCTACTTGCTGCTGCATATGATCTGAGATGCCTTGACTACGTTATGGGCTTTTCCATCCAAGTCTATGCTTTAACAACAGAAAAACTCTTTCAGATATATCATAGGGATGTGCCAGTACAATTAATGTGAAATCATTTAGAGATATAAAGTTCAGAATAATAATATTCGTGTCATCCAGAAAAACCAGGAAGTCTTCTCTTGTAGAGCACATGACCTGCTATGATATAGCCTGTAGTAGGATTCGTATATACATACCCCCAAAGGCATTACCATATCACTGTGGAATAGGGTTGCAATGCTAGATACCGCAGCACTCCTGATAAGGGCCTGGCTTGTGTAAAAATGGTTAGAGAGGCAGGAGGTTGTTATAACTGGAATAATTCTTACAGCAGCTATGTCTCCAAAAATATTATGAAGCAAGAAAAACATTTGGCTGGAGGTGTGCGAGCTGAGATTCTCAGGGCGTAGGAGCTGTGGGTGGAACAGAGGCCAAAGGAGTAGTCATACCCGGGGTGGTTCAAAGGAAGAAGCAGAGGAGGTAGACAGATGGAGGTGGCTTGGCTACAAAGAAGCGTGGAGTTTCTTTCCTTTCCTCTTGAGATCCACCAAGACACAGATTTGCCGCTTTGCAAATATAAGAAAGCAGGCAGAAGGAAGATCTCCAGTCCAAGGGGAATGACAGCGCTTTTAAAATTTGAGATTGATGAGTGGTTAAGTAGACACTCAGCCACTCACGTGGTAAGTCATGATGGATGCCAAGACAGCAGTAAGGGGTTTTGATTTTATTTGTTTTCTTCCTTGCGGACCAAAGACACAGAGATGGAGCCGGTCCCTGTTTTATTTTTAAAGCTTTGTGGGCTCCACATTTCACGTACATACTTGAAATGCTGAGTGAATGCAGATCTTAAAGTGAGTCACAGCCTGAGGGCAGGCAGCTTCTGCCAGGTAGACAAACCAGGACGGGAGAGTCAACAGCTCCCGCAAGTGTTAGCCACAGCAAGAATTTCACTCACCTTTGGTTTTCTGCAAGCATCTCTCCTGTGTAGTTAGACAGTGAATGCCCTAGGTCCCAATTCACTCTTGAAGAGTTGTTAAACAGTGTTGCCTTTCTTGATTGGTTTGAAAATATTTATTGTACTAAGGATGTGTCAGGTAGGGAGAACCAAGACCTGGTTCTAAGGTTCTGAATATGTAAATGTGTAGCTTTCTCTTGCTCTCTATCTTTCTGTCTCTCTAGCTCTCATTTTAGGCCCCAGAAACTAGACAGGTTTGCTGTCTTTGCAGAAGGTGTGACCTCCAGAATGACAACCATGTCCTTGCTTCAGCAAGGCTACATAGTCAGCGCTCCATAAATGTTTGTCCCTGCGAGTCAGGAAAGTGCACTTTTTATTATTGTAACAATCACAGTTGTAATGTATTCTGATGTTTTTGTTGAATTATTAATTGAAGAATATTTTCTCCTGTGAGTCATGAGAAGCTACTTGCAAATCTAAGTACCTAGGTGAGCTCATTGAAACTGTGACTTTATCAGAATATAGGGATAGCCAAGGTGTTAAAATATTTACAGAGTTTATAACCTTTAGACAAATTGCAGCAAACCACAGCTCCTGAGTGAACTATTTTAAAGGAGAAGAAATGTATTAAATTTGCATTTTCGTTTGCAGTATTTACTCAAGCTGCTGACATACAGCCTTGATGCTCAAGATGATCTCTGAATTTCTTCTAGTTTTTTTCAAGACAGTGTTTCGCTCTGTCACCCAGGCTAGAGGGCAGTGGTGCAATCTCAGCTCACTGCAACCTCTGCCTCCCAGGTTCAAGCAATTCCCCTGCCTCAGCCTCTCAAATAGCCGGGATTGCAGGCGCCCGCCACAACACCCAGCTAATTTTTTTGTGTATTTTTAATGGGGATGGGATTTTACCATGTTGGCCAGGCTGGTTTCGAATTCCTGACCTCAAGTGATCTCTGCGCCTTGGACTCAAAGTGCTAGGATTTACAGGCCCGATCCATTGTGCCTGGCCATCTCTGAATTTTTAATTTAATGTTAGGCCAGTAAGCCATCTGTATAATTCGTGTTTCTAATAAATACTATTCGTGTTTCTAATAATTATAGCATGTGCAAACCAAGGACATTCACCTTGTTCAGTAGTGTTTGATAGAGTTAAGGAATTGGTTAGGATTATACGGTATATCTATCACTGCCTTTAGTATTTAAAAGGCTAGTAAATAACAGTGATTTTCACATGGGGCTGGGGTAGGGGTTGGAAGGCAGTGTTGACAAAAATGGTATCTACATTTACGTATACACACAAAGGCCCATACTTGATTTGAGTATATTAAATAACGTTAATAATATTAAATAATTAAAGTCTTTATGAATACTGATAATATATTTTAAATACTTTTCCTTTGAGAATATTTATCACAGAAAATGTACAGCATTACATTTCATATTATTATGTCATAATAAATAATATGTGACGATTAACTGAGTCCTTGGGCAAGTCATTGGGGGAAGGAGACGGGGGTTACATGATCATCACAGTCACTTCCACCTTTAAAATCTTGAGTCTATAAATGAATACAGATCCCCATAAATCGTTCTTTTATTTCTTTAAAACACTTACAAAGTGCTTATTATGTACCAGGCACTGCATGTAAGCATGTTACAAATATTTACTCATTAAATTCCCATTGTAATGCTATAAGATAGGCTCCTTTTTATTTTAAGCTCTTCAGAGTTCTTGTCTATAAAGATAGGCTCTTAACATCATTTGCCCTTTACAGAGTAGGAAACTGAGAAACAGAGGGGTGAAATAATTTGCCCACTAACAGCTAATAAATGGTAGTAGGAATTACGCAGACAAGACCATATGACATTTGGATGGGCTCATTTGAACTTTTAGTTTAAAAAAAAAAAAATGTGTAGGAAAGGCATCTTCCCCCTTCCCCACCCCACACCATGAACCTGACTGCAATCCCAGTGTTGCCAGCGGAGCCATTTCATGTTCTTGTCTTTGCCACACAAAAGAATATGAAAGCAAGACAAAAGTGAAAGTGTAGCAGATTTATTGCAGAGCAAAAGCAAGAACACACTCGAGAGGAACGGGGACATGCTTAGAAGAAGGGGCCACGCTCAGCATGGCCAGGGCTCACGTACTAGATGGATAGGCATAATGAAGGCATGGAATATTCTATACTAAGGGAATGGGTTTTCCAAGAAATTGATGGGCAGTTCTCAGTATGGGGTGCCACCCTTCTATTGACTAAATATGGTTAACCCAGAAGTGTTAGGTGCATGGTAGGAATGAGAGGCTCTTTCTCATGGAAATTTTATGGTAATGAGGGTGTAATGTAGCCAAGGGTTGGCAGTCATTTATTTGCATCATTTGTGTTTTTAAACATATACTAATTAATTGTAGCATGTGTATCTTGGATTTGACTAGTTGTGGCCAGTTTCTTCTATGTTACATTCTCATCTGTGCCTAAAGCAGGATGGCTGCAGTCTGTTGTTATTGGTACAGCCTGTTGTAACCATTCCTTTTCACTAGGAAGCAGGTTCTTGTACCAACCTGTTTGGCCTAGCCTGTACTGCTTTTAACCTCCTGCAAGTAACCACGTCTTTTCTCTGGCTAGCTACCTGCCTCACTAGTCTATAGGGTTTAGGAACAGGCTTGAGGTACGGTCAGGAACAGACATAATAAGGTCAGAGATAGGGGATTTCTCTAGTATATATTATTTTGTATTAAAAAAAAGATTTGATATATATTTTAAATGCCCTCTTTTGTGACCTTTTTCAACCAGGTACTCAGGATAACTTTAATATGCCTAAGCTTTCAGAAAGAACGAGCAAGAAGCTACAAAATTAGGCAGGAGATTGCAAGGAAGAGAGAGACTTTATATTCTTGTTATTCACTTCTCTCTATATATTTTAGGTGTTTGTATTGCATTACTAAAAACAGTAGCAATGTTTTAAAAAATGCCTTGCCTTGCCAGATGCTAATAGTGAGTGTTCATTATGCATGAGGTTGTGTGCTAAGCTCTTTATGTTGATCTCGATTAATTTTCATAACAGCCTATGAATAACAAGTGTTTTGATGTTGTCATTGTTGTTGTTGTTCAGAATTGAGGGTAAGCAGGGTCCTCCTGGTTTGAGCAGCTGGGTGGTAGAAATGCCCTTCCCTGAGGTGGGGAACAACCGTGGAGGAGGGACAAGTCTGGAGGGAAGATGGGGTGGGCTGAGGTGTTGGGTGGGTGAGGCGCCAATGTCCAGTGTGCAGTAGGGTGCCTGCCTAGGGCACCATCATATGAGGAGGAAGGCCCTGAGAATGCATGAGGTCACTCAGGGACAGCTGGGACAGTGAAGAGAGGACCAAGAGTGGACACTGGGGAATCCTCTCTTCAGGCAGGTGGGGGAAGGGGAAGGAAAGAAGCCCCCTCAGTGTCAGCCAGGGGTGCGCTCCTGAGCATCCAGTTCCCGCCAGGCTGCTCCGCTCGGCCCTCAGTGCTTGACCCTCTCTCAGAAATCTCTAGTCATGACCCTCACTTGAACCTGGACCGGTTCTCACTAGAAAAATTAGCTGGATCTGATGCAATTGTTGTAAACAGTGATAGTAAAAAGCTAAGGACACCCCGCTGACTTTTCCAGTACAGGCACATATGAATATAAAATTGATCTGAAATTACACAAACTAAAGAATTCCAAGAAAACCTGGACTTTTTTTTATTTCTTAAGTTCTTTCCCCTGGGCCATTTTGGCCATCGTTCTTTATCGAATGGCCAAGAGAGCCTATGCTGTTCCTTGAAGTCCTGATGGTTAAAGCACATAGCTAATTTACATTTAATTCTTGTACAAGCTCAGTGAAATTCACACAGTTCCACATAGATTTCGTGTCCCTGGAAAACGTGCATATACTTAATTTTCTTTGTTTAGCTAGAACCCTCGACGTTTAACTTTTTTTCTCCTGCACCTCAACTCATGTCCAGGGGCAGCTGTTTTTGGGTTTATGGGCTGGAACAGAGGTCAGTATTCCCACTGCAGCCTGCCCACTCGACAGAACATCAGAGGGGAAAGCGGAGCAGAGGCGTGGCCTTCCTTGGCTGAGTCCTGCCACTGTGACACCACCTGCTGACTTCTGACTGTCCTCTTTCTTTTTGCTCCCCACCCCCATGTCGGATACCCTCCCGGTGGATGGCCTGTGATTGTTGAAAGGCCCCACCCTCACAGAATTACATACCAGAATTGTCTCTTTGGCATGGTGGCGTATCCACCTCTGCTCTCCAGAATCTGCCTTTTCCAAACATCTGCCGGCCTGGAGACCTTTCCCATGCCCTGCAGCTACAGCGCAAGGGGGAGGCGCTGCTCCCTGATTTGCCTTTGATCCCTGGGTTAGGAACACATCCGCAGTGACTTAGGTTCCTGAATATCTTGGAGGGCCCCACCCGGGACACTCCCCAGCAGGCCGGGCTAGGACACACATAGGAGCCTGGGTGAGAAGTTCAGGCTGCTAGGCCTTCATCGGAACTGTCTGTAAGAGATGAACTCATCATACCCCTGGTAGTTATTTCTCTCAAGCCTTTGGCAGGAATCTTAGAAGTATCACAGGAAGCTGGTCATTAAATCAGCATGAGAGACTTCCTGACCGACCGATCTAAAGTCTGGCAGTTTAGATGTCAAATAGGACTCTAAACTACAGGGAAGGAGAGAGCGCTATTGTTTTTCTATACATCAGTAGGCAGAGGGCCGCTGGGTGTCTCCCCAGGCTTCTGTTTCAGCGTGAGTCAAAGGCCCCTGCTGGTCTGGCCCGGGCACCTCCCAGCCACCCTGCAATGCTTAGGGCACACAGGCTGCTCAGCATCCCGCCCGGCGTGCAGCTGCCCGGCCTTTCTCTGGTCCCTCTGTCCTGCCCCTCCGTTCCCGCACCCCTGGCCATCCTCCCAGGCTCTGGGCATCCCTCTTTATCTCTTTCTGCTGTGTGCCCAGGCAGCCTGTGTACAGCCCGATTTTCTGCTGACCACCGCCTTACTTCCATTAAGGCCTGCTGAGCGTGCAGGGGACTTTCTACCAGTTTCCAAGTGCTCAGTAGTGGAGACTGCATCTTAGTCAGCAGTATATTGTGGGTGCTTGGTGTCACATGGGTCACATGGCCTTGGACTGAGCAGGAGGACTTCAATAAACATTTGTTGAATTGAACTGGAACCTGGAAGAAAGCAACCTGTCAGTTCTCAAATTACTTTATTGCATCTTCATGTTAGAGAAGACTATGTGGTGATAAATTCTTCCCTTTCTCGTCAAAATTACCTAAATCATTCTCCCTCTTAGCTAGAAATTTTAAAAGAATGTCCATGCCTTTCCTAATACTGCCCTCATGAACTGCTAAATCCAAAAAGTGTTTTTAGGCTTTATCACTTACTCTTACTCAGAGATTTAATACAGCTACCCAATTACTCCCTCCCTTTTTTTTTTTTGAGACAGGGTCTTGCTCTGTCACCCAGGCTGGAGTGCACCGGTGCGATCTCTGCCCACTACAACCTCTACCTTCCAGTTTGAGCAATTCTGCCTCAGCCTCCCAAGTAACTGGGACTACAGGCACCTGCCACCATGCCCAGCTAATTTTCTGTATTTTTAGTAGAGATGGGGTTTCACCGTGTTAGCCAGGATTGTCTTTATCTCCTGACCTCATGATCTGACCACCTTGGCCTCCCAAAGTGCTGGGATTACAGGCTTGAGCCACTGCACCCCGGGCCCGCCCACCTTTTTTTTAACGTTCATTCTGTTACCAGCCATAGGCTCTTCGGCTCCCCAGATAATATGGAAATTAACACAGGGCCAGGCAGACTTCCCGGACTAGGGCTTTATTTCAAGGCTTATACTTTAGCACAGGGAGACAGCAGAAGCCCAAAGATCCTCCAGCTAGTTCCCCAAAAAGAGCTGGGAGGTATTTTTTACTGGGCAGAGTGTGGGAATTGACATCGAAGGAGGTATGTGGGCTGGGCTGGGCAAAGCCCGTGGTGAGTGGGATGGAGGTCATGATGGGGATGGTGATCTTGAGTAACGGGCCAGCTGGGGGCCTGGCTGGAGGCATCAAGGCTGTACATCAGTTGTTCAGCATTCCTTTCTGAGGTGGGACACTGTAACCTTGGTTCAGCATTTGGATTCCTAAAACCAGTTCCTGGAATTCTTTAAGTAAAAGGCGTGGTAAAACTTTATAAGAGCACCGAAGAATGGCTATATTTTTGTATGACCAAAATCTCAGTGTTAGCAGGTATAGTGTCAGCAAGGTAGTGGCGTGGGTTTTAAGAAGAGAAGAAGAAAAAAAAGAAAAAAAAATGTGAAGAAATATGTGAACCATTCCCATTCTATCCCAATTCCAGGTTCCTAGGACACCATCCTCAGCTAGCTGTTGCTGACTCCTACATCTATCACTGCGCCTTCCCTGGGCCTGGCTCCCTTCCTTGGCCCATGTCTTAACCACTGGAGTTCTCCAGGGTTCTAAATTCCCCCTGGATGACTGGCTTTAGTTATTATGCATCTTCTGTGTATATCATCCATATGCGGACCCCTCCCCAGTGGGTCTGAATGTGACAGGGCGCCTAAAATTTAACGTATTCAAAGATGAGCTCACGATCTCCCCCATAGCCTAGCTCCCTGTGGACTTCCCTGTTTCCCTGTTTTCTGTGCTTGATGGCATGTACAGGAAAGCCTGAAATCTGGGAGTCATCTGTTTCTCCCTCTCTGCAGCTTCCACATCAACCACCGGCCAAGTCTCCGTCTTCACCCGGACATCCCACTCTCACTCCCTTTCTGCATCCCCCTGCCACCTCTCCCCTGGACTATTAGAACCATCTTCTAGTTGTTTCTCTTTAGTTTGTTCTCCTTCCTGCTGTCAGTTACATTTCTGATGTGCAAATCTATGTTACTCTCCTGTCTATATCCTTCAGTAGCTCCCCATTTCACCTGAATTGCTCCTAACATCTTCATTTGGATCCTGTAGCCCCTTCCTGCTTCTCTAGGCTTATCCCTCTATATGGCTTGAATGTCTTTTCCATCCAGATCTCCCACTGAAATACAATTCCCAGTGTTAGAGGTGGGGCCTAGTGGGAGGTGTTGGCTCATGGAGGCAGATCCCTCATGAAAGGTTTACTGTCATCGTCTGTGTTGAATTCTCCCCCAGTTAGTTCACGTGAGATCTGGTTGTTTAAAGACCCTGGAACCTTCTCCTTTTCTGTCTCTCCCTCCTGCTCTCACCATGTGGTAAGCCTGCTCCCTCTTTACTTCTGCTGTGATGGTAAGATTCCTGAGGCCTCACCAGAAGCAGAGGCCAACACCATGCTACTTGTACAGCCTGCAGGTCATGATGGAGATGGTTATCTTGAGTAATGGGCCAGCTGGGGGTCTGGCTGGAGGCATCAAGGCTGCACATCCGTTGTTCAGCACCTCCTTTCTGAGGTGGAACAGGCTGCAGAACCATGAGTCAAAGTAAACTTCTTTTCTTTATAAATTAACCTGGTCTCAGGTATTCGTTCATAGCTATGAAAACAGAATAACACCCCTTCTCATATATAATTCCTGGATTAGAACATGTTATTTTGTGCATATATATGTATATACTGCCTGTAATTCTCCTCACTTAGGCAGCAAATTTCTCTTACTTCATCATAGACATGCTCAAATATTCCCTCCTCTGTGAGGTGGTGCGCCATCCTCTCAGAAAGTGAGTAGCTTCTTCTCTTATTAATCATGTTTCTATCCCCCCTGGGACCATGAGATTCTCAAGGGCAGTGACCATACCTTTTTAAACGCTGTAATCCCAGCACCTGACCTGTTCCTGGTACATAGTGCACTGTCAGATGAACGAATCTTGGCTTCTTCTCTTTTTGTTGACCTTCCCATTAGAACCTCACGTTTCACTCTTAAAATGAGACTACTGACTGTTTCCCATTGACTAACATAGTCGCCCTTCTCAAGGATTCTGAAAACAACCGTAAAAATTAACAGGTTGTGGCAGCAGTGTTATTGTCTTCCAAAAGGATCGGATTGCTGTGTTTAGGTTGACACATGAATCCAGTTTGCTCAAAACATGAAGAGGACAGGCTTCGTCACGCACCATGGGCTTTCTCTTACGTTGGAAAAAGTAGAGAGGGGATGGAAACAACCATTTATTGAACAGCCTGTGCTAGGTGTGAGACATAAGCTCTCATTTCCTAGGCTCTCCTAAAATTTTTCTTGAGTAGACATGAGCAGATAATCACTGGACAGGAAGAAGTTCTAGCTTGGCTGCTCACTAATGTGTGGCTGCCTTGAGCAAATGGTCCCCTCAGAGGCTTTATCTCCTCATCTGAAAATAAAAGTGTCAGTCCAAATGGTCCCTAGCGTTGTCCAGGATCTAATGTTTCCTTAGCAAACATTTGCTGAATGGATTGGCTCTGCGCCAGGGCCTGTACTGGGCATTAGGAATGCAAATAAGATGCAACTCATAGCTTTCATACTCAGTGGTGGAGAATAATTCTATTCTGACTGTACAAGGTCAATTGTAACTACTTAAAGTCAATCACCAATTGGACCTGTATAAACAAAGCATGTTCAGTTAAAAAAGAAAAGCCTACAGAGCCTATCTTGTATAAAACTTCCTTCTAGGATTTATGGGGATTAGAATAAGAATAAATTATGGTCCCTGCCTCAGTCAAGGCTCTAATCCAATGGAGGACACACTATTCATGCTGCAAACACATTTTATAATTGCAATTTTCATCCATGCAGGAAGAGTTTTCCAAAAAACCAGTATTAGACCAACTCAGATTATCTGAAGGATTTTACATTACTTATGATTAAGTTGAAGGGAAGCAAATACCGGGTCTAAATATTTGTACTAAATGCAGATTGGCTTCCCTCACACGAGAATTTTGCAGTGGTTTTGATAAAGTTTGATGACTACTTCAGCTGTGACATATTCTTTTACTTGAGGCAGCCAGATCTTAAAGAGGCATTTACATCTGTCAGGGATATGTTTCATCCGATTTGTGTTCCCACAGAGTCTAGCCATTGTTTATTTTACCTTGTATACGCTAAATCACAGGGCCATGCTATACCATGCTGGGAATATGTACATAGCTTCAGGCAACCATAGACTATTTTCCCCTTTGGGTTATGGCAAGATTCAGAAGGAAGATTTGGATAGTTGTTTGAAATCTACCTATTATGTCTAAGATATCTTCGATGATGATGACTTTGTTAGTAGGATTGGCAACTAATGAGCTAAGTAGACGAAGAACAAAAGACATATGATAATACATCAGAAATTTCAAAGTCCAAGAAATGAAATTGTTTTAAATGCATTTTTTAAAAAGACTTCATTTTCTAAAATAGACTTTGTTTCCTCGATAAGTTTTAGGTTCACAACAAAACGGAACAAAAACTACAGAGAATTTTCATACATAGCCTGTTCCCACACAGGCACAGCCCCCCACCCACTCACTGTCAACATCCCCCACCAGACTGGTACATTCGTTAGAATCGATGAACCTGCATTGACACATCATTATCACCCAAATTCTCCATAGTGTACATTCAAGTTCACACTTGGTGTTAGATATTCTGTGGGTTTTGGCAAATGCATCCACCGTTATAGTATCATAGAGAGTAGCTGCAGCTGCATTGCCCTACAAAGCCTCTGTGTTCTACCTTTCCACTCTTCCTCTCCCCTTCCCCTGCCAACCACTGATCTTTTCACTATCTCCATAGTTTTGCTTCTTCTAGAATGCCATATAATTGGAATCAAAGAGTATATAGCCTTCTCATATTGGCTTCTTTCTCTTAGTAATATGCACTTAAGTTTCTTCCATGTCTTTTCATGGCTTCAGAGCTCACCTCTTTTTACTGATGAATAAGGTTTTATTGCCTACATAGACCACAGTTTATTTACCCATTCACCTGACATCTTGGTTGCTTTCAAGTTTTGAAAATTATGAATAGAGCTACTATACGCTCATGTGGCTGTAAGTTTTCCATTCATTTGAGTAAATGCCTAGAAGGGCAATTGCTCGAGTATATGATAAAAGTGTGTTTGGCAGTAGGATACTGCCCACTGTCTTCCAAAGTGGCCATACCATTTTTCATTCCCACCAGCAATGAATGAGAGTTTCTGTTGCTCCACATTCCCACCAGCATTTAGTGTTGTCATTGTTTTAGATTTTTACCATAGCTATGTGGTAGCATGTCATGGATGTTTTCATTTGCAATTCCCTAACGACATGTGATGTCGAGCACCTTTTTAAAGCCTTGTTTGCCATGTGTTCATCTCCTTTAGTAAGGTGTCTGTTCAGATCTTTTGCCCATTTTTTAATTGGGCTGTTTGTTTCCATATTGTTGAGTTTTAAGGGTTCTTTATATATTTTAGCTAACAATCCTTTATCAGATATATCTTTTGCAAATATGTTCTCTTTACGTATAGCTTGTCTTCTCATTCTCTTGAAAGGGTCTTTCTCTGATCAGAAGTTTTCAATTTTAATAAAGTCTGGTTTATCAATTATTTCTTTCATGGACCATGCCTGTGGTGTTGAATCTAAAAAATTATCACCTTATTCAAAGTCATCTAGATTTTTTCCTGTGTTGTCTTTTTGGAGTTGTATAATTTTGTGTTTACACTTCAGTCTGTGTCTAGGCTGATTTTTTTTTTTTTTTTGCATGTGACTGTCCACTTGTTGCAACATCATTTGTTGAAAGATTATCTTTTATCCATTGTATTGCCTTTGCTCCTTTATAAACGTAAGCTAACTCTGTGTGGGTCTGTTTTGGGATCCTCATTCTGTTCCATTTATCTCTTTGTCTGTTCTTTCACCAATACCACACTATCGTGATCTCTGTGGCTTCATAGTGAGTCTTGAATTTGGATAGTGTCAGTCCTCCAGTTTTGCTCCTTCATTATTGCGTTGGATATTATGTGTCTTTTGCTCCTTCATACAAACTTTAGAATCAATTTGCTGATATCCACTGTTTTGGTATTTTGTTTGTTTAAAACTGAACATTTTAAATATGGTAATATTTAAACTCTTGAAATCAGATCTTCTCTTCCGAGGGTTGTTATTGTTGCTATCTGTTTAATGAATATCCTGAACTAATTCTCTAAAATCTGTATCCCTTGTTGTATCCACTGAAGTATCTACTCAGTTAATTTAGTAATCAGCAAATGATTGGACAGAGGTTTTCTTAGATACCTTCAACCAGTCCATCTCCCAGCCTTTGCTGAGGGGCTCTTTGTGCATGTTACAGTATGACTTCAACGTTCCAGCAGGGAATTGATAACTCTGCTTTAGTCTTGATTTCCTGCTTGTGCAAATCATCGAGGTCAGCTAAAGGTAGATTAGGGCCAGCTCAGGTCTTTCCTGGGTGTACACACAGTTCTGCACATGTACTTGGCCTTCTAGATTCATAGGAATACATTGGACTCTTCCAAGTCCCCCCACCCCCCACAATGGACATCTCATTCCTCCAGCTATTCTTTTTAAGCTTTTTGGTTAGCATCTTGTTTGGCTCAACTGTTACTACCATTTCAGGCAACTGCCATGTTAGCTAATTATTACTGACTGTCTTTGACAGTGCCCTGGGTATAAGCTAGTTTCAGTGATGATTTGAGTCCAGTTAAATAAAGATAAGCCCTGTGAATGGGGGGTTTCAGGGAATTTCCAGACAGCTCAGATAATGACAATTCTTTGGCAGTGGAGTTTTGGGGAAGCGCAAACTCTTTCTCACCTACTTTGATTGTGATGCTGTTGATTTTCAAAGCTCCTGCAAAGCTGGGGAAAAGGGCGAGTTCGAATGTCACAAAGCTCATTGTCCTTGCATATGTTTTACTGTTTTTCTTAAATAGACACTTAGTGTTACTTAGTTTGTTGCAAGCCTATATCAATTTACCGCTTTCTTAAAAAGTTGATTTTGACAATAATTGCCAGTACTTTTGTTGATTTTATGAAGAGGTGGGGTTTTGGAGGTTTGTATTCTACCTTTTTCACTGATGTCACTCACTTGCATTATTTTTTTATTCAGCTTTATTTAAATATAATTTACATTCCAAAAAATCACGAAAGTATACAATTTGATGAATTTTGTCAAATGTATAGTTATGTAACTATCACCACAACCATGACATAAAATGTTTTTGGTTTTGTTTTTTGTTTTTTTCAGCTACAGGGTCCTACTGTGTCATCCAGGCTGGAGTGCAGTGGCACGGTCTCTGCTCACTGCAGTCTGGACCTCCCGGGCTCAATCCTCTCACCTCAAGCTCCCTTGTAGCTGGGACTACAGGCTTGCGCCACCACACCCAGCTAATTTTTATATTTTTTGTACAGACAGGGTCTCTCCATGTTGCCCAGGCTGGTCTCAAGGTTCCTAGGCTCAAGCAATCTGCCCACCTGAGCCTCCCAAAGTTCTGGGATTACAGGCATGAGCCACCATGCCCACCCATGACCCAGAACCTTTCTGTGACCTCAAAAAGTCCCCCAGTGCTGGCATTTGGCAATCACTCCTCTGTTTTCTGTCAGTACAGTTTTGTCATTCCTGAAATTTATTTTACAAGTGGAGTCCTGTAGTATATGCTCTTTGTATCTGGCTTCTTTTATTTAGCATAATAACTCTGAGATTCATGCATCGTATTGTATGTATCAGTTATTAGTACCTTGAATTGTTGAGTATTCCATTGTATGGATATACCACAATTTTTATATCCATTTACCAGCTGACAGGCATTTGGGCCATTTCTACTTTTTGGCTATCTTATGAATAAAGCGGCTATGAACATTCAAGTATAAACCCTTTTGTGGCCAAAAAAGATTTGTAAAAAGTACAAATCTTTTTATGGACACATGATTTCTTTTGTCTCATATAAGTTGCTGAGATTGGAATTGCTAGATAAAGTGCTAAAAATATACCTAATTTTATAAGCAACAACCAAACTGTTTTTCAAAGAGACTGTACCCCTTTGGAAGTTTCAGTAGTTCTGAATCCTTGCTAATACTTTTGTCAGCATTTTTAACTTAGGCATTCTGTTGTGTAGTGGCATCTCATTATGATTTTAATTTCCATTTCTTTCATGACTAATGATGTTGAACATCTTTTCATGTGCATATTTGTCACTTGTATATCTTCTCTTAAAAGTGTCTATTCGAATATTCTGCCCATTTGAAAAATCAGGTTGTGGCCAGGTGTGGTGGCTCATGCCTGTATTCCCAGCACTTTGGGAGGCCAAGACAGGTGGATCACCTGAGGTCTAGAGTTTGAGGCCAGCTGACCAACATGGTGAAACCCTATCTCTACTAAAAATACAAAAAATTAGCCAGGCGTGGTGGCGCATGCCTGTAATCCCAGCTACTTGGGAGGCAGAGGTAGGAGAATCACTTGAAACCAGGAGACAGAGGTAGCAGTGAGCTAAGATTGCACCATTGCACTCCAGCCTGGTCAAAAAGAGTAAAACTCCATCTCAAAACAAATAAAAAATTCAGGTTGTTTGACTTGTCACTGTGTTTAAGAGTTCTTTAGGTGTTCTGAATATGAATCCTTTATCAAATTCATGTTTTGCAACTACTTTCTATCAAGTAGAAAAGCAATTTGTAAGGTACAGGCAAACATCTGAGTTTAAGGGCAATAAAAGCACCCAAAGCTACAAAGTCAAATCTACTTAGAGTCTTCAGCTTTAGGAAATAGTAAATAAGCTTCCTGCGTGTGTCAGAAAGTATAAGGCACATTTGAGTCTGTGGTATATAGAAGATGATTCCTTTGATGTCTTTTGTGTATGTCATAGATCAAAACGTTTTCGCAGAAAAGCAGAACAGAGTGTTTTGTTTGTGCTTCCAAACCATAATGGAAGAACAATTTTGCTGGATAAGTTCATTTTATAAATAACAGGCAATCTTTCCCTAAACAACCCTGTTACAGAGCCGCCAGATGTGCAGTATCAACCTTTTTTTTTTTCACTTCACATACCACTCTTAGGTAGACATACTAACACACATGGAATTGACCAAAGAGACAGGCTGAGAACCTGCCAAAGATGGTCTCAGACGAGATGGTCGGCTCCTGACCCAGCATTGCCTGGTGTATCTGACACTAATGAATGTGTGGTCAGAAAGGTACGTTGGAGATGGTTGAAAATGAGGAGAGTCATGAAACGTATTTCAGTCAGTGAGTGACATGAGAAAAAGTTGAGAAATAGAACTGGTTTCACTGCAAAGCTCTAGAAGTGGTAGTGAAACCAATTAGGAGGCTGTTGTCTGAGTCCCGATAAACAACAACAAGAGACTGAATTAGGGCCAAAGGAGAGGCAAGCCTTCAAAGACATCATAGAGGTATAAGTGACAGGATTTGGCAATCAATGAATATAGATCGTGAAGGAGTAGAGCCTCAGGATGACATCATTTGGCCCGCTGGTGATGCTCTTAGTTAAGACAGTAAGTAGGGGAAATAAATTTTGAAGAGAATGCAAAATGTAACTCTGGGGCTCAGGTGAGATGCCTGGGCTGAAGACAGAGGACTGGGTATCATTCGAGTTTAATTTATGTTAAGATTCTTCACCAAAGCCATGGAGAATTTAAAAAAACATCGACGTCAGTCTGAATTCTAACAACAACAACAAAAATAGTTAAGAAGCAAGTACTGCTTGGTGGCAGGAAGGAGATAGTGTCCAGAGAGATGAGATAATTCATAATCTTGAATGTCAAGGATGAAAAGAATTTCAAAGAATGATGGGTACAAATTAGTGACTATTGCTATTAATAGGTCTTTGCTAAAAAGAAGCCATTGAATTTGATGGTTAGAAATTTGTTGGTCAAAACTGGAAACAACATAAATGTCCATCAGAAAGAGAATAGGTAACCCAATTGTGCATCTTCATACCATGGAGTACTACTCAGCAACTAAGCTGAATGACTCTTAGCATATTCAGCAACATGAGTCAATCTCACAAACATTGTGTTGAATGAAAAAACAATCATTCAAAAAATATATACTATTTAATTCTACTTACACAATGACCAAGAAGAAGCAAAACTAATCTATGGATGACAGAAGTCAGAAAGAGGGGCTGGGTGTGGTGGCTCATGCCTGTAAGCCCAAGTGCTTTGTGAGACTGAGGCAGGAGGATCACTTGAGGCCAGGAGTTTGAGACCAGCCTGGGCAACATAGCAAGATCCTGTCTCTACGAAAAAAATACAAAAAGTAGGAGGGCATGGTAGAAGGCACTCGTAGTCCTAGCTACTTCAGAAGCTGAGGCAGGAGTTTCCCTTGAGCTCAGGAGTTCAAGGCTGCAATGAGCTGTGATCATGCCACTGCACTCCAACCTGGGCAACAGAGTGAAACCCTCCTCTAAAAAAGAAAGTGAGAGAGAAAATGAGAGAAAGATAGAGAGGAAGGAAAGAGGGAAGGAAGAATGAGAGGGAAGGAGGGAGGGATAGAGGGAGGAAGGAAGAGAGAGAGAAAGAGAAAGAAAGAAAGAGAGAGAGAAAAGAAAGAAAGAAGGAAGAAAGAAGAGAGAGAGAAAGAAAGAAAGAAAAGGAAGAAAGAAAGAAAAGAAAGAAAGAAAAAAAGAGAAAGAAAGAAAAAAGAAAGAAAGAAAAAAAAGGAAAAGGAGGAAGGAAGGAGAGTGAGGGAGGGAGAGAGGGAAGGGGGAAGGGGGAAGGGAGGAAGGGAGGGAGAGAAGGAAGGCAGGGAGGCAGGGAGGCAGGGAGGAAGGGAGGGAGAAAGGAAGCCCCTGTACCCCTGTGAGTGGTAGGAGGGAATGTGATCGTGGAAAGAAGTGATATTTAAGGAGCACAGAAAACTTGTTGGTGTGAAGAAGTGGGTTTTTTTGTTGTTGTTACTGTTTTGGTCAGGGGTCAAAGATGAGACATTGAGCACCTGAATTTGCTTGCTTCTAAATTCTCAGTAATTTTCAAAGAGACATTTCTTTACAAAAGCCAAAGTCTATCCAGGGAGAGAGATCACAACCGTAACCTTTTCCAGGCAGAGAAATGGAAACATGTAGTAGAGGACTTGATGAGCACACACACACACACACACATACACACACACACACACACACACACACACACACACACAGAATCTAAGTGGTAACTGGTTGAAGTCATAAAATAACTCACTTTTCACTCTAGAAATTCTAAAATGCTCAAAAATTGGAGGTGAGGGTGAAAGAGGGCTAAAAATTGAGAGTCATTTAAAATTCTATTCTGAAGTAGGTTGAGCCCTGGCTGTACCACCGCAGTCGTATCTCAGCGAACTTCTCTCCCCTGTTATCATCAGTAGACAAGAAGTGGATTTCCTGGAGAAGCAAAAACAGACACACCCTAGACTGGGAGGCATCTGGCATAGTTGAAAATGGGGTGCTGTATTGAAAATGGGGGCCTCTGTGATAGTCTACCCACTTTCTAAGTGGTGACATTCCCAGGCTTCTTCTGCTCCTGAGCTCCAGAACTCTAGAAGTCATTCTCAAAAATCCGAGATTTGAGAACTGTGATTATCACATGATAAAAAAGCAAAACACGGGCAGCACATCCCAACTAGAACAGTTCAGATGACTCTAAGAGGCATGTATCCAGGGAAATTACAACGATAGACTCTGATATGATAGGAAGCACTTCGAGTCAGGGAAGCAGTTGGGTTTGAATTGAGAGATGAGCACATAGAAAACTAAGGAAACAAATAAGATGCTTGTTTACTCCAGGAATAACAAAACACTGAGAATGAAAGGAAAGATAATCAGAGTATTACATATTCTAAATAGCATTCCATGGTCATAATTAACACTATTAATTTATCCAAAAAAACATGAAATTATGACATAACTACATTTGAAAGAGACAAAGAGTGAGTGTATGTGTGTGTGTGAATGTGTGGTGTGGGGTCTGTGTCAGGGGGTGTGAGGGGTGGGAATAAGTAGTAAAAGAAAATAAACTCTCATCTCTCATAGAACAGCCGATTGATAATAATTTGACCGGAAAGATCAATAAGTGACAGCACAAACATGTTATTAAAAGTAAACACCACAATGGCCAGACTCGGTGGCTCACATCTGTAATCATAGCACTTTCGGAGGCTGAAGTGGGAGGATCACCTGAGGTCAAGAGTTTGAGACGAGCCTGTCCAACATGGTGAAACTCCGTCTCTACTAAAAATACAAAAATTAGTCCAGCGTGGTGGTGGGTGCCTGTAATCCCAGCTACTCGGGAGGCTGAGGCATGAGAATCACTGGAACCCAGGAAACGGAGGCTGCAATGAGCCAAGATTGTGCCACTGCACTCCAGCCTGGGAGATAGACAGAGACTCATTCTCAACAACATCAACAAAAAGAATTAAACGCCAAAAGAAACAGAATTATCTCCACAGGCATTCATGATTGTGATTTTTAAAAGCAATCAAGTAAAGCAAAATAATGAGTATTTGCAAAGAGAATTTCATGAATATTAGAGTGCAGAAGGTTACAGAGTGAATGAAAACTGAGCATGTAATCAACAAATTGAGATGTGAAAGACAGGGGAATATTAGGGTAGTTGGTCTAGTTACTTGGTGAAAAGACAGAAGTGAAGGAGAATTGATAGGTTGCTTGATTATGGTTCTTTGGGTAGCTAACTAATTGGTTAGTCAGCTTGTTTAAGACAGGAGTGGGCTCAAAGAAAAGCAGGCAGTTGAGAGAGATTGCAGATGTCAGAGGGAATAAACGAGGTGACAACGTCCCAGATGAAGTGGTGGATGTGAAATGAAAACAAGGTTGAGGCGCTGGCTTTGATAAAGAATAGGACTATCTTTTCCTGTGAACCAGAAGACTAGTGGGATGAATAAGCTCATAGATACAATTTAGGGTGAAAAAGATTATTAAAAGAATTCTTATCTAATAGCTTATATTTTCTCACTGGCAATGGTGGCTATGTCATGTGTTGAGAGAATGAATCTTTTTGGTGGTCTGAGATTGGGAGCCAACCAGAGGAGAAATAAAATGAAAGAAATGCAGAGTAACATCTTGGAGAGTCTAGCTGAGGGTGAAAATCAAAATGTATTTATTAGCACAGGCTGCCATGAGGAAACACCACGACTGAGTGCCTTAAACAACAAATTCATTTTCTCACGGTTCTGGAGGCTGGAAAGTTCAAGATCAAGGTGCTGGCAGGGTTTGGCTCCTGGTAAGGGTCCTGTGACCTGTAGATGTCTGCCTTCTCACTGTGTCCTCACATGCAGAGAGAGAGAGGGAGCTGTCTGGTATCTCTTCTTACAAGGACATGAGTCTTCTGGGATCAAAGCTCCTCCCTGGTGACCTCATTAACCGTTAATCATGTCTTTACTCTAAATCAATCATGTTGGGCATTAGGGCTTCAACATCTGTATTTTGGAGCAACATAGTCAGATTATAGCATGTATAATTAAGCACTGTAATGTGAGTTATTTTCCACCTATACCCAACTGCCTGATGTCAGGAGAAAAGACACGTGGTGTGTTGATCCATGTTTAGAGAGTAACAGGATAGACGATGCAAGGTCAAGGTGGCCAACAATTTGAGGGGCTGGTGAAAGTGTGGCTAAAATGATTGGCCATGGATTCCAAGAACAGTGGAAAGAGAAGGCAGAAAAGGGCTGGCTTTAGATTAGGGAAGAGGCAGGGATTGGTGGGCTTGGCGGTAGAGTCCTTACAGTCAGGAGGCTGGAGAACAAATGGGAACGATTTTAAAGCATACCTTCTGTGGGTGCAGTGCTGTCTGGAGATATAATTGGTTGTTCCTGCAGCTTCATCTTTACTGGAAACAAAGGAGGATTAACTGGAGACATTTAAATTCATTAATGAAAGTAATCATCACATTTTTCTTTCATTTTAGACGACTAAATACGTTGAACAAGTGTGCCTCAATGAAACTTGATGTGAACTTCCAAAGGAAAAAGGTAGGTGCCCACACCTTAATAAGAATGTGGCTATGCCAATGGATGCACCCTGCATTCATAGATTAGAAACAACATGAAGTCTGGACGCAGTGGTTCGCGCCTATAAACCCAGCACTTTGAGAGGCCAAGGCAGGAGAATCACTTGAGCACAGGCGTTTTAGACCAATCTGAGCAACATAATGAGACCCTTGTGCCTACAAAAAAATAATAATAATGAATTAGCTGGGCATGGTGGCTTGTGCCTGTAGTCCCAGCTATTGAGAGGCTGAGTTGGGGCCCTCACTTGAACCCAGAAGGTAGAGGCTGCAGTGAGCCATGATTGTGCCACAGCACTCCAGCCTGGGCAACAGAGTGAGACCATGTCTCCAAAAACAAACAAACAATAAAAAACATGAACCTAAGCAAAATTTTGAAATGCCTGACCATCCATGTGGATTCTCCATATCCCATTTCATTTTATCATAACCAGCTAAATAAGTCTATTATAAACTCAGGCTGAAATCTGTTTGTTTCACCATTTCATTTTGCTTTCTTTTTTTATTAGAGGGTTTGCATAAAGATGTCAAATATCTCAATGCTTTATGGTGATCTTTTAGAAGTGTCCATTGTAAATGTCAACCCCTTATTAGACTCAAATGCTTCACAGCAATGAGTAGATTAAAAGTTCAGAAAGGATCCAGGGGTCCATGGCGAGTATCTTCTGGCTCATTTTTCCCAGTAGTGTTTTATTTCATGCACGTGTCAAGATGCATCCACTATCAGGCAGATTCAGTTGCTAATGTATGAGGGAGCCAGGGAACAGTGTGACAAGATCCTGAACCTGGCTCATCTTTCACCATTCTCTCCACTGCGCTCTTCGCTAGCCACGAGGAATTCGGTTTCATTTGAAAAGTCACTATGCTCCCTCCCTGTCACAGGACTTAGTATGTGCTGCTTCCTCTTTATGGACCAAGACTAGAGATGTCAGTTTTGAAATAAAGCTGTACTTTATTGAATATGTACTGTTTTCTACGAGCTAGATTATGTACTTACCACACATCATCTCATTTAATCCGTTGAGACGGGGCTTCTCTGTTTTCTGTGTAAGGAAAGTAAATCTTGAACAAGCTAGGTCGTTGCCCACAATCTTGCAGCTAGCAGCGGAGCAGGGTTTCTACCTCAGGGATGTCTGACTCCAATATTGAGGCTCCTAGCCACCATGCTATACTGCCCCTCTTTCTCACTGAACTGATTCTTTTTAGGAAATTCACAATTAGGATCCTCAACTACTTTTTTCATTTACCATCTCCACTATGTAGCAAGTCAAGCCTCCATCTATTTTGAAGGATCAGAGAAAAGATCTTTGAATCAAAAGAAAGTGTTCTTTATCCTGGTCCACACAGAGAAATAATTAAAGCCAAAGAATTTTAAGTTGCTCCTAAGTAACCTAATCTTTAAAAATAACTTTAACCTGAATTTTTGCTCTAAAATAACACCAAAAAAAAAAAAATCAAATGAATTTTGGTGGACCTCACCTTAAAAACAATTTGAGATTTGAGCTGGAAACCAAAGATTTAAGCTAAGGAGGTAAAACAGTGAAAAACAATATCCAGAGAAATATTAAAACATGAGCAGTTTGTCCAGGCCAAAGACAAATTAAAAATGTGGGAATAAATCTCCCAACAGCTGTCTGGCTGAATAGACCCCTTGAGAAGCAGACATACTATTTGAAGCATGAGGGTCAGATGTTGTTTTGATTGGAACACATGGTTCCTATTAAAGTGAACACAGCCATGCCTGTGTGTCTAAAGTGTGGGTCCTCAAATGGCCGGTCTATACGGCTGCCCATACCGACCATTAGCTGTACTGCATCACAAAAGAAAATGCCAAAAACTAATGACATGAGTTGTTTTCCACACAGTGGAGTGATTGGATTTTTACCATCACCAGCTTTTGAAAACCCACAGGCAAGATGGGCTTGAATAACATTTGTTCGACTCTTTGTGCCTTACCTTCACAAAGCTCCTCTGTAAATCGGTCACTTCGGTATTCTGACCTTAATGCCGTCTTTATATCGGATCTAGTGGTACGCACCCTTAAAGCCCCTACTTAGCTATAAGCCTCAGAATGCATGCGCTTGAATAAAATATTGCTTTTCACATCATAAATTGGAGAGTCATGGCCTGAATTTTCCAATAAATAATGCTGACGTGGTCTCCACCTACTTATGAATCTCAATAATGACCAGAATCTGTGGCCAGATTGAAGCAACCACTCAGGAGCCGCTGTGTTGTGACACCCACTTCTGTGATCTTCCTTCTGCACGAGCTATAGGCTTTATTTACTCCTTTATTTTACTGTGAAAAAGTAAGAAAAAAAATGAATAGGAGCTAAGACTAGGCCAAATGATCAGAAATAAGAAAGGAGACTTGAGAGTTGAGCACCTCATGAAAAGCTTCAGCCAACTTCAGAATTTATTTATTTGGAAGGAGAATAAGCAGCATTTCCTCTGGATAGGTCCCCATGTTAAGCCGTCCAAGAAATAGAAATAGACACCCCATCTCCAATCTGCAGAGTCCCAGACTTATTTAATTCTGCAAAAAGTCATCCCCAAACAGCTGAACTGTCTGGGGTCACTATCATTTTCCACGAGGCTGTCAGGCCTGTGAAAGGGTTTACGGGGGCTGGCTCATCAGTTTGTGAGGTTAGCAAAAGCTGACACATGGCTTCCTCCCTGCCAGGCACTATTCCTTGTCCTGAACTCCATGTCACAGATGCAGAAATGGAAGGGCTTGGCACTTGCCCAAAGCCACACAGAAATAGCAAAGGCAGGACTTGAATCCAGGTAATCTGGCAGCGGACTGCCCCTCCTCACCTTTCAGATATATTCCGAGACAAACCGGAGCCTGGGTGAGCCTCTAGCCCTTGGCCTGAAATCTACAAGAGTCTCATGTTTCCTCAGCAGTACATTCAGCTCACTGTGTATTGTTTTTATAAGAGGTATGTTCTTGCCATCTGTACCCAAGTCCACAATTTATTTATGGTCTTCATGGCAATTGTATTTAATCCTGTAGGTTTTGGTGGGCTGACACAAGGAAGGAAGCAAAAAATCCAGAAGTAGGTGGCGAAGATGAAGGCCTTTGCATGCCTGGTTAGGCAGACCCCTTTCTGATACATGAAATGCCACTTCCAAAGCACTAGGAGACATCATCCCTACCCTCCCACAACAGAGTTTCTAACCATTTTGCACAAGAGAAAAGTTCCTTTAAGGCTTCGAGATGACCTTCCCTGCCTCTACATAGAGTCAGGTGGAGAAGAGTATTGTTGAATTTAGCTGCACACCTCACTGGAAGACTAACAACCCATGCAAGAGCATTTCAGGAGACAGGACACCAGTGCTTCTGCCACCTGTGGCTCTGGCTCTCCCTGTGGCATTCCTAGTGGCCCAAACAGGCTACCAAACAGGCAGGCCTGGCCACGTAGCTCCAGTTGACATCTAAATTTCTATGTGACTATGGATGAGTTGCCTTTTGCAGCTGTGGATTCGTGTGGGTTCCTGTTTCCAGTGTAAAGATATGGCCAAATTCCATTTTTTTAAAAAAGTCCTTCTTTATGGAATGTCTGGTTGGCATCTGTTTCTGAGGAATATATAATTTCACTGAAGAATGTTCTCGTTTTTAGAAAAAAAAAGGCCAAACAGTGGAGACTCATCTAAATTAAAAACACCAAGACACACACAAAGCAGCTTTTCTCAGGAAAATGTTTCTTCCTTGCTATTACCCACAAAATTCACACTTGCTCTATAATGACATTGAAATCTCCTGATTAAGGTGTTCATATGATTCAGCTTCAATTCAAAGTAAAAGCTGGAGACTGAAGACTCCAATTAGGTTTATTGAATGAGGAAAGAGAAGGACGTATATCCACATAGGACTCTTACCTTTCCTCTTACCTAAGAATATGTCTCAAGAGAGAAAGAGCAGCTTCCAAAGAAGCTTCTGGTTGAAGTTATAGTTTTAATAAGGCTCTCTGAAATCATGACCAAAGGTGGAAAGCAACACAGAAACCATGACTAATTGCCACCTTGCAGCCAGCACCTCCTGGCCTGAATGCCATCAGCATTTCCGAGCCACTGCAGTGTTGACAAGGGGCCCGGCCGCCCCCCCACACTCCCCACTGCCTTGCAACTCCCCGCATCTCCCACCAAATGAGACACCTCCTGGCAACCGCAAAGAGCAGTCAAATGAGAGAAAAACAACCTTTTAGTCCATCATTCCCTTGGCTAGAGAGTATTAACAGCCTTGAATTGCAGATAATTACATGTGAATGTCCTAAAACTGTAGGGCCTTTGTGTAGAAAGGATCTTCTGTCTTGTTTTCCAACCTCCCACTCACTCACTGCAGGATTTGACTCTTAGAGCATCCCTCTCCCTCACAATTTGCTGATCCACTGTTTATTATAAGCTTCTCAACATGATGAGCTTTTCACATGGCAAGGCATTTTGTTTTATTCTACAGACTAGAAAGGCCTTCCATATGATAAGCTAGTAGCTGATTCCTTCTAAATTGGCCCATCTGAGCCTAGCTTTTTTCTCTGGAGAAGCAAAGAATATGGATTTCCCCATTTACTCAGCAGCTCTTTAGCTCTGCCCTTCAGAACTGGAATCAGCAAACTGCTGCTCCTGCTTTCATAAATAAAGTTTTATTGGATCAATAGCTGTGCCCATTCATTTCACAACAATGGCAGAGCTCATTAGGTGAAGGAGAGACCTTATGGCCGATACACCTAAAATATTTATGATATGGCCCTATACAGAAAACATTTTCTGACCCATGCTCAATCTAGAAGAGTTTCCCAACTGTCTGTGGTGAATGACTGGTTTTCTTACCTTATTTTTTTCCAGTCTGCCACAGACCAAGATACTTTTGTGAAATTCAATACAAATGAATTATTAGAAATATGAACTTTAAAAAATTACAGAAACAAGCCTTAATGGTTTATTGTTAGGCTCAACTGACACAAACGTGCATGCCGATAAATATAATCAAAACAAATATAACAGGGAATAGGGATGCAGGATTTTTCTCAACCCCTCTTTGCCAGCCAGAAACTTCTGCACTGCTTTCTGGAACCATTGAAGGACAGGAGGACTACAGCTTACAGCTCCTTTCACCCCCCCCACCCCCAAAATTTTCCGTGTCTCCCAGGTTCTTGTCCCGCATCAAAGAAGAATGAGGTTATGCTGACAATTAAAGGGTGAAGAGGGTAGAGAAGAGTTTTATTGAGTGACAGAACAGCTCTCAGTGGAGACAGAATGCAAGGGTTGTCCCAAAGTCGGGTGGTTTTCTCCCCCAGTGTGGCTGGGTCTGGGCTTTTATAACCTCGGAATGGGGGATTGCATGCTGATTGGTTTGTGAGTGTGCAAAAAAGCTAAAACAAAGACACCAATCAAAGGTGGGCATGACAGTGTAAAAAAACTAATTAGGGAAAGATAGGCATATGTAAATTAGGTGAGGGAGAGGATCAATCAGAGGAAAGCATGCCAAATGGGAAGAGGTTCTCAATCTAGTCTGTGGATTTGTAGCTTGGCTTTCAGCCTTCAAACTGCCTTTGGCTTGAAGGTGCGGTTTCACCAGGAACCTGCACCTATCTGCATCGGCATTTGACAGTCTCCTGCTGCTATCAATAGAAAAGAATTACAAAAACTGTTCAGATTTTTATTGAAAGTGTGCATATATGTGATTAATACAAAGTCACAATTGTGCTCATACCATTTTTGTCATTCATCTGTCATAACTGAACAAAAAGTTTACTTTAAAATAGTTTTAAAGTAAATGCCCTCAAATTAAATGCCTATATGCACACTTTGAACAAATACTTTGACTAAAGTGTATAAGATATATATTTTTTGGGGGTGGAGTCTTACTCTGTCACCCAGGCTGGAGTACAGTGGCACGATATCAGCTCACTGCAACTTCTGCCTCCCAAGTTCAAGCGACTCTCCTGCCTCAGTCTCACAAGTGGCTGGGACTACAGACATGTGCCACCACACCTAGCAAATTTTTGTATTTTTAGTAGAGATGGGTTTCACCATATTGGCCAACTGATGTCAAACTCCTGATCTCAGTTGATCTGCCCGCTTGGGCTTCCCAAAATGCTGGGATTACAGGCGTGAGCTACTGCACCCAGCCATAAGATTTTTAATGTGACAGTGAGTTTCTTGTTTGTTATCTAAGTTAGATAGGATTCATAACAATGCTACTCATGGGGAATAATGTATATCTAAAAATCTTTTGTTTGAGTACCAATCATCATAGAGAAACCAGTGAAAATAGAGGGTTTTAAGGCAAGTTAAAAGTTTGGGCTATTCCATATCACCTACAACTTTAGGGTATTCTATTTCACCTTTTATTCAAAATGATGTTAAGTGATGCTATATTTCCAAAATTCATCTTCAGTCCTTCATCTCTAGCCAGTTCTTATAATTGCAAAGTTACAAACTTAGATTACCTGCAAGACAGTGGATCCTGTACATTATACACTTTGGGTTATGGTAAGCAAACTAACCTTGAATTGGCACGTGTTGTGTATCAGATTGACCACACACCAGCAGCATACAGCTCTCACTCATAGGGCTCACCGTTTAAATCTGCCTACACCCAAACTGGTCTCTACTCTATTGAGTAAGACAAAGCCACTGATTATGAGCTTACAGGGCACAGCGTGTCAAATGGTGACAAATGGTTTTAATACTTACTCTCAATTTCCGTAGCTATCTCATTAAAGATCAAGTCTGGAGACTGGCATCCCCCTGACCACACTCTGAGTAGCACTGTCTAGAGTTCCTCATTTCTAAATCAATCTATTCATTCTTTTAATTATCCATCCCAGGAGGTTGTGGTTCTTAGATCCTTGGCCATTCTGACTACTTTTCTCTAGAAATGAACCCCTTAAAATGTGGCATATGGAAAGAACCCATTGTTCCTGATGTAAGTGACCAGTGCAGAATGCAGTGGGGGCTGACCTTTTGAGTCTTGGGATCTGTGCTCTGGTCATGCATCCTAAGGTTGGTGCCTTTGTTTAGTAGCCATATTACATGGCTAAGTCACATTAAGTTATATCTGCCAGAACTCTCAAGTCTATGAATAAATAGGAAGGTCTGCTGAACTATGTTCGTTTCATCCTGCACATCCTATAGTTGACTTTTGAAGTTAGAGTCATTATATTTTAAATTGTGAAATTTCATCTTATTAACAGGTCATCCTTCACTTCTGTTAAGCTCTATACACTTCTCAATATTGCTCTTCTTTAACAACAATAACTAGTTTCATCTGTCTGGGGTTTATATGGTATTTTCACATATGGTCCCATTTGGTTCTGTTGATAAATCGTCCTAGATGTGCATTATTATTGTTTTTATTTTATAACTGAGAAAACTGAGTCTCAAAGAACCATTAGCAAATAGACTTATACCATCTTTGCAGTTTAAAAACGCGAGTTCTGACCCATTCAGGTTCCTCTTAATATGGTTATAGCCTTGAGACATTCTTCCTTCAGTTATTTACAGTCTTTTAGTCACACACTTTGGAGGAGTTACTCAACCAGTTACTAACAAAACTCTCTGCAGCAGGCTTGTCCAGCCCTCAGTTCATGGGCTACATGTGGCCCAGGACAGTTTTGGATGTGCCCCAACACAAATTCATAAGCTTTCTTAAAATATTATGAGTGTTTCTGTAATTTTTTTAAGCTCATTAGCTATCATTAGTGTTAGTGTATTTTATGTGTGGCCCAAGACAATTCTTCTTCTTCCAATATGGCCCAGGGAAGCCAAAAGATTGGACATCGCTGTGTAGCATCTAGCTAGTAAGCCATATTGTCCACAACATGAGAACTTTTTTCAGTTTCCTTGCTGAAATTCTGATGTTCCATGTCCCTGGTATGTCCATGGTCAACTAGACCACTGAGACAGGAGAATAAAATTAGTTTGATGTGTCCTTTTCTTTATAAGCACATCTACTCCTAGAGATTTCCATTTTGCATTTCTAAATAATCACAAGCTATTCATTGTTAAAATTATCAAACTCAAAAAATTATCAAACAGAGGAAATCTGATAATCTCTTTTAAATGATCAGTACACTTCCATAAATACCACTGGAGAGTCTGCCACGTGCCTGATGCTCTGTGGGTCCCGAGTGTGTACAAAAACCTTAAATTCTACTGCAATGTGTTTTTCATACCGCAGATCATGGCCCCTCGGTAGGTTGTCAAGTGAATTTGGTGGATCACAAACAACAATAAAACAAAACAAACAGACAAACAAAAACAGACTAAACTAGACTAAAAAGGATTAGAATACAAACAAACAAGGATAATTTCTTAAGCATTTTTTTTTTTTTTTGCTTTAGTGTAGTCAGTATATGTGCCCTGAGTTGTGATGGAAAATAGATTTTTTGTTATATGTCACTATCAAATAGTTTGAAAGATCCATCATTGGTGGAAGAAACAGATACACCATTTCAATACCCTTTGGGGCATACGATGTCATTGTAGGCACAGGGTGCCAAGGAAGAATGGTCATTTTTTTCTCTGTTGCATTTTGGTTTTTATTGCTTTGGTTTTTGTTTGTTTGCTCTGGTTCAAGCAACGTAAATACTGCAAAAATTTCCCTAAGTTTGCCTTTTCTCCCAGGAGTTCGCTGCTTTTTCACATACCTTAGTTGGGCTGTAAATATCTTCTTGTTGGCCAAAGGGAGTATAATAAACTCTTAGAGACCAGCAGACAGGGCCAGGCTTTCCCTTCCCAGGCCACCGTGCCCAGCTTGGCATGTGTTCTTAACCTAAATAAAGGAATCCCTATCCAACTAGTATGTGGTGTGCTGGCATCCTAACCAGGTTTGAGAGAGGTAGTTGGGGCCAACACTAAATGTTGTAGTTTCTATTTTTAAATATCTATATTTTCTTTAAAGTCATATCCTTTTTTTGCCTTCTCAAAAACTCTTTGCTAAAAGGGCTTTTTCACAGTCCTTATTTAATATCAGTTTCTCACTATCTTTCTAAAATGCAATACAAAAATCCAGTAAGTTCAACGTTCAGCCTATCATGGTGCCTGGTGTATAAATGACACTCAGATATCAGTTTTTGTTATATCAATCACAGGAAAAGAGGGAGTAGAAAGTACTAGTAATAAAGTATATTTTGAGTCATCATTCTGGAGTCTTGCCCTTTTTCCACTTGTACAGTTACAACTTTCTAAACTCTTTCACCAGAGCTTTATACAACTTTTAAAAAATCAAAGGTAATTTTCCACTGTGATCTCAATGCTGTAGAATTCTTGTTTGTTTCTTTTTCTTTTCTTTTCCTTTTAAGAGACAGGGTCTTGATATGTTGCCCCAGCTGGACTCAAACTCCTAGGCTCAAGAGACCTTCCACCTCTGACTCCCAAGTAACTAAGATTACAGATGCGAGCCACTGTGTTAGTCCATTTTTCATCCTGCTGATAAAGACATACCTGAGACTGGGTAATTTATAAAGAAAAAGAAGTTTAATAGACTCCCGGTTCCATGTAGCCAGGGAGGCCTCACAATCATGATAAAAGGTGAAAGGTACATCTTACATGGCAGCAGACAAGAGGGAATGAGAGCCAAGCAATAGGGGTTTCCCCTTATAAAACCATCGGATTTCATGAGACTTATTCACTACCACAAGAACAATACAGGGAAAACCATCGCCATGATTCAGTTAACTCCTACCAGGACCCTCCCATAACATGTCAACATGTGGGAATTATGGGAGCTATAACTCAAGATTAGATTTTGGTGGGAACACAACCAAACCATATCAGCCACCGGACCTGACTTCTAAGCTCTAGAGTTCTTATCAGTACGTTGGCTTTGTACTTGCTTTCACTTTATACTTGAATGTTCAAGTTTGTTATTTAGTCCAACCTACATAGAAACTAGGTTTTGAGGGAATGAATAAGAATAGGAAGATCCCTACAATGATTAACTGTGCATCTGCTTACGTTTCCTTAAAAACAAAACACTGCAAGGTGAAGGTGGACGCTGGATACGTAAAAAGATTGATAAGCAACTGAACAAACATTGAAAGATACAAATAAGCAGGTGCGTTTCAGTGAGGGACTGCTGAATGCACTACCTTATTTAATCCCTTCAGCAAGCCTATGAGGCAAGACCTGCTGTAATCTCATATTATAAGTGACAGAAACTTACTTAAGTGAGGGTAAGTAGCTTGTGGACAGTCACCTAGTTCTGAACTGGTATCACTGACACTTGGAACCAGGTCTTAAAACTGAACGCCCAAGTAGAGTAAAATAAATTTAATTCAATTCACAAAAAAATAGGCAACTATTATTTCCTTGGCATGGAGAGGCTAGACACATGAATAAATATGTTTATATGGATGAAACAAAGAAACACAGGTCCTGCTCTTTTTTTTTTTTTTTGGAGACAGGCTCTCACTTTGTTGCTGAGCTCAGCTCACTGCAGCCAGCCCGGCTCCTGATGACCCTACCTGTAACAGCTGAGCGTGGAGGTTCTCAAGCAGGAGGCTTCTAAACTATAAAAACAAGAAATCATATGATTCTATTTGGACTACACTGTGGAAATCTGTGGAGATGGGGAAGATGCTGGAGACAGGGCTTCTCCCACATTTTCAGTATCACAGATCCAGGGAGAGGTGGCAAGGGCCTACGCTAAGGGAATGAGAATGAAATTACGAATGAGGGAACACATTGGAAAATCAGTTCAAAATTAGGTCTTGGTGATATGCTTGGTGAGGATGAGGCAGGATCTGATGATTCAGTTCATTTCGGAAGGAACCCATATGCTCTAGGTCAATGTCTGTGCTGGGCCCAAGGCTACGCAAAGCTAAGCAAGGCCATCTCCAGCCTCAGGGAATGCAGACGCTGCTCTCTCAGGGGCTGCAAATTCAGGCAGAAACAAGACAGCTAGAGTCAATGTGTGAGACACAGAGTGTAAGACAGTGCCAAGCTGTGGGGACCCACCGCGGCCACACAGAGGCGTGCACTCTGCCAGCGGTGTTCCGACTCGGAGTTAATTCAACAGAAAAGGACTGCTCATGCAAAGTAGCCGCATTGGACTATCATCAGATAGTCATCTCCAGAATGGCTCTCTCCTTCCTACCTAAAGAATATCAGAGGGTCATTTTGCTGTTACCTTATCCAGGAAATACACAATAAGAACCAAGCGCAGGGGACTAAAATAGCGAGTGTTAGCCTTGAGATATACCGACGCTGAGATTCAGAAGAGGCAAGCTGGAAATACAGTCCCTGGGGCTCAGTGAAGAGGTTTCTGAAAGAAGTAAATGCCTTTTATGGCAGAGTTGAGTTTCTGTGTGAAAAAGAAGACTGCAGGTGCTTCATATTTAGACCGTCTAGTCTGATGTAATTATACCCTCTTTGTAATCAGTCAGGGAAAACTTCTTAGAGAGGAAGGAAGGAAATATTCAACACCACTATAAAAATGGGAAGGAAGGAAGGTTGACAAGTTGAGAAGAGTCCTCTGGCCACCAGGAGGACGGGTATGTACAAGACAGTGAAAGTGATGGAAAGCTTAGTGGTGCCCACGCAGCCCACACCACCTGTGCATGGGAGGACAGAGGGAAGGGAAGTGGAGGACCACGCAGGGCTGCCCTCAGCATGCCCAGAGTTCCTGCCTCAGCCACACTGTCTGCTAACGAGCATCTTCCTTGGTGTTCCGCAGGGTGACGACTCCGATGAGGAAGATCTTTGTATCAGCAACAAATGGACTTTCCAGAGAACCAGTCGCAGGTGGTCTCGTGTGGACGACCTCTACACCCTGCTCCCTCGAGGAGACAGAAATGGGTCACCCGCAGGCACGGGGATGAGGAACACGACCAGCAGTGAGAGTGTCCTCACAGACCTGAGCGAGCCTGAGGTCTGCTCCATTCACAGTGAAAGCAGCGGGGGCAGCGACGGCCGCAGCCAGCCGGGCCAGTGCCGTACCGACAGCCCGGTCATGCTGGATGCCCCACTGGTCAGCAGCAGCCTCCCGCAGTCCCCCAGAGACATCCTCAGCCACCCCTTCCACCCCAAGAATGAGAAGCCCACCAGGGCCAGGGCCAAATCATTTTTGAAACGCATGGAAACTCTCCGAGGGAAGGGAGCCCATGGGAGGCATAAGGGGTCAGGGCGGACAGGTGGCCTGGTGATCAGCGGGCCCATGTTGCAGCAGGAGCCAGAGTCCTTTAAGGCCATGCAGTGCATCCAGATTCCAAATGGAGATCTCCAGAATTCGCCGCCACCTGCCTGCAGAAAGGGGCTCCCATGCTCCGGCAAGTCGAGTGGCGAGAGCAGCCCGTCGGAGCACAGCAACAGCGGGGTGAGCACGCCCTGCCTGAAGGAACGCAAGTGCCACGGGGCCAACAAGCGCGGGGGCATGTACTTGGAGGACCTGGATGTGCTGGCAGGGACAGCACTGCAGGATGCAGGGGACCAAAGCCGTACGCATGAGTTTCACTCCCAAGAGAACTTGGTGGTGCATATTCCCAAGGATCACAAACCAGGAACATTCCCCAAGGCGCTTTCTATTGAAAGCCTCTCTCCCACAGACAGTAGCAATGGGGTTAACTGGAGGACTGGTAGCATCTCCCTGGGCAGACAGCAGGTTCCTTGTGCCAGGGAGCCCAGGCTCATGGCATCCTGCCACAGAGCTAGCCGAGTCAGTATCTATGACAACGTCCCTGACTCCCATCTGTATGCCAGCACAGGAGATCTTTTGGACTTGGAGAAAGATGACTTCCTCCCTCACTTGGATGACATTCTGCAGCATGTCAACGGGATCCGGGAGGTAGTGGATGACTGGTCCAAAGATGTTTTGCCTGAACTGCAAACTCATGATACGTTGGTTGGGGAACCTGGCCTATCTCCCTTTCTGCCTCCTAATCAGATCACCTTAGATTTTGAAGGTAACTCTGTCTCAGAAGGTCGGACCACACCCAGTGATGTGGAAAGAGATGTAACATCTCTTAATGAATCTGAGGCTCCAGGGGTCAGAGACAGGAGGGATTCTGGTGTAGGGGCCTCTCTGACCAGGCCAAACAGGTAGGTGGCATGCACTTGTGAAATGATTTTTCATCCATTTCCTAGTAATTGTGTTCTGTTTATTTTTTTAACAAACATACAGAGTATTTACTAAACGCCTGACTCTAAGTGGTGTGTGTGATTAGGAATTGTTTGAACAGAAGTATGACTTCTGGTACAGATATCATGGTGACTGAATCCATGTTAACTTATATTCATTTTCTGCCTATCATTTATTTCTATCTTAGTTTTAGCCAAAAAAAATATTTTGAGCTTCTTACATGCAAAGCATTATACCAGGCACCATATGCAAGGAATCCTGCATAACCAAGACCCAGTTCCCAGGCACAGCCTCTTCCCCTGACCTTCCTGTGATACATTCATCAAAACGTGTCTTCCCCATATTTTATACTTTTTTTGCTCCTAAAAGAAATTTCTGAGGTCTAAGACGTGTCCACTGTGCGTTTGTTTTTGCTTTAAAGGAACAATTACAAAGTGCATAAAAGCTGACTTACAAAGACCGTTTCAGAAGCACCCTAGAAAAATGGCCCTGGGAGGCCCAAACTAGTGGAAACAATTCCACTGTGTGTGCTGCTGGGTTTCTGGTTGAGGCAGGGGTGCGTCTTGGGGCTCAGTGCTACATCACCGTCTGTGCTGCTCATCTCAGGCTCCATCTCATACTGAGCAAGAGCGAATGTGTTGAGACATGGAAGACAATGAGAAAATATTCTGCAGCCCCAGACATTTCACAGCTCTCCCTGACTCTCTCTCTCTCTCTTGCTCGCTTTCTCTGTGTGTTTCTTGCTCCCTGTCTATATCTCTCTCTATTTTTCTCTTTTTCTATGTTGTTCTACCTATCTCTCATCTCTGTCCTTCCTCTCTCTGTTTGTCTCTGTCTCTGCCTCTCTGTCTCTCTCTTCATCTTTCTATCTCTGTCTATCTATCCTCTGCCTCTGTCTCTGTCTCTCTCTTTCTGTCCCATCTCTCTGTCTCTCCATCTCTCTGTCTCTCTCTTTTCTATCTCTCTGTTGGCTTTCTTTGCTTCTGTCTACATCTCCCTGTTTCACTTTGCTCTTTCTTTCTCTCTCTCTCTCTCTCTCTCTCTCTCTCACACACACACACACACACACACACACACACATACACACACACACACACACAGTCTCAGCTGCTCTCAACGCTTTGGGAACAAATTTGGAATAAGCAAACAACCTTTCTTCTATCACTTATTTAAACCTCCTTATAAAACGGATAATAAGACTTTTTCCAGATTTATCCGACTTGGAACAATCATGTCCTATGTTTATCCTGCACATTCGTGTCTTCCGTTCCAATTTGCTTTGTGATTTTCTTGGCTTGGACACTATCTTGATTAGCTGTGTATACATTGGTGATGTCCGTGTTTCCTGCCACCAAGTCCACTTTGTGACTGGCTTCTCTGATGGTCTCTCTGGTAAAGGCGACTCCGATGGAACAGTTTCCAGCTGTCTCACCAGCCCCGGCCGGCCCCAGCATCACCCCACATCAGCAGCCAGACAGCCGGCCAGCTAAGCCTGCTCCAGCGCTTCTCGCTGCTCCGCCTCACGGCCATCATGGAGAAGCACTCCATGTCCAACAAGCACGGCTGGACATGGTGCGTAGCACGTTCGCCGGGAGGGCACTGCTGGCTCTAGAGCTAAGTGTGTGATTGCAGGGCTCCCATGTTAATTTGTGATTTCTGAAGAACCCGTTCATTGCCTTCACTGATGATCTCCTGGACGTAAAGCATGAGCTCTGCCGTAGCCCTGAGGCGCTGGAGCTCACAGGAAACGTTGCCCTATCTGTAGCTCTCAGTTGGTTTCCAGGGAAGGCAGTTCAGCTCCAAGAAAGAAAAAAAGACAAGTAAAGGGTGATTAATTGTGAACAGAGGAAATAAAAATAAACTTGCCATAAAATAACCCTGGCAGTTGGTACAGAAACAGCTGTCACTTGTTCCTTCTGGTCTGATGCAAAGCTCACCGCTTGGAGCATTGATTCATTCAAAGAGCATTTAATTCTTCGAGTACATTGCTGCTTTTATTTCGTTGGCAAATAGAAACAAGAATATGCAGTAAACCTTGTAATAAGGAATTGACAGAAGCATATGTTAGAACTCGAATGTGGACCTATTATAGATGATTTGCTGGATTTGAAATCATACAAAATGTGTTGGTAATTGTCCTATGTTTTATATTACGTATTTTTTAAAAATCAATGGTGCTTTTATAAAATAGTTTAGAAGGTTATAAACTGCATGGTCAAATCAATATATGCCTGTGTATTAAAATGTCCTTTAAAAACTGCAGCTGGCTCTAGAAAAGTGAGGACAGAGCCAAGAAATGTTCTCTCTCTTTTCTCTCTTCCTTTTCCTCCAACCCCAGCCAGATTTCTTCTTCCTCTTGTAATTTTTAAATTCGTTTTGATTTGTTGGGGACTTTTAAGTGTTCAGCACTTGAGAGAGGAGTCTATCACAATTAAATTGGAAAGTTGTCCACTTGACCTAAAAACAGAGCTGCAAATACATTCTGCTAACATGACTCATGCTGTTTAGTAGTTAGAGAGAGCACGCAGGCAGAGGCCACACAGAGCACAGTGGGTCGTGTGATGAATGCAGAGAGCATGCTGAATTCGCCCCGTGTCTGTTGGGTATTCCAACAAAAGCTTGGCTTCCCTCATGCTTGCTTCCAGTGCCTCTCCCCACAGTATGCCCCAGGAGGCTTGCATGACCTGGTTTCTGTAAATTCTAGGTCAGTTCCAAAGTTCATGAAGAGGATGAAAGTTCCCGACTACAAAGACAAGGCTGTCTTTGGCGTTCCTCTCATAGTCCACGTCCAAAGAACGGGACAGCCCCTGCCTCAGAGTATTCAGCAAGCACTGAGATATCTCCGCAGCAACTGCCTCGATCAGGTAGGGCTGTAACCCACCCCCCACCAAGGGATTGGATTGATGCGATGCCAGACTGAGTCAGAGCTGCCCAGTATCAGGCAAGATATGCCTCACCAAAAATAAAAGGCAATGTTTTATTTGAACAAGCTACATCCTATTTGAGGATGTTTCCTCATTGGCAACTTAAACGATGACCTGGAGTGACTGCGGAAAGTTGATGTTAACAGTTTGTTCCTGCGATGTCTAATTTGCAATCCCTAAAATCTGGAGTTAAGCTATGTACTGCATTTCCTGTTTAACTATTGTTTCAGTGCCACCATTGATTTCACAGCATTCTTTTATCTCTGTTATATTATTTTTGAAAAAGAATTAGGTTTTTTATGCCTCCTTTTATTGGTTCTTTTTTTTTTTCTTTTGAAGCAGCATCATGACCAGGAAAACTTAAACCAAAGATAGATTTATTTATATCTTTTAAAAATGTCCAAATAAAATATGAATAAAAGTATCAGCTAAGTCAAATGTCCCTTCATTTTATAGAGTTGATTCAAAACTCAAGCTCTCCAAAATATTCAGAGATCAATTTCTGCCTCCAGGACTTTTGGGGCCCACCATAATGGTGGGCTGTGATTAAGTCCAGAGTGCAATCCATCCTGTAGTTTATAAAGCAAAGCCTTTCCTCCTCCAAATTAATACACATTAGCTTCTTAGACATTCTGTCCAAATTAAAAGTTGTGTTCTTAATTGATAAGTTGCAACCCTGAATAGTGGGTTTATTTCCAGGGAGCTATTCTGTAACAGTCTCTGTTTATCATAATTTTTGATGTCATGCAGAGAATCTGTACCAACCTAAGATTATTTGTACCTTTTATTGATTTACCCTGGACCTTGGGCTTATGGGCAGGAATGAGCTCAGCTGCATGAATTCAAAGATCCTGGCTGGTGATGCTTGTAGAGACTCCAATACTGAGACCATACTTAGTATCAGGCTGGTCTCTTGGTAAATCAGATATCAATTTTCAGTGCAGAAAAATAGAAGTAACTTTTTCATTTGAAGTCACCTTTGATTGAACTGAAAGTGTGATCACCTTTGTTCCTCCTCACTTTTAATTTAGAGAATCTGCACATAACATTTTTCTATATTTGGATGTCATCACGGAGGATGGGATGGCTGCTGTCATTGTTGTGATGATAGCCATTTAGTTTTGAGAAATATACTTAACAGCTTGCCTCTTATTCCCCAGAAATAAGGGTGACAGGCTACTTTTCAAGGGTTCTCTTCTTTGGCAGATGCTCCAACATGAATTGACTTGTGAATCACATCCTAATAGAGTCAGCCAATGGATCTGGTTACTTACACATGCATTTTAATTTTTTTTAGCTGTAGAGGTTTTACTAAGAATACACATTATTCCAAGATCATGTTCTAAAGGTGTTTTACTGAGAAAAATGTTTAGAGAGGTGGGCTCTGGTGAACCTTTGGGAATGCCTACTCTAGTCTCTACTCCAATGCTAGAAGTATTGCACCATGTCACTTGGCATAGAACTTTGTGGCCTCAATTGTACGTTTGTTGTTGGTTTGTGGGTGCAGACCCAAGATTGTGTTTTGTTCAGGGACATGTTTTTCCAAGCAACTCAATTTCTGTAAGGTATGTGTCAAACTCACCTCCTTCTTGGTGCTCTTTGAGACTTTGGCTTTGCCCTGTACCAAGCACAGAGAATATTTTGCTCCAAAAGCATGGCCAGCTAATGCTTATCAGCAAAAGCTCTATTAAGAGAAAACAGTGTTCAGGAATGGCTAAAGGAAGTGCAGCCTATCTGTGCCATTAGTTCAACAAAAATAACCTCTCTTGACCACCTGGCGTGTTTTAAGAAATTGTACTAAGTGCTTGCATTAACTGCCTCATTTACTCCCATATCCACCCTTGAATGGTGTTATCCCCAGGTCACTGTAGTGGAGCCAACACTTGCTTGCAGATCTAACTCCGGAGTCCAAGTTCCTAACCACTGCACTCTGCTGCTGCTTATTATAATTGCTTTTCCCCAGTGGACTTTGGTGTGATGCCATGTCTAGCATTGAGGAGTAGCCCTATACAACTCCCTGATGAATTAATTCACTATCAGGATTTTGTAGTTGATGTTGGTCATTAAGTCATGTAACATGCTTTCTGTGAGACGGGAAGAAAAAACCTTCCTTCTCTGGCTGCAGCACCTGAAAACATTGTGTTTCTTTTGGACAAATGGTCTGTTTTTTAATACTGTGCACACCAAACTCATTCATGTGGGTGTCTTTTTTTCACTGTAATGGCTGCTAGAAAGCCTGGAGCCCAATATGTGTTCTGTCTGTAGTAAATACGTGTAATTTTTTGGCATGAATTTTATGCATCAACCTTGTTCCTCGTTTCATCCACCCTTTTCTGTCTTTGTTTTCCTTTTGCTGTAATTTTCTTATCTTTTATCTTTAATTTAATTGTATCTTATTATATTTTATAGATTACTGTAAATCCCCTTAAATTCTTTCTTGAACAAGAGCGGGTATAAATAATTCAATTGTAATTCCACTATTCCATTCACCACAGAGTATTTAGTGTAGACTATAAACCATTCCTGCCCCTTGTAGCTTCTGAATAACGTGTAGTGCCATTATCACTACTGTTAGTGGGGCCAGTCTCCCTTGGGAAGCAAAAGTCATATCAAGAGGGAGAAGGACACAGGGCACCAAAACCTCTTCCGCCCCGTGTTCATCTCAGGTCAGTTTTTTAAATCTGGGAGAATATGGCAAGATGAAAAACAGTGTACCAGCAAAGCTCTGGAGGCAGAAGACTCAAGACATAAATACAGATTCTAAATGTAATAAAAATGAATAGAGCCACGCATCTCTTGCGTCAGTCACATGGGAGAATCCGTAGGACATCGAAGGAACTTTCACCACAGCCAGTCACCACCCTATAAGACACCCAGTCCTGCCAGGGCTTCCAACCTCGGAACGTCCCTCCCTTTCCTTGTCACGTGGTATGGAAAGCAGACAGAGGCCACCCCTCTGGCTTCTGGGAAAAAGGAAGGTGGTAATAGGAAGGAAAGGAGGGAACGAGAGAAACATAAGGAATCAAAACCTGGCTGTTCCAGAGATTTCAGAGCAAGCAAGAGCTGGTAAAAGCGAATCAATAAGAAAAGCAAGGGGGGGAAGAGTGAAAAGGAAGGAGAGCAACACCAAACGAACGTTTTTTCTTCGCCAACAGCACCTCCATGGGATTGAAAAGATTCCAGCCTGCACAAGGCCTTGAGATCTCAGCCTCAAAGTTGCAGAAGACCATGACATCCACAAATATCGCACCTCTATGCCCATTTTAATAGGAAGCACGACTCCCTACCCTCCCAAGATTTTGCCCCGAGTCTCAAGGAGGAGGCTTCCTGCAGTGCATCAGCCCTTCTCCCATGCTAAGCACTCACCCTGCATATAAGCACTCACTGCCGCTGACCCGGGTCCCACAGAGTCTGCAACATCGCCCACCTTTTGCCTTCCACACTCCACATGCACAGCAGTTTCTGTGATGCAACAGTGTTCATGTTTGCCCTTGCAGCTGGCTGTGGGTGAGATGAGGAAGTTTAGCCTTCAATTATGAACCATTTGTATTCAGACATAGTAGTGTGTGAGAGGAGCCTTGCTTTGTTGTCTGAGCTTTTATTTCTGCCCTAAATCAACTGTGCACAGAAGGATAGGTTATACCTGGTTCCTGATGAATATGAAGTCACTGCAGTGTGAGGCTAAACCTGCAATGCTCAAAATAAGAATCTGCCACATACTCTTCTGATGAATCTGTCTCTTTCTGAAGAAAACCAACCTTCCTTCATTAGCTGAGCACATTTCTAAAGAAGAGGAAATGGAAGTCCTGATAAACATCATTAAGTCCTGAAAAAGATTAGCATAAACAGGATGCCAAGAGGGAGATGTAATATTATTCAGATGGAATTTGAATTCTAATGCAGCATTCATGCTCAGCCTCTCCTCCTAATAGAGCAGTGAGTTTTAAAAGCCTAATTATGCTGGGAAGACTCTTAGTGCTCAGTACAAGGGTCCCCGCCCCACTGCCTGTTCCTCACTTTGCCTGTTGCCTGCCTCAGATAAAGTGAGCAGTGCTCTGGGGCTATCCAGTGAAATTATCCTTCAGTCCTTGCTTTTTTCTTTTTTTCTTTTTTTTTTTTTTTGTTTGAGACGTAATCTTGCTCTGTCACCCAGGCTGGAATGCAGTGGCCCCATCTTGGCTGACTGCAAACTTCTCCTCCCGGGTTCAAGTGATTCTCCTGTCTCAGCCTCCCGAGTAGCTGGGATTACAGATAAGCACCACCATACCCAGATAATTTTTGTATTTTTAGTAGAGATGGAGTTTCACCATGTTGGCCAGCCCGGTCTCGAACTCCTGACCTCAGGTGATCCACCTGTCTCAGCCTCCCTAAGTGCTGGGATTACAGGTCTGAGCCACCATGCCCAGCTGAGTCCTCGCTTTTTCATAGCTAGGTTTTTAGGTGAAAGACAAAAGAGAGAGGTAACAGGAAAACTAGACCAAAGGGACACCCATCACTCACCCTTTTATCTTCTAAAGGAGCAAGAGATCACATACAAGAAAGATGCTTGTAAAATGAACTCTGCATTGCTGATGGTCATCCTCCCCTTTCTCAAGAGAGTGTCTGGGCTGAGCTTTAACAGTAGATGACAGCAGGACCTGTTATGTCATTGATGGGACCAGTGGAAAGAGAAAATGTGAGATCCCTTGTTCATAAATCATTGAGAATTTCAAAACCAAGACAGCAGAGCATTAAACCAAGTGTATGAAGACCCTATGTGACTGCCCAGGCTGCCTGCCATGGGTGACAGACACAAAGACAAAAGAAAAACATTATGCCTTCCTGGGATCTTCCTCCTAAGAAAGCTGAGGGAGCTGGGGATGTTGCCTGTCCATCTGCTGTGATTAGAAGGATGAGCAATGGGGCAGGTGAGGTGGCTCACGCCTGTAATCCCAACACTTTGGGAGGCTGAGGCAGGCAGATCACTTGAGGTCAGGAGTTCAAGATCAGCCTGACCAACATTGGTGAAACCCCATCTCTACTAAAAAAATACAAAAATTAGCTGGGCGTGGTGGTACGCACCTGTAATCCTTGCTACTCGGGAGGCTGCGGTGGGAGAATCACTTGAACCCAGGAGACGGAAGATGCAGTGAACTGAGATCATCCCACTGTACTCCAGCCTGGAAGACAGAGGGAGACTCTGTCTCAAAAAAAGAAAAGAAGAAGAAGAGGAAGAAGGATGAACAATGGGTTTCTTCGGTTCTCTATTTTTTTAATGTGGAAAACAATCTCCTGTCAAAAATTCAGATCAATCCTTGCTTTGGAACCTTTTTTTTTTTTTTTTTTTGAGATGGAGTCTGGCTCTGTCACCCAGGCTAGAGTGCAGTGACTCAATCTCAGCTCACTGAAACCTCCACCTCCCAGGTTCAAGAGATTCTCCCACCTCAGCCTCACAAGTAGCTGGGATTACAGGTACCCACCACCATGCCCGGCTAATTTTGTATTTTGTATTTTTTAGTAGAGCTGGGGTTTTGCCACATTGGTCAGGCTAATCTCAAACTCCTGAGATCAGGTGTTCCCCCCCACCCACCTTGGCCTCCTAAAGTGCTGGGATTACAGGCGTGAGCCACTGTGCCCAGCCAAAACTTTCTGAAGGAGAAATGATGATTGGAAACCACTGGTTGCCATCACCATGTTGTTCTGTGAGGATCGAGAGGGGAACTTTCCTCTGGTCTCAAGATTTCTCTGTGCCTGAGAAAGACTATCTTCTACTCATTGTGCTCTGGGCTTTTCACAGCAACCACTAGGAGCCCCATCCCACAGTGACTTAAATGACAGAAAATTCATGGTCTCACAAAACACAAACAAAAAGTCAGGAAATAGGCCAGTCATGATGGCTCACACCTGTAATGCTAGCACTTTGGGAGGCCGAGGTGGGTAGATCACTTAAGATCAGGAGTTCGAGACCAGCCTGGCCAACGTGGTGAAACCCTGTCTCTACTAAAAATACAAAAATTAGCAGGGCGTGGTGGCGAGACCTATAATCCCAACTACTTAGCAGGCTGAGGCAGGGAAAATCACTTGACCCCGGAGGCAGAGCTTGTGGTGAGATCGTGCCACTGCACTCCAGCCTGGGTGACAGAGTGAGACTCTGTCTCAAAAACAAAAACAAAAAAGAGGTCAGGAAATAGAACGGTTCCAGAGTTAGCTTAATCATCAGTTCATCAAAAGCTTTGAAGATGGGTTGTTTCCATCTTTCCCTTTTGCCATCTTCAGCTACTACATCCAGAATCTGACTTGAGACTCACCTTTTCTTTATTAGGTTTATGAAAGAAAATGTTTCTGCTATACTTCCAACAAAAATCCACAGAAACAAAAATATGTGTGTGTGTGTGTGTGTGTGTGTGTGTGTGTGTGTGTATGTGTCTGTATTTCCCATGTCCCCTAGAAGACAAGGGCAGGGCAGGAAGGTTATTGTCAGAATTTGAGGCAGCACAAATAAATCCCTGACAACTCTCTGGAAATCCTGAGATCTCAGTCAGAGCAGTCAGCTCAGAGCCTGCAGCTGGAGAGCCCCAGACATGTCTAAAATAATTAAAATAACAGTATTTGCCGAAACAAGAAAGAAGCTTGGAAACCAAACAATATGAAGATAGCATCTCTGGGATGTGTGTGCGCACGCACAGGAGTGTGTGGCCAGAAACAGCCCGCAGGACACGGTGGATGAAAGAGGAACGTGCTTGACAGTTTACACAGAAACACTGTCTGCTTTCTTCTTTTTATAGATCCTGGTCAATATTCCTGTGCTGTTAAGAAAAAACAGGAATTCTTCTCAAATGGAATAATACCTAGTCATGTGAGGATAAATATTTGTGAGTCACACTGAAGTAATTACCTTCAGGGCATCCCGATTCTGAGAACTCTCGTGCAGCACAGCCCTGTGGTATGCACCGTCCTGGGCCTCCTTCCAGAATCAGAAAAACAGAAGATGTAAACGCGTCCAAGATGGATCTCCCCCCAATAATCACTCCCTTGACATCTTGAAATTTTCTTTTTTTTATTTTGACAGTATATGCTTTCTTTCCATGCCCTTTGATGAAATTTGGAGTCGTTGCCAGTTGAAGGAAGATGAATATTGTTTAGATTCTTTGTGGCGAGTCATCCAAGTATGACAAAATTGTGCATTTTCTAGACACTCCAAACTTTAAGAATAAAAAAGAAAGTAATTCATATTTTAAGTGACAATATTATCAGCCTGAATATCCTGATGTGTGGGATTAGAGTGATAAGCCTTGGCATGCAAAGAAATATTACTAAGAATTCTGTTTTTATGACCACAAAAAGTAGCAGTGTATAATTTCCCCTGTGATCCATTCAGTTGACACATACAAAAACCTGAGTATGCTCTAATGGCTTGGAATTCTTCTTTTGCTGTTACTGCAATTTGAAAGAATGAGAGCTGCTCTCCATTTGTTGCAGCAATCAAGAAAGCCTTTGTCAGATACCCGAACTTGGGTGGAGGTTGGCCTGGTACACAGAGCGGCCAGTAAGATGACCTATATCAGGCATTCTTCCAGGTATAGGGAGAAAGAGCAGTGGCTGATGCTAATGGCCACTGTCCACCTGTCCAGCCACTCAGGAAGGTTCTACCTTGCTTTGCAGAAGCGGGCCAACCCATGAGCCACTGGGGAATGAGAGCTATGGAAACTAAGGGTTGAAAAAAATCAACTCCCTATATGCATTTAAAAATATAGCAGACATATTATTTCACTATAAGCCAGGGCTCCCAGAAAGATCAGTTCCTTTTTGAATAGAGGCGAAGTCCAGCAAAAGGAAGTTCCTCTAGGGGGCCTGCCTAGAGCTTAGCATGCCCAACCATTGCAGGATCTTCATTCTTGCAGGGCTTTGCTCTGCCTCACTCATTCTCATTAGGGCCACTCTGTTCTTGATGCCTTAATGCTCCATTTATTCAACAAGCCGGGGAGGAGTCTAGGCTCTGAGATTAAAAAGTCATGATATGGCAGTATCTTGAGGTCCAAGAAAAAAGCCACCCAGGAATCATTCTCACTAGAGCCATAGCTTATAGCATAAAAACAAACAGGTAGAAAAGTAAGTGCCAAGAATTTCAAAGCTGGAAAAGTAAATAAATCCCTTAAATGAAAATATGTACTTATGATATTATTCTGTTTCATGAACATATTGCTCATAAAACTCTTCCCTGCAGGGGCACTGGATATGACTGTTTATCTGGGATCCTTTCATTCATCACCCACACTGTTTCCACCAAACCTCCCATTGACCAAACTTTCTCAAACCCCCATGGCAATGTAAACCCTAGAGGGTAGGGGATTTTACCTGCTCTGCTCACTAATGACACCTACGAACTCCAAGCATGCCTGATATACCGCGGTAACTTGCTGAATAAATGAATAAAATAATAACATCTGCAGTGTGATAAGATGTAACAGGTCACAAAGTGCATGCACATCTGTTTCCTCACTTACTCTCCACAGTCATCCTGTGAGGTGAGGTTTTATTCTTATCTTCATCTCATAGGAGAGGAAGACAGTGTTAACTACTGCCTGAAAGTAGCTACATGGGTAGTTCAGCACGTGCTCATTGGGAGGCAATTCCAGCTCATCCAGTTCCCATCCCATGCCTCCTCCTCCTCCTCACACCCAGGTGTGGCCTGGCTGACATATCCCCATGGCTTGTTTCAGGTGGGTCTTTTTCGCAAGTCGGGGGTGAAGTCTCGAATCCATGCCCTACGCCAAATGAATGAGAACTTCCCTGAGAACGTCAGCTATGAAGACCAGTCTGCTTACGATGTGGCGGATATGGTGAAGCAGTTCTTCCGGGACCTCCCTGAGCCTCTTTTCACCAACAAGCTCAGCGAGACCTTCCTCCACATCTATCAGTGTAAGTGGAAATAATGAGCTTGGTGTTCTCGTGAGCATCCTTCTGCTTTAACAAAAACAATTTCCTATAGATTGAGTTTGAATTATAGGAATAATACATGAATCCATAAAGATGTATGTAATCCTGCTCTCCTCTCCGGAAGTAACTTTTGCTCAAAGTTTGATTTGGAAATCCGCAGGCCATTTCTTTAGGCATTTAAAAATACCTTTTTGACCTCACAATATTCCTTCTCAATAGAGTTTTGTGTAAGATCTAAAACAATCAATACATTTACAAAAATGTAAAATGAAAAAGGGACTCAATCGAAGTTGTTTCGTATATAGGTATTTATCAAAACTTCTTTAATTTTTTTTAAAAGGAAGAATTTCTTTGGGATATAGGAAATTCAAAGTGACATGAATTAAAATAGCTAGAAATAAATGGAAATGTATTTTAGCACAATATATTTTCATTGGTGAAAAGTAAGCAAACCAAATCGAGGCTTAAGCTTAAATAAACTGGTTTATATTTTCATTTGGAATTTTTTAAATGATGTTAAATTCTCAGCAAAGCCTATATAATTAGTCACTGAAAATAACAATGGTTGATTAAGAAGCATATCCTACTATAGGTGGTTGCAATAAGAATGTTAGAAATAAACACGGGCCCGGCATGGTAGCTCATGCCTGTAATCCCAGCACTTTGGGAGGCCGAGGTGGTCAGATTGTCTGAGGTCAGGAGTTCAAGACTCACTTGGTCAACATGGTGAAACCCTGTCTCTACTAAAAAATACAAAAATTAGCCAGGCATGGTGGCAGTTGCCTGAAATCCCAGCTACTCAGGAGGCTGAGACAGGAGAATCACTTGAACCCAAGAGGTAGAGGTTGCAGTGAGCAGAGATCACACCACTGCACTCCAGCCTGGGTACAGAGAGAGACTCCATCTCAAAAAAAAAAAAAAGAAGGAAATTAAACATGTGACTCTTTGCTAGATATGGCAGTGTTAACATTATGAATTATTTTGATGACCAAATCCCAGTTCATGGGGGAAAGAAAGCCATTTGGCCCATGGGCTGTGAGTTTTGAGTCTTCAGCAAAATATGCCTGAAATGGACCTTGATATGGACTTGATCCAATTTGAAGAATATCCATGCTATAGAGAATTCTGTACAAAATGTGTTTAAGGAGTCCATGATACTGCAAACTCAGGAAGGATTGTAATCAGAACCACTTGTGAAAACAGATTAAGGTAGCAACCCACTAAGTAAATATTAGTTTTTCAAGGTGAGTAGGTTAAGTTAAATTAATGAGTCAAGTTGCTAGAGCCCAAACAGGGAGTTCTTGATGTTGTTGCTCTGAGAGGTTGAACTGCATTTTCAATTAAGCCTCCCTTATGGTTTGGAAGTATCAGATATGAGTCTTTACATTTAATCAAGTTCTTGGGTTAGGTTTGATACTAGTCTAAGGCTAAAGCCACATTACTTTCAAGAAATAAATATCCTTGGCCCTTTCTGAGTCACAAGCAAGAAGCCAGATCAAAGCAGGCTTTGCTTTAGCTGAACAAACATTTACAGAGCGTGGCTTCTGTACCGGGCACCGTGCTGAGCATGGCGGAGCATGTATATGGGAGACTCGCTCTCTTAAGGATCCTACAATTAAGGGAGATGAGGCATGAACATAAATAACTCCAACACAACTAAGTTGGAGAAGTTCCATAGAAAGGTTACAAAGAAAAGTTCAAGGAGGGAGAGATGAAGAATGAGGGCTTCATGGAGGAAGTGACAACTGAAGGCTGAGACATGTGAGGAACACGTTTTGGGTACTTGCTCTGCAGATAGCATAAGCAGATGTCAGGAGAGCCCAGAGTATTCATCTGGCTTGCATGTATGGCAAACGTACAGAGTGACACCAATTGACACTGAAAAACAACGCTGGAGCCATACATTGGAGGGACACTGAGTATTAGGGCAAGCAGCTTATGCTTGATTCATTAAGTATTGGGGAACCCTCAGGTGTTGTTAAGGGACTTACCAGTTACAGTGCTCTCAGCTGTAAAGACAGAACCAAATATCCAATGAACAGTCGTTTATGTAATAAGTACATTTTATTATCTCACATAATTCCTGAGTTGGGTATCCCGCAGCTCAGTGATGCCAGGGCTAAAGTCAGCTTCTCTTAGCTTTGCCTTTAATGTCACAATATGATTGTCACAGCTCATAAGTATCACGTCTTCACAAAATCACATTCCAAGGCAAGAAGAGAGTAACAGCGCTTCTCCTTGGCCATGTGTCTGGTTTCATCAGGGACATACATCTTGCAGAAACTTGGCATTTTCCATGGTCCCCTCAGGCAGAAGTGGTTAACAATTCCCCCCTAAACCCAACGGTGGAAAGAAGACCTGGATTGCCAGTTTTGGTTTAGTCCCACTTGGTTCATCCCTGGGTCTGGGGGGAAACCCATTTCCCTAAGTATAATGCAGCTCACAGCTGAGCAGAACATGTGTTTCCTTCATGAGGAGGAAGGGAAGAACAGGCACTGAGTTGATTAGGTGGCCAGCCTTGTATCTGCCGCAGGGAGAAAGTCCACAGCACTGTGTCGTTGATGCAGGAATCTGGAAGTGGTGCACAAGAGGCACTGGCCTGCACGAGCATGGAGGCTCAGGGAGTCAGCACACTAATCATGGTTCTGGATTACCTGCAGGAACTTCCAGCAGGGAGATGGGAGAAAAGACCTTCCATGCGTAAACCCTAGAGTCAAAGTTTCCGAACTGCGACTGTGGCAGGGAGGAACAGTTCCTCCTCCAGCTATCCAGAGAAGTTCTGTTTTCAGCTATGCCACTTCTTGGGCTTTTATCAAATGATTAAATAAATTGGAGTGTTGGAGGAGTAATGAAAATATTTGAATCCTACCCATCTAGAGGAGAGAGAAGGATGGAGGGGTCAAAGACAACCATAGGCTTTAAGGCTTGATGATTGAAAGAATGTGGAAATTGGAGGGGAGAGGATTCGGAATCCACAGGATTCTGAATTTGAGGTGCCAGTAACCCCCACGTGATTGCAAATTATCCACACTTAGAAATTCAGACCTAGAATCACCCCCTTAGAGCCAGGAAAGGGGCAGGACCTGCAGCAGCGTGACATGTAACAGAAAGCTAAAAGAGTAGAGGATCCGAAATGAATGCTGAATTTAGGTATTCATAGTTGACCTTCGCAAGCGTTTTTAGTAAATGATAATAATGATGGACAGGAAGTATTTTTGAGGGGTTAAAAAACAAGTGAATAGAAAGGAAATTGAGACAACATATAGAGATGACAGGCGACCCTTCAAAAATGATGGCTGAGAAAAAATGTTGGCATGGAAAAGAAGCTTAGTAATCTAAAGTTAAAACAGTGTGTATACACTGGACACCTTACAGTAGAGCAGCATATTTAAAACAATTCAGCAGCTCAAGCAGAATTTGTAACACCTCTCACAAGCTTGAAATCATTAGAACCATCCGTTTCTGCTCCACCCCAAGCAAGAGTAAGAAAATGGGTTTGCTATAATTTTAACAAAATGGCTCTTCTCTGTGAACCCCAGGTATATCTTGTGCCAGTATACAATGGCCGTGGTAGGAGTGGGGACGGGTTCCAGACGGCTGAAGGCATCCTCAGGTTCTTCCAGGAACTTGCATTTACTGATCAGAGCCAGAATGTGGCCAGCCTTGGGGCGTGACGTCATGCCTCCTGTATGCGAATGTGGGTGAATCCAGCATTGGGAGCCCCCAGGACCACAAACCCTGGGGCCAGCCAGGACCCACGCAGAAGGTCACACCTCAGCCCCTCTCGAGCAGCCAGCTCCGAGTTTGTTTTTCTCGTGTACTCCCGCCAGTAGCAAATATCTGAATGTGTATTTGTGTTTAGTAATATAAATATACTGGATATACTGTAATGTACTATCGCGTTATAAAACACACCCACTCAATATTTTTAATGGATGAAAGAAAAGATAAACAAGCGTGGGAGTGCTAATGATTTTCTTTTCGTACCTCAAGAGACTGTCAGGAGCACACCTCCTCGCCCCGTGAGAGTGCAGTGACCCTAGTGTGGAGACCTCAGCTCCAGAATGTGGCGTTTTAAGAAAGACGATAGTGTTGACGGAAGCGAGCTTCCAACAGTGTCTTTTGCAATGAGAGGACTGAAGTCATCACTAGATAAACACAGCCATGGGTGCGAGCAGCAGAAGGCAGCGCTAGTACTCGTTTGGTGTGATTTTCCATTTCGTTCACCTCATCTTGTTGGAACCAATTCCCTGTTAAGGCTGCATAACCAGCACCCCCCCACCATAGGGACCACCTCAAGGGGAATGGGACTGAGGAGGGCCAGACAGTCCCTGTAACCTTAGGCAGCCTGGTTCTTCTTCTGCAAGCACAGCCTCAATTTCCATAAACCCCAAGATTATGGAACAGGTGACGTTGGGTCTCCACATGAGGTCCATAGCAGGCATCCTGCAAAGCAAGCCCTGGGGGATTTGTAGGAAAAAGGAAGATATGCCAGGTTTCCCCTTGAGAAGCTGGCCCTCTAGGAGTGAGGTCAGAGAGCCCACCAGCTCAAGCCCACCTGGTGAATTGCATGGCACCGGCATTATGGCCTGGATGCCAGGGGTAGAAAAAGGCAAGTCGAGGCTACTGTTCCCCTAACACAGTGGTTTTCCAACCATGTCCTATGGGGCCCTGGGCATCCTAAGAGGGGCTTCCCAAGCTGTCTGGCAGGGAAGATGGGCAAGAGGGGCACCAGGTTGACAGAGCCCTAATCACCAACTTCACCCAGAAGCCTTCTGAAAGCAGATTTATTGCTCAGAATACAAAAAGCCAGGATGGTGGTGCCCCTTTCTAAACCCTGCTTGGCCATCAAGACTGCCGGTCCCAGAGTTCAATTGCAAGGGTCAGGACTCAGCTCTGCCTCCCATGCGCTGTGAGCCCTCAGCAATTACTGACTTCTTTGTGCTTTCCCTGCTGTTCTGGTTGTTGATGATGACTCTGAGTGTGCCTTCATACCAGGAAGGTAGAACTTATGCAATGCCTCCCAGCTGGCTCTTTCTGTGACTGCTCCTCCAATGACCTGGCATCTACTTTTCCTCAGATGTCCCCAAAGAGCAGCGGCTGCAGGCTGTGCAGGCCACCATCCTGCTACTGGCCGATGAGAACAGGGAGGTCCTGCAGACGCTCCTGTGTTTCCTGAACGATGTCGTCAACTTAGTGGAAGAGAATCAGATGACGCCCATGAACCTGGCAGTGTGTCTGGCCCCCTCCCTCTTTCATCTTAATTTATTGAAGAAAGAAAGCTCTCCACGGTGGGTTTTTTTTTTTTTTTTTTCTCAGAAACAGCAGTAATCCCAAAGCAGGCATTCCCCACAGTTCATAAGACAGGTTGGATGGATGGATGGATGGATAGATAGATAGATAGATAGATATGAATGGATATATTGATAGACAGATGATAGGTAGGTAGGTAGATAGATGATAGATTGATAGATGATACATAGATAATAGATGACAGATGATAGATAATGAGAGAGATAAATTGATGATTGATAGGTAGATAATAGAGATAGATAATAGATTATAGATAGATAAAATGTGTCTCATGCTACATTTCAACTTCAGGATTTGTCAAACACTCTTCATAATCAGAATGTCTTGTGAGGCACCCTAATTCACAGGGCTCAGATTCATAGAATTATTGAGCTAGCATTGAAGAATGCCAGTTTTGATCCAGAAAGCCTGAGTTTTGTTTTGTCTGTGTGAGGGAGGAGGAAAACATTCACAAAGTAGTATTTTACAATCTTTAGTTTAAAAGGCTATATTTAAGACCAAAGCACAGGAGCTTGCAGTTAGGGGGTTTCAAACTTTGGAAAAACAGATTAATTTCTTCCCCTACCATTCTTCCTGCCCTTTTAGTTTTCCAAGATTTTTCCTTGTGAACTGTCAGACCGTTAATCTGATTCAGAATATCTAAGATATGTGATCATTGTTTTTATTTGGAAATGCCAAAGCATGGGATCTGGAGAGCATCTGTGTATAAACAGAAAACCAAAGGGATGAGTTCGGTATTGTGACAAGCTCTTTGGTGTGGGATCCTCTTTGCACACTCACATTCAATTACAGAGTCATACAGAAGAAATATGCCACCGGGAAGCCAGATCAAAAGGACCTCAACGAGAATCTGGCAGCAGCTCAGGGGCTTGCGCACATGATCATGGAATGCGACAGACTTTTTGAGGTGAGCAAAAGGCTCGAACCTCCGCCTCCCTTGTAGCTCTTGGAACTAGATAAGACGCCTGGGATTGTTGCTACATTTGCAGTTTCTATCTGTTTGTTCCTGATTTTATAATGACAATAGTATACGCTATAGCTCTGGTCTTTCCTTCCAAGAAAGGTGAGGAGCTAGCTATACAATTGAGGCTTTGATAAGGACACTCGGGGTTACTGTGCTGATGGTTTTCCTGCAAACATTTGCATCACCTGCCATTGTCAGGTTCAAGGCCAGTCAGCCAGTTACGTTCTGTTTGATTTCACCTTGGGACTTGATTAGGTTAAACATCTGTGTGAGTGTGTTTGTGATACTGAGCAATCTTTGTTGCTAAGAACTAGTGACAGCTTATGAATACAGCCACAGTCATGTAAAAGAAGTAAGTGAACCAGACTTGTGGCATACTTTTGTGATAGAATTGGCATTTGTCAATGGGAAAAGTGTGCTAAAAAAGTCAAGCTATGCCCAAGTCATGTTTGATGTTTCCCTTCACAAGTCTATCTGTTTTAAGTCTTATTCACAGTGGGTAAAGTCTGAGCCCACATTTTGCCGAGTTGAATAAAAAGACATTGGAGGTAAAATAGAAGGGAAATGGAAAGAATGAAGAGGAAGTCATTGCAATGTTTTGAATCATAAATACAGCCTCAGAAACATATGTGTATTTCCTGATGTTAGAAAGGCCCCTCCCGGCCTTGGCAGTGATCTTAGAAAAACATCTCCGTCCCTAGGGCCCTGGGCCCGTGGCTCCAAGCCAGGTTGTGGGTGAAAGGGCTTTGCTTTCTCTGAGTCTCGGCATTTCTTTGGCTCAGCGTGTTGCTCTTTCGTGCATCCATTGGTCTAGGTTCCACACGAGTTGGTGGCCCAGTCTCGTAACTCATATGTGGAGGCTGAGATCCACGTGCCAACCCTGAAAGAACTGGGGACACAGCTGGAGGAGAGTGGGGCAACTTTCCACACTTACCTGAACCATCTCATCCAGGGCCTCCAGAAAGAAGCCAAGGAGAAGTTCAAGGGATGGGTCACGTGCACCAGCACCGACAATACAGACCTTGCTTTCAAAAAGGTAATCTCAGGGCATGGAGAAAGATCACCCCCAGAAAGCCACAGCTAACAATCAGACATTTGTTTTTGCATTGAAAAATGGCTGTAGTGTCCACAGGGCTTGGCACAGTTAAGGCACATGTACCACTCAAAGACTCAGTCCAGAGATCTGTTGCCTATAATCAGAGGGCAGAATATGGAGCCAGATGGCTGGATCCCAGTCCTGTCTCTACCCCTTAGTTGTGTAATATTGGGCAAGTCACACACCTCTTTGTGCCTCAGTTTTCCCATCTGCAAAATGGAAGTTGTAAGAGTACCACTGTCGGAAGAAGGCTAATTTAAAAAACAATGACTTAGAACAGTGCCTGGCACATAGTAACCACCATGCATGTTGGTGATGCGCATTTTTATCGTCATCATTATTTTTTGTTTGTTTTTTGAGACTGAGTCTCGCTCTGTCACCAGGCTGGAGTGCAATGGCACAATCTTGGCCCACTGCAGCCTCCACCTCCAGGGTTCAACTGATTCTCATGCCTCAGCCTCCCGAGTAGATGGGATTACAGGCACATGCCACCACACCCAGCTAATTTTTGTACTTTTAGCAGAGACAGGGTTTCACCATGTTGACCAGGATGGTCTCAATCTCCTGACCTCGTGATCTGCCCACCTCAGCCTCCCAAAGTGCTGGGATTACAGGCGTGAGCCACCGCGCCCGGCCGCATTATTCTTCTTTTCAGCTTAAGGACTAAAATGTTAAATCCGAGGTATGTAGCATCACTTTCAATTTACATAATCAGTGATGGTTTTCGAACACCCAGCAAAGTATGGTAGGAAAACCAAAAGCCCAAACAAAAAATGTTGGACCCATATCCCAGACAGCCTCTTCAGCTTCTGATGTTGTCTTTCCCAAGGTAGGTGACGGGAACCCGCTGAAGCTGTGGAAGGCTTCTGTGGAGGTGGAAGCGCCCCCCTCGGTGGTCCTGAACCGTGTGCTGAGAGAACGGCACCTTTGGGATGAGGACTTTGTGCAGTGGAAGGTTGTGGAGAGTCTAGACCGACAAACAGAAATCTACCAGTACGTGTTGAACAGCATGGCCCCTCATCCTTCCAGAGATTTCGTGGTTCTCAGGTGAGCCTGACTCAAGGGTTTATGATGTTCTGTTCCAAAGGCGGGATGTGAGCTGCAGATGTGAGCACCTCCTGGGATCTCCTACTGAAGTCCAGCCTCCACGGGGAACACCAAGCCAGCTCTTGTCTCCCTCAGTGACAGCTGAGTTTTCCATGTTAATGCCGGATTTCCTGCATCTTTTCATCCAGACTACAGCTCTGCCAGGGCACTCTGATGGCCCCTCTCCTTGTGGAGGACACAGTTTATTAGGCCATAAATATTGTTCATTTCCTCAGAACAGACAGCCCAGAAAAGCTGCTGTATGTCCAGTAGCGCTTTCTGCCAAATTATGCAAATGCATCTCACTGGCTTTTCTTCTGATCTTGCTTTTCTCCCCCGTGGGAAAGTGTGTGTAACTGTCAAGACTGGAGTAGGTATGACATCAGAAGTCATCTGTATAACTTCAGATGCTTATAGCTGGTTACCACGCTCAGAAACCTTGGCACTGCCCTGGAGATCCAGAAACGCTTGCTGATTCTGTTTCTGCCAAGGAAATATTGCTTCTGATTGATGTAAGGGTTGAGTTTCAGACACCTGCTCTCGGGGTTTGGAAGGGGATGCTCAACCAATGATAGAAAGTTTGCACAGTAGAAATGCAGTATTGGGTCCACAAGAACAGAAATCAAGGATACTAAAGAACCTGACTAAAAAGTAATTAGATCAATATATCTTTTTTTATGGAAAAATCTTGGCAAACCCTGTCTCATGTCACAGATCAGCAATGTAAAAGGAACCTATTGTGAAACTCCCAAATGTGTATTTAAAACACTTCCTTTATGAAACCAGTTTTGATGGCAAACTAAAGGTTACTTTTCACATGAGCTCTTTATGACTTTGGAATTGGCCCTTGGAACCTTGACTTTTAAAGGTGAATATTCCCTAAATATATGTATTTATCTCTGCTTCCTTGAGGTCCTGGTGGAGAATGCAGACAGTTTATAAGGGTGGCATATTACCAAAGTTATTACGACATTAGTCATCTGGTGGAATTAAACTTCAGGCTTTCACTCCACAAGCGGCAAGTTGAAGAGCTGTTGCAGGATGGCTGCCATAGGGATGGGTTCATGCCATAGCCCAAAGCATGCCTCCTCCCTCCCTTCAGAGGAGGCTGAGGGCCTGAGTCTGTGTGTGGAACCTCCCTCCTTCCATCCATCCGGCAACCACACCAGCCTGCTATGTATTAGTGCTTCGTTCCATCACGCCCACATGCCAAGCACTGTAATAGGCTCTGGGTATGACGCGTGAATGCAGCAAACCATTCTCCTTCTCTCTTGGGGTTTGTATTTCACTGGGAAAAGAAGGTTCATAAAAAGTAAGAAAGGGAGATGGGCTAACTTATCCTGGGAGGAATAAGATAGGGAGATAGTAAGGGATGGAATTTTAAATAGAATGGTCAGGGGGCGGTCTCACTGCACTAATTTTGATTCAAGACTTGAAGAAGTGGGGGTGGACCGTGAGGCCCTGAGGCCCTGAAGGAGAAGAGGTGCAGCCCTCCACGAGTTAGCAATGAGCCAGATCTGGTTCCTGCCAACAGGAATTCCTTATGTGTCGGATACAAGAAGGTGGAAAGTGACAGGTGTGGTGAGGAGGCACAAGGCTGACATGCATCGTGTCTTCAGAGCATCTTCCCTTCTAGGCTGGCATGTATGAGGCTGGTCACCTTTCAGGATCACCACATTTGTCTCTCATGTCACACCCGTTGCTAGCTCCTTGGAAGCTTCCACTGAGAGTTGCTGGAGATTTTCCCATTTATCCGTACAAATCGCCACAGCTTTTAGTCTTCACGATTTATCACGTCATCATTCATGAAAAGAGTGGTCACAGCATGGAAGTTGCTGAGCATTTGTGTGGGGCTTGCTTATTCCCAAGTTCTTGTCGCACACATATCATCATTTCTCTTCCTGGTGTAGAAGGACAGGGTGAAGTCATGGAGGAGATGACTTAGTAAAGGAATAGAATTTGTGGAGTAAATAATGGGAAATTCTTTTTTTTTTTTCTTTTTTTGATGGAGTCTCACTTTGTGGCCCAGGCTGGAGTGCAATGACACAATCTCAGTTCACTGCAACCTCCGTCTCCCGGGTTCAAGCGATTCTCCTGCCTCAGCCTCCCAAGTAGCTGGGATTACAGTGCATGCCACCACACCCGGCTAATTATTTTTGTATTTTTAGTAGAGAAGGGGTTTCACCATGTTAGCCAGGATGCTCTTGCAATCTGCCCCCCTCAGCCTCCCAAAGTGCCGGGATTACAGGCATGAGCCACTGCACTCTGCCAGGAATTCTAATAATACAATCTATTATTATAGATCTCTAGGGTAGAAAGGGAAGTTAGAGGTACACAGATGTTGGCACAACTCCTGACTCCCATCCACAGCCTGCTTGAATAGTTCCAGGAACAGCGAACTCACTGCCTCCCAGGGCAGCCCATTTCTCCTGTGAACAGTGCACATTGTTAGACAGTGTTTCTCTCCTGCACAGAAATACACCTTCCTATCTCTGCCTTCTGGACCCAAATCAACTATATTGATTTTTTTCTCCCACTCAAGAGCCGCTCACGTATTTGAAGACAATAAGCAGGCCCACATGTGTTTTGTTTGCTTCAAGCTAAGTGTACCAGTTCATGTCTCCCAGGAAGCCTTCTCCATATTCCTCCCGCAGCCCCGCTCCATGTGATCCCAGAGCTCTCCGTGCATAACCTTGTCGGTGCACTTGCCCCAGTGCTTTTAGAATTCTGCTTAGAGTTGTCAGTTTTTCCTCCTGGGCTGTGTGTATCTTTATGTCCGTGGTGGCTTCTCAGAGCCTGGCATATTTATGTGCTTAATTGATATCTGCTGAATGAATTGAAGGAGTGAGTTCTAATTCCTAAACTGTAAAACCACCTCTTCTAGAATAGGCAGGAGCCTCTGTAGCCCAGCAGGGCTGGGGGTTCCGAATGCAGATGGGAAAGCCGCAAGACCGTGTCTGGCCTCAAAGTACCAGAGCTGAGATCCTTGCTTTGAAATTCTCTCTATAAACTTTACACAAGCTTATGAAAACCATCACCTTAATCCAAGTCACTAGCATTGGAATCGGAGCCCAGGTTATTGGCAGGAAAACATCAGCACAAACCTTAGCTGTGTGTTCAGGTTTTTCTTCCTCCCTCAGTCATGACTGATCTGCGGATTGTTTTGCTAAAGGATGTGGAAGACTGATCTGCCCAAAGGAACGTGTACCCTGGTGTCCCTCTCTGTGGAGCACGAGGAAGCCCAGCTCCTGGGTGGCGTGCGAGCGGTGGTGATGGACTCACAGTACTTGATAGAACCGTGTGGCTCTGGCAAGTCGAGACTCACTCACATCTGCAGGATAGACCTGAAGTAAGTACCAACTCCCCCAGTGGCACATCCAGCAGGGATGTCACCCTGATTTGGTTTCTTGTTTCATTGTTTTCTCCCCTGTCTTTCCCCCTTTGCTGAAATTCTGACATTTCTCCTGCAGCCCTTTGCCTTTCTTTATTTTCTGTTTTAAGCCCACTTATATTTCTGTTTCTCCCGTGAAACACACACCAGTAACAGAGCCTGACACATAGGAGATACCCAGTAAATCAGAGCTTTCTTCTCTTATGTTTCTTTTTGAGATAGGGTCTCATTCTGTCGCCCAGGCTGGAGTGTAGCGGTGCCATCAGGGCTCACTGCAACCTCTACCTCCCGGGCTCAAGTGATCCTCCCTCCTCAGCCTTCCCAATAGCTGAGACTACAGGTTCCCCCCATCATGCTCAGCTAATTTTTGTATGTTTTTGTAGAGACCGAGCGTTGCCATGTTGGTTGGGCTGGTCTCAAACTCCTGGCCTCAAGTGATCTGCCCGGCTTGGCCTCCCTAAGTGCTGGGACTCCAGACATGAGCCACCGCCCCCGACTGTGTGTTTATGCCTGTCCCCTTTTGCTGCTCCCTCTGATAGTTCTTTGAGAAGAAATTGACTTAAATCCAATCCCCTCAAGGCACTCATGTGCTAAACCCAGTTCTTGGTCTGGGTAGGCATAACGGAATTTTCACAGTAAATTCTGGATTTCATCTGAATCTTTTCACTTTACCCTGAGGTGTTGTTATCATTTTAAAGCACCTGATGAGTTCTGAAAAGACAGCGTGCATACTTGGCAGCCAGGACGTGTTCAAGGCCCCTGATGACAGAATGAGGTCCTGAGCCCCTGGAGGTGGCAGCCCAAGTTGTCTGCAGGTGCACCAGTCATCGGGGCCCAAGGGCAGCCCTGTCCACCATGACTAATTGCTGTGATTTGGAAAAATAACTTTCCCACTCCCTTTCTGATTTCTTTCCCCACAGAGGTCACTCCCCAGAATGGTACAGCAAAGGCTTTGGACATCTGTGTGCAGCAGAAGTTGCCAGGATTAGAAACTCTTTCCAGCCCCTCATTGCTGAGGGCCCAGAAACTAAAATCTGAGTTTTCCCCAGTGTGACATCCAACTCAGGGAAGAGGAAACTAAAGTAACACGTATGGTAGAGAGTGTGCACGTGAGCAAGCAAGAGAAAGAGGAACTGACGGATGTGGTTAATGCCTAAAAATGGAAACGTTAAGAAGCTGGAATGCTGGAGATGCAAGAATTTCCAAGAACTTTCCTAGCCTTCCTGGAGATGGCTACATCCCTACTAATATAATTTTAAAGTGAGAACATTTATCTATGTTGCTTAAAATTAAATGGATTATTCCTTGTGCATTGCCTAATTTGCTATTTAAAGGCTTCTAAGAAGCGTATACTTAACTGTAAATAAATGAATGTATAGCATATGTACATATGTGTGTATATCTCCATCTTTACTGTATATATGTAAAATACCAATTTTATATAGAATTGTGTGTTTTGAAAAGGATGGTGTCTGACTCAGTGAGTCCCGTCCTCACAGAGTTCTTTCCAAGTGGCGCTGGGCCCCATCTCTCTACTGTCCTGTAAGCTGTGCAGAACCTGCTGCTAACACCAAGGTGTGAACATGCCCTGATGTCTAACCAAAGATTAGCTAACCAAAGGAAAATAACATTAAAGGGGACTTACGTGTTGATGCTTTGTTTCTGTTATTCAAAAACTGAGAGTGGAATTCTGGGATGAAGCAGGGAAAGAATACTCCTCCTCAAAGCAAAGCAGGGGGTGAGAAGTCATCACCAAGTTTAAGGCTAGATGAGGAGTTGCCACTCGGCCCAATGAGATGCAATTTCAGTGAGCTACGGACCAGTGGAGTCAGTGAGAATGACGGAAACAGAAGCAATACCTCCCACTCCCATGCCCACCACTACAGACCCCAAGTCAAGATGAATACGATAGCCTTTACTTATTCACAGCCAAAGGGAGCCCCTGTGTTGTCTCAAGTTTTTATACATTCATTTCATCATGTTGTAAGTTGTCGTTCTATTTGACCAGTGGCCTATTTGGTCACAGTTAATTGGTATTTTCTTATTGCACTGAATTCAACTCTGGACACCACAACACGAAGGGAGAGGATGGCCATTCCGTTCAATTCCTAGATCATTACAGCTTCAGGGAATTCATATTTTGCTATGTGTAGGATGCTCTTAAAATGTAATTCATTAAACTTTTGCAATCTGAAAGACAGGGTTTTTAACTAACAAACATAAGACCAAAACTATGTTCTTTGATTAGTTTTAGAAAATATAATCTGGTTTATTAATTCTTCTCTGTTTCTTCACTAGCCAGTCCAAGCTACCTATGCATTTGACCCAACCTTATTTATTATTGTACAGACTAAGCAAATTGACTCCCCTTAGCCACCTGCTAATGGATCTAATGTGCTTCTTATTGTAATTCAGCAGTTCTGGAGAGAAAGGTAACTTATTGTGTGTTTGATTTCAGGGAGAGAGATTTTCTTTGGTCATTTATAATAGAGATTGATATGATTTAGCAACTTGTGTTGGAGGAAAAAAAAGAAAAGCAAATGAGTGTTTTCAGGTTCTTTGTATTATATGCATTTATATAATGTTTGTTTCTGTTAGCAATGTGCAATTATTTTATTGAGAGGAATAAAAACGCTTTCTATGAGTTTGGTATGGTGCAAGAAAAATCATAGAGTTTGAATTATGACCTAGAAATTTTTTATTCCCATATCTACCTAAGAAGGTAACAGCAAATCCGTAATTTGCCATTTGGGCAATGCTTTGTGAGCAAAACAAAGTCACTTCTGCCATAACATCTTAAATGTAACCATGTATGCCAGATTATTTTATATGCATTAACAAGCTCTCTAGTGAAGTTTAATCTAGCTAAACACTGGTCCTGCTCCAAAGACGGGCTCCGATGTGTTTGCAAAATGTGATACGCACACAAGGATGAGTGGCTTTGGGTCACCCAGAGAGGTGCTTGTCCAGCTTTCACATGCACATGAATTGCCTGGGGATCTAGTGAAACTGCAGACTCTGCTCCAGGTAATCTGGGCTGGCCTGAGATTCTGCATTTGTAAGGAGTCTCAGGGATGCCTGTGCTGCTGGCCTAAAACCACACTCAGAAACAAGGACCTAGAAGATCCCTAAAATAGAATAAAAACAAATGTGATTGTATTTCTGACTCTCCCTCTCTTCAAATTACCTTTTTGGTTTTTGTGCACAAAGTAATCACACCACCGCTGCATAACAACACGGTGCATCTTTTTAAAAAAAAGGAAAAGGGAAAGAAAGGAGAAAAAAACAATGCATCAAGCTTATTTGTCAAATACCACAGTATTTTATTCATTGTTATCTTGCCAATGGAAATAAAGTATGATATTGCATTTAAATATTATATTTATACCTCATGTATATTTTTACCTCAATTGTTGGCATCAATCATCAATTGTAAATAAATAATTGCCAGGGCAAATAAATTTATATATATTAAATATTTCCTATTTTCTATAAAATAGATGTTGATTTTCATGCTTCATCCTTAAATGGAAAACTTGCTTCATGAGGAATATTTCTCTCAAGATAGCTGTCCATGACCTTGACTTCCTGGTACCATCTATAGTCAATTCTGTCTTCAAATACAAGGATGTTGTCAATAGACATTCACTGTCAGGCCGGGTGCCTTAACCTGGGTCTAAGGAATTAAAGTTATGGGGGGGGGGGAGCTTCTTAAATTTAATTGTCCTTAAATCTAGAAGTTATAAAAACATATTCATATTTTTTATCAGAGATTTAGTAAACTCTTTAGCTACATTTTATTTTGGTTAAGTAGACAAGAAATCAAGATTTGATGAAGTGACTTACAGCTGCATTACTAGACCATGAAAAGTTGCCATAAACAATTCTGACTCTCTTCCCTTCTACCCTGAACTCTGGGCTTCACTTCTAAATATCAGCAGAGATAGCCCTTAAGAAAGCAGGGGCTCTCAGACATTCTCAGGCACAGGTTTCCAAAGCCACAGAAGCCCAGAAGACCAAATGTCCCTACAAAAGTTGTCCCAACTCTGCTCTCTGCTCATCTCACGTACACCTTGCCCTGTTACTTGAAAGTTTTGTTTTCATAGTAGGGAAAAGAGGAATTCAATGGCGCTTTTTCTCTTCTATATGAAAGAAAAGAATGTGATGGTCATTCTAGCAACCACAGGCTGCAGATGTCCTGAGAGTATGGATCATATGAATTCAAATGTGATTCCTGCTAATTACCTTTATCTCATTACTATTTATGTGTCAACACATACAATGATTAGGTACCCCACAAATATATACAATTTCAAATACTATTTGTCAACTAAAAATAATTTTAAAAAGGAAAAAAAATTTACATTATTCCAAATACTCTTCATGAAATTCTTAAGATATAAAACTGTTCTATCTGTGTCTTTGATATTTGGTCACAGAAAAACTGGCCATATGGTTCCTTCTCAGGAAGATAAATGTAAAGGTATAAAACAGACCCTAACCAAATGGAGTGTCACATTCTGACACAAAAGCAAAATCAATGTGTGCTGACTGCACAAGGAGTGAAGAAATAAACACCTGACCTTGCAACATTGGTATGTTACAAAGTCATGCAGTTGGAAGAACAGATGATGTACAATTTTTGACATTCCATAGGCAGACTATATCCTTCCTAGGTTTCTTAAAGATAGTGTTTACTTTCATTCTAATAATCACACCCATCATCAGCCTCCTAGATGTCACCTAGCTTATATCCTTCTGTTGCACAGCTGAGGCTCAAAATTCCCAGTAATACTGTATCTCCATAGAAAACTTGCTTGCATAAGTAAGACTTTATTCACTTAGCACAAGTTTATTCAACAGTGAATAGGAGTGAGATGCTAGTAGGTAGAGGTGTTGATACAAAGAAGACATGATGTGAAGCAGAAGCTGATGAACAGTCAATTTTCATTATTTGTGGTAGTTCCTTTCTATAAAGTTGTGGTGAACACTGAATTAGCGAATACTGAACCATTGCTCCTAGGGGAAATACAGGGTTAGGTTCCTGTGAGCCTCAGGTCACAACATTTTCGTCAACCCATCACTACGTAACCTTGTTTTATTGGGTTTGTTTAAGGCACCTTCTTTAATATATATTTCTTAGAAGTTAGTTACCTGCAATATTTCTTTATAATAAAACCCTAGTTATCTGCAGTATTTCTTTATAATAAAACAATATTTCTTTATAATAAAAACCTTTATAATAAAACTATTTCTTTATAATAAAACCCTAGAGAAGGATTTAACATTTCCCTGATGCTAGGTAACATAACTATAAATTTCTTGGGCTTTCAGCCTCTCAACAGTGTTCTCTTTAATACACTTTAAAAATCAGTTGTCATTTTATAAATTCATAAATTTAGCTGCCTTTCTGTCTTTTCCATAGCTTCTTCATGCACTATAAATGTCACTTCAGCACTTTCCAGAACAGCTTCATGTACATATTGGTGAACTTCCTTTTCTGGATGTACTATATTGTTGATTTATTAACACTGAACTCACACCAACAGCCCTGTAACTCAGGCATGAAGGAAACTCATCCAACACACATGTTTTCTCCATGAGGTATACCCCTAGCCTTCTTGTACTTAGGAACATTAGACAGCACTTTAGTGCAACATCTGGGGACCATTAGAAAAGTGAAATTACCACCCCAAAGCACAAAAATTTGGGGAAAAAATGGCAATTAATAGACTGTAAAAAGGGCACATTTATAGTATGTGAGCCAAAAGAAGAAGGCAGTGAGCACACTAACCTCAGCTGGGAATGTGCATTCGCGTCAGCGACTCTCATTTGTTGATGCTCTGAAAATGTCCAAAAATAACCATGAAATCACTGCAAGTATCTATCTGGGGGTTACAAATAAGTGTTAATGAGTAGGTGAATTCACAAATGTAGAATCCACAAATAATGAGGAGGATCTATACATACACCACCCAGTGACAGGTCACTCTGAATTCTGCAGAGCCCAGGGGAGTCAGAGGACAGGACGTTCTGTCCTCTGCTGGAAGTCCAAGTTGGAAGGGCTTGGACTTTTATCTGTTGGGAAAACTAGACCCAAGAGGCAGAGAAGTGAACTCGCACTAGTTTGGCTGAAAGAGATTTAAAATGGACTCGGAGCCCATTAAAACAGACTTGAAGTATTAACAGCAAAACAGACTTGGACGTAAGATAGACTTGGAACATTGCTAGGCACAGGGGCAGGATTGTAAAGTTATACCCATCTTTGCCAATGTTCTTCACCCATTTTGTTTTTACATTAGATGTACAGGTATTAGAGGTATCTCACCACCTGTCCTTTCTGAGCTGAAACTAATGCATGATAACTTGCCTTTCTTTTAATTTTATAACCCACTCCTTTCCCCCACTTAATGTAGAATATTTAGGAAAACTTGGCATTCATCTGATTAACTCAGAGAAGATACTTTTAAACCAAAATAACACCTTTGACGCCATGCATGACCCAGAGAGAACCAGAGAGAATCAGTGTAGGTGTTACGTGAGCCTAAGATGCCAAGAGCTGATAAGATGAGATTACTGGTGAGATCCCCAAGGACAAACCCCAAATCAGCAGGAAAGGCAGAGTTGCCAGGTTCATGCCTGCCTCTCTTGTTATGATGCCCATTGGTTGTCATAGGAGGTGGGCTTATCCCAGTGATGAGCAAGTGCTAAGCCTGAGCCATTCCTCACTGCCAGAGGAAGTCTTTAATCTGCATAAGCTAGGCTTGAGCTGTCAGTTTGCCTCTGCTCACAACTCCAGCACAGCCAAGACATGGGGCCAATCCTTCCCATAGGCCAGACTAGTCTGTCCTTTCCTGGCTAGTGCAGGCCCCTGAGGGTGCAAAGGAGATGCTTTGGATTGGTAACCTGAATGACTAGTGGTTACGTTGAGGATGGACTGGCATGATGAAGGAAGGGCAGAGTGATCTGTGAATCCAATTAAAAGACCGTTCTAACAGTCTAGGTGAAAAATGCTATGGGCAAAGAAGTGGATGGGTTTTAAAACATTTCAGAGCTATAATAGAACTAATAAGATCTATATACTAGCTTGTTTTGTTTAGAGGCTATAATTTATCAAAACATGCACACAAACACAGACTTACATGGCGCCATTCCCACTTGACAGAAATGTGAACTTAAATATGCAATATTAAATCACAGCTGCATAAAATTAACTTTAGTACATACTGTACTACTGTAATAAATTCATAGCCACCTCTTGTTGCTATTTCAGTGAGCTCCAGTGTTGCAAGTAACTGCTTAAAGTGCCAATTGATGCTCCTCATCTACATGTGAGTAGTTTGTCTCTCTAGTAAATTGTATATCACAACAAAAAGTAATCTCTTGTAGTTCTTAAGCATTTTTCACTATGCAATATTGTAAACCTTGACTAACACCAAAGGACCCATACGAAGTACTACTAGTGATGCTGGAAGTGCTCTCAAGAAGCAGAAAAAAGTCATGACATTACAAGAAAAAGTTTAATATCTTGCAGACCAGAAATTATGGTCTACAGCAGGGGTTGCCCATCATTTGAAGATAAATAAATCCAGGGAAAGGACCATTGTAAAAACATAAAAAAGCAAAGAAAGAAAAAGAAAAGGGAATTTATGAAGCTGTGGCTGCAGCGATACCAGCAGACATGAAAATCTTAGCACTTTTAGTGAAATATCTTTTAATCATATATTGAAAGTGTATCTTTTATGTAGGTGCAGGATTGCTACAAGAAAGATATACCTACAGGGTTTAATATAATTTGAAGAAAAGCAAAGTCATTATATGATAACTTAAAACAAAATTAAGGCAAAGGATCTAAACCTGGAGAATTTAATGGCAGCAAAGGGTGGTTTGATAATTTTAGAAAAAGGTGTGGCTTTAAAAAATGTCATGATATGCAAAAATCTTCAATAAAATACTGTCAGGCCGATTGCAACAGCACATCAAAAAGCTTATCCACCATGATCAAGTAGGCTTCATCCTGGGGATGCAAGGCTGGTTCAACATACACAAGTCTATAAACATAATTCACCACATAAACAGAACCAAAGACAAAAGCCACGTGATTATCTCAATTGATACAGAGAAGGCCTTTGAAAAAATTCAACAGCCCTTTATGCTAAAAACCCTCAATAAGCTAGGTATTGACGGAACGTATCTCAAAATAATAAAAGCTATTTACGACAAACCAACAACCAATATCATACTGAATGGGCAAAAACTGGAAGCATTCCCCTTGAAATGTGGCACTAGACAAGGATGCCCTCTCTCACCACTCCTATTCAATATAGTACTAGAAGTTCTAGCCAGAGCAATCAGGCAAGAAAAAGAAATAAAAGGTATTCAAATAGGAAAGGAGGAAGTCAAAGTGTCTCTATTTGCAGACGACATGATTGTACATCTAGAAGACCCCATTGTCTCAGCCCAAAATCTCCTGAAACTGATAAGCAACTTCAGCAAATTCTCAGGATACAAAATCAATGTGCAAAAAATCACATGCATTCCTATACACCAATAACAGATTTAAAGAGAGCCAAATCAAGAATGAACTGCCATTCACAATTGCCACAAAGAGAATAAAATACCTAGGAATACAACTAACAAGGAACGTAAAGGACCTCTTCAAGGAGAACTACAAGCCACTGCTCAACGAAATAAGAGAGGACACAAACAGATGGAGAAACATTCCATGTTCATGGTTAGGAAGAATCAATATCATGAAAATGGCCATACTGCCCAAACTAATTTACAGATTCAATGCTATCCCCATCAAGCTACCAATGACCTTCTTCACAGAACTGGAAAAAACCACCTTAAACTTCATATGGAACCAAAAGAGAACCCGCATAGCCAAGTCAATTCTAAGCAAAAAGAACAAAGTGGGAGGCATCACACTACTGGACTTCAAACTATACTACAAGGCTACAGTAATCAAAACAGCATGGTACTGGTACCAAAACAGAGATATAGACCAATAGAACAGAACAGAGGTCTCAGAGGCAACATAACATATCTGCAACCATCCGATCTTTGACAAACCTGATGAAAACAAGCAATGGGGAAAGGATTCCCTGTTTAATAAATGGTGTTGGGAAAACTGGCTAGCCATGTGCAGAAAGCAGAAACTGGACCCCCTCCTGACACCTTACACAAAAATTAACTCCAGATGGATTAAAGACTTAAACATAAGACCTAACACCATAAAAACCTAGAAGAAAATTTAGGCAAAATCATTCAGGACATAGGTGTAGGCAAGGACCTCATGACCAAAACACCAAAAGCATTGACAACAAAAGCCAAAATAGACAAATGGGACCTAATCAAACTCCACAGCTTCTGCACAGCAAAAGAAACAGTCATTAGAGTGAATTGGCAACCAAAAGAATGGGAAAAAATGTTTGCAGTTTACCCATCTGACAAAGGGCTGATATCCAGAATTTACAAAGAACTAAAACAGATTTACAAGAAAAAAACAAACAAGCCCATTCAAAAGTGGGCAAAGGATATGAACAGACACTTTACAAAAGAAGACATACATGAGGCCAACAAACACATGAAAAAATGCTCATCATCACTGGTCATCAGAGAAATGCAAATCAAAACTACATTGAGATACCATCTCACGCCAGTTAGAATGGCGATCATTAAAAAATCTGGAGACAACAGATGCTGGAGAGGATGTGGAGAAATAGGAACACTTTTACACTGTTGGTGGGAGTGTAAATTAGTTCAACCATTGTGGAAGACAGTGTGGCGATTCCTCAACGACCTAGAAATAGAACTTCCATTTGACCCAGCAATCCCATTACTGGGTATATATCCAAAGGACTATAAATTGTTCTACTATAAGGACACGTGCACACGAATGTTCATTGCAGCACTGTTTACAATAGCAAAGACCTGGAACCAACCCAAATGCCCATCGATGATAGACTGGACAGGGAAAATGTGGCACATATACACCATGGAATATTATGCAGCCATCAAAAATGATGAGTTTGTGTCCTTTGTAGGGACATATTAACCTGGAAACCATCATTCTCAGCAAACTGACAGAAGAGCAGAAGATCAAACACCGCATGTTCTCACTCATAGGCGGGTGTTGAACAATGAGAACACATGGACATAGGGAGGAGAGCACTACACACTGGGGTCAGTTGGGGGGAAATAGGAGAGTTACGGTGGCAGGTGGGGAGTAGGGGAGAGATAGCAAGGGGAGAGATGCCAGATGTAGGTGATGGGGAGGAAGGCAGCAAATCACACTGCCATGTGTGTACCTATGCAACAATCTTGCATGTTCTTCACATGTACCCCAAAACCTAAAATGCAATAAAATAAATAAATGGAAAAAAAAAGTCATGATAATAGGATAAACAGCTTCTGCTGACCAAGAGACAGCAGATGAGTTCCCAGATGTCATTAAGAAAATCACTGAGAAGAAAGGATATCTGCCTAAACAGCTTTTTAATGCAGTTGAACGTGCTCTACTAAGGAGAAAAATGCCACAAAGGACATTTATTAATATTATTAAGAAAGGGAAATAAGCACCAGAATTTAATGCAGGAAGGGATAGGCTAAGTATTGTTTTGTCAAATGTACTTGGGTTTATGACCAGGATTTCCCATGTCTATAAAGCTGCTAACTTCAAGCCTTGAAGAGAAATGTTAAACATTAGCTGCCAGCATTTTTGTTGTAAACAAGGCTTAGTCAACAAGAACCCTTTTACTGAATTGGTACCACCAATGTTTTGTCCTGAAATCAGAAGTACCTTACCAGTAAGAGATTGCCATTTAAAGTTATTTCAATATTAGACAATGCCCCTGGCCACACAGAACTCCATGAGTTCAACACTGAAGGCATCAAAATTTGTGTACTTTCCCCCAAACACAATGTCTCTAATTCAGCCTCTAGATAAGGGTGTCATAAGGGACCCTTAAGACTCCTTAAACATTGCACTCTGTGGAAAGGATCATCAACGCTGTATAAGAAAATCCCTATATTGAGAACATCATGAAACTCTGGAAGTATAACACCATTGAAGATGTCTTTGTTGTTCCAGAAAAAGCCATGACAGACATCAAGCTCAAAACAGTAAATTCCCGCTGGAGAAAACTGTGTCCAGATGTTGTGCATGATTTCATGGGATTTATGACGGAACCAATCAAGGAACTCATGAAAGATATTATTAAAATCGAAAACAAAAAGGTGGAGGATGAAGGGTTTCAGAATCCTGGATTAGTTCAAGAGCTAACAGACACCACATGAGAGGAATTGACAGAAGATGACTTGATGGAGAGGAGTGCTTCCAAGCCAGACGGTGAGGAAGAAGACACAGAAGCAGCAACAGAAAACAAATTCATACAGACAATCTGGCAGAGCTCTGCTTATTTAAGACTGCTTCTGACTTCTTTTACAAGACGGACCCTTCTATGAAATGAGCACTAAAACTAAAGCAAATGGTGGAAGAAAGACTGACACCACACAGAAACATTTTTAGAGAAGTGGAAAAGCAAAAAAAATCAAACAAATGATTATGTATGTTCATAAAGTTACACTGTGTGTGCCTGCCTCTCTTGCCTCCTCTTCCACCTTCTCCACTTCTTCTCCACCCCGAGACAGCAAGACCAACCCCTCCTCCTCCTCAGCCTACTCAATGTGAAGATGGCGAGGATGAAGACCTTTCTGATGATCCATTTCCAATAAATGAATAGTAGATATATTTTCTCTTCCTTGTAATTTTTTTTAACATTTTCTTTTCTCTAGCTTGTTTTAGAATACAGTATATAATATATAGAATACAAAATACGTGTTAATTGTCTATTTATGTTATTGGTAAAGCTTCCAGTCAATGGTAGGCTGTTAGTAGTTCAATTTTGGAGAAGTCTACCTGCAAATTTTCAGCTGTGCAGGGGTGTGGATGCCTCCAACTCCCATGTTGTTCAAGGTTCAACTGTAAATTACTCTCCCCAATGTGGCTGGGCAACATCCAAACCACTGAGGGCCCTGATAGAACAAAGGCAGAGGAAAGAGAAATTTGCCCTTTATTCTCACGCACTACCTGAGCCAGGAAGTCTAATGCCATCTTCTCCTGCCCTCAGACTGGGATCTACGTCACAGGTTTTCCTCGGGCTTCCAGACTCAGACCAAATTACAACCGCACCTTTCTTGGGTCTCCAGCAGGTCATGGGACTTCTCAGTCCCCATAATCGTGTCAGCTAATTTCTTATAATAAATCTCCACATTTGTGGCCTATTTGTTCTGTTCATCTAGAGAACCCTAACTAATATAAGGTCTGAAACCCAAGGGAGTGATCAGTGCCCAAGGCTGGGGGTGTATCACTTTACTCACTTAAGTGGTGTCATTCCTGCCTCTCCTGACTTAATGGTCCAGTGATGTCCAGCTACTCCTTCATGTCCCCCGTGACGACACTGACCTGAGAGCCTAACTCTCTCACTAGGCTATAGCCTCTTGAGGGCATAGATCATGCCTTAATTAACTTTGAAATTCCATCCATTAGGACACTTTCTGCTGCATCATTCTTTAAGTATTAAAATGAACCAGTTTGTTAAACTGGGCATAACAAAGATAGAAGTTGCAAATGACAGGATATCACTCTTTTTGTGCTTGAATAGGATTCCATTGCCTGCATATACATTTTCTTTATCTAGTCATCCATTGAAGACACTTGGGTTGGTTCCATATCTTGGATATTGTAAATCGTGCTGCAATAACCATGGGGGTGCAGATGTCTCCTCAATATGCTGATTTTATTTCCTTTGGATATATACCCAGAGATTGATAGATCATATGGTAGGGATATTTTTAGTTTTCTGAGGAACCTCCATATTGTTTGCGATGATGGCTGGACTAATTTACATCCCTACTAACAGTGTGTGAGCATTCCTCTTTCTCAGCATCCTTGACAGGGTTTGTTATTTTCTTTTTGATAATAGCTATTTTCACTGGGATGAGATGATATCTCACTGTGGTTTTGATTTGCCTTTCCCTGATGATAGGAAGACAAGTATCGCATGTCCTTACTCATATGTAGGAGCTAAAATGTGGATCTCATGGAGGTAGAGAGTAGAATGGTGGTTGCCAGAGGCTGGGAAGGGTGTGAAGGGAGGGAGAAACAAAGAGAGGTTGGTTAATGGGTACAAAAATACAGTTAGATAGAACGAATAAGTTCTGGCGTTCAATAGCACAGTAGGGTGACTGTACTTAACAAGACTTTATAGTATATTTCAAAATTGCTGGAAGAGAAGGTTTAGAATATCTCCAACACAAAGAAGCGATAAATGTTTGAAGTGATAGATGCGCTAATTACCCTTATTTGATCATTACACATTGTATAAAGGTTTTAAAATATCACCTACAGGCTGGTCGTGGTGGCTTGTGCCTGTAATCCTAACACTTTGGGAGGCCAAGACGGACAGATCACTTGAAGTCAGGAGTTCAAGACCAGCATGGCCAACATGGTGATACCCTGTCTCTACTAAAAATATAAAACTTAGCCAGGTGTGGCAGTTGGCAACTGTAATCCCAGCTACTCGGGAGGCTTAGACAGGAGAATTACTTGAACCTGGGAGGTGGAGGTTGCAGTGAGCAGAGATCACGGCAGCGCACTCCAGCTTGAGCAACACAGCAAGACTCTATCAAAAAAAAAATCACATATACCCATAAATAGGTACAGTTATTATGCACTAATAAAAATTTGTTTTAAAATGATAGAAACCATAGAAAGGAACCATAAGCCAGGACAATGTGAAGAGTACTCTAAAACTAACAAAATTACTTGTGTTTTGTGTTTTCACTACTTTGACCCTCCCCATTGTACAAAAGATGGAGAAACAGCTTGATATGGTTTGGATATTTGTCCGTCTCCTCCAGATTTCAGGTCGAAATGTAATCCCCAGGGTTGGAAGTAGGGCATGAGGTTGGAAGTAGGGTGTTTGGGTCATGGGGCAGCTCCCTCATGAGTGGCTTGGTGCATTCCTCACAGTAATGAATAAGCTCTGACGTCACATGACATCTGGTTGTTTAAAAGTGTGTGGCAGCTCCCCTGTCTGTTTTGCTTCTTCTCTCTTGCTTCCACTCTTGCCATGTGATACGCCACTCCATGATTGGACGCTTCATGCTGCCCTCACCACCATTAGCCAATTCAACTTTTTTTTTTTTTTTTTTTGAGACAGAGTTGCTCTTGTTGCCCAGTCTGGAGTGCAATGGCATGATCTCAGTTCGTTGCAACCTCTGCCTCCCAGGTTCAAGTGATTCTCCTGCCTCAGCCTCCTGAGTAGCTGGGATTACAGGCATGTGCCATCACGCCCAGCTAATTTTGTATTTTTAATAGAGATGGGGTTTCTCCATGTTGGTTGGGCTGGTCTCAAACTCCCAACCTCAGGTGATCCGCCCACCTCAGCCTCCCAGGTGTGAGCCAATGCGCCCCACCAACTTCTTTTCTTTAGAAATTACCCCATCTCAGGTATTTCCTTATGGCAACACAAGAATGGACTAACACACAGCTGGTCTAAAAAGTTCACTGTGACTGTTTCTGAAACTAGCACATGCTGAACACCTGTTTACAACAAATAGGACCATTTGTTTCCTTCATGTATTCAATAAATATGTATGCAGCACTCATTATATGCTAGATACTTATCTTAGGCATTCAGTGTATAAAACAATGAATAAAATCAGTTAATAAAACAGACAAAATTCCCTGCCCTCGTGGAGCTTATGATCTAGTGGAGAAAGCAGCCAAAAAAAACAAAGTAAATAATTGACCAGGTAAGTTCTATAAGAAAACCAAAACAAAAGGAAAGAGATGGGCATTGGGAGATTTGCAGTTTTGGGTAAGATGGTCAGGAAACACCCTACGGAGATTCCATTCCAAACAACACCCTGTCAGGGCTTTCATTTCCTTCCATTCCACTCAAATTGCTAAAACTACACTGGTGGGAATTATCAGTTAATCAATTTGCTGATCACCTATGTCTTGTGAAGAAAAAGAGGCTCAGCAGCTTAGACCCATGAGTCCTCTGAAAACCGTCCGTGCTGATGAAGGATGGCCACATCTTCCCCGGCAGTCAGAAAACAGGGCCAGCAAGGGATGCACAGATGTGAGAAAGCCACATCTCCCAGGCCACTACAGTTAATTCTTATGCCTAATGATAATGGGGCAAGTCCTTGGTTGTCCTGATTTCCAGAAATTAGCATTTCCCACTGGCCCCCAGATAATTCAGAGAGTTCTTGAGATAAGCATTTCTCGTGTGCCCAGGAGCAGGCCCTGTGGCTCAGCTTTAAGGTCCTCATCACCCACCCCCTCACTGATGCCCCTGCTGCCACTGACCCTGTCAGCTCACTGCCTGCTGGACATATCTCCCTTCTGCTCTCTCAACACCAACCAGGCTTTGAGAGGAGACCTGGTTCTCCCCTTGGCATCGCTCTATGGAGCTGGTCTGAGTTTAGGCAGGTATGTTAAATCTCCACTGGTAAGAAGTAGAAGTGGAGCAAAACTTAAAACTGCTAATGAAGGTGGCCCCTCTTCAAGCCCATTCACCCAAACTTGGCCTTGGAGGCTCTTATCTATCCAGTCTGCCCTGCCATCCTCTCTATGAGCCCCTCCTCCATGCTGGAAAGGAGTCAACATCTTCATCCTGAAGCAAGGGCCCCAGTGATCCCAAGCCCACCTCACTCTAAGGCGGACTCCCCCCACATCTTCGAATGTGAGAAACATAATATGATGGCAGGAAAAATCTATCAGTTCACCTTGGGAGAAGAGCTACTTCCATCTGCTTATCTATAGGGTGTGGCTGGACCCTCTGATTCCAGCCGGTAATCACACAATGGACTTGTGTGGATTCATTTTCCTAAATCCAATTATCTTAAAGGAAACACCACCCTGTGGTTTCCTACGGGCATAGTTGGAAAGCCAGCCACCGGCAGCCCTGCGAAAGTGGGTAGTGCACGTGGCTTCACCGTATTCCCTTTCTGGGACCTTAACCTCCCAGCAAGGTGAAACAAGTTTCTCTTGAGTCTCAGTCGTCCCACCTGCTGAAACGCTGACTGATGACATTTTAATATGAATGAGTTTCAGACAGAACTACTCCACTACATATTTGCATAATTAAGCCTTTTATCTCTTTATTGGGAATCAGAGGCTTTGTCTCCAGTTACATGGATTTCAAGCATCAGCAGGTAGGTGGGAGCTATTTTTGGAACAAGGAAGAGCCTGGAATTATACAACCGCATACAAAAGCCTAAACCTGAGAGTTGACCTGACCTTGTCTTCTGGGCAGAAGGGTTTCTGCCTGCACCTGTTCCTCCTCCTGGGAGGGTGGGGAGCTGCACTCTTCCAGGACTGTCTAGGGAGGAGAGATTTGTCTTGAATTCAGAAGAGCTCTTCCTGGTAGCCTTGCTGACAATCCTTCCTTCACCTTGTTCCTCATCTCGTATTCCCTTAAAACTATCCGAATCCCACCTTTTCTTCTAGAAAAATCCCTAATCCTTTGCTTTTCAGGTTTCCAAGCCCATCAAGCATTTACTGAAGAAATTCCCAAGACTGTGTTTGGTATCCACGTTGAATGAATACCATATTGCATAGTTTTGCCAGAAACTTCCTGCCCAAGGAAGACCCCAGAGGATGTTCACATTATCTGCCGGAGGTGAGAGCCCAGTGAGAAGAGAACACATCTCTAAACAGACACGAGTTGAAGATGTTGTATGAGGAAGCACCCAACCAGGGTACACTGGACAAAACTATAGGACAACTGGATTTTTGTGATATTGCTTGGTTTTCCTTGTGGTCCTCCATTTTCTCTGCTGCTACCTCATCTACAGGTAAAGATAAAAGGAATCAAGCCTAATAATCAATCCTATGATGAGTAGTTAGAAGCCACAGATAAAAAGTCCTGTCTTCCCTGAAGATAGGCAATTCAAAAGTACTTGGGAGAAATACACTATCCAGTCATCTGAAATTAAATACGTTCTCTAAAGAGCAGCCACTAGTGGGATATACCATCATTCATCACTGGGCCCTGCTGGAGCCTCTGTCGGTGAGGCTGAGCCTGGGTGGTACATGAAAGAAACACAGGCTCCAGAACTGTGTTTCTCCCCTAGAACCACATAAAACAGAATGCTCAACTCGAAAGAAATTGGAAGTGGCAAAGGAGGGCACATTTTTATTTAGTTTTCTGCCAGTTTTCAGGGATTCCAGTATAAGCCCACTACGGTATGCACACAACACCTAAGACATCAGCCAGCGCAATGCAAACATCAAACCAGCTATGTGGCATTGCAAACAAAATTCAGCCATTGTTTGACTGCATTGCTTACTTTTCAGAAGGCTGTGTGGCTGTCCTAATCGTCCCCATAAATCTCAAAGTTCATAATTTTAAGTCCTCTAGTCCTCATAACTAGAGTACTGTTCAGGGCTCAGATTATTGCAAAGCAGACATCAAGCAGGATACTTTTGCATAAAACGAAGGGACGTTAAACAATAGTACACACAGCAACAGCTGCTGCTTGGTAGAACTGAATGGAAATGGGAGAGGGACCTTCCTCCTCTGAGAAGATAGAAAAACACCCTGTAATTTTTATTCAAGGCATTGGGAGAAGAAAACAAACAGCTCGTCATGTTCCCACATTCCATAGTCAAGATGTTCTGCAGAGATTGGAACTAAACTGCTCAAAGTGACATCAGGAGCTATGCAAATCAGGAGGAGAGCCTCTCTGGGGCTGTAAATCTCAGGACAGGGTTAAGGTCACAATCCCACAACAAGGGAGTTCAGATCCCTCTTCCGAGAGAGCCCAGGCTGAGGAATATTTGCATACTGCTGGACAATAAGAAAATCCCACCAGCAGCAAGCAGGCATGGCACTTCACCAATGAATTTTCCAAATGGAAGCTTGTGGCTCAGTGAGGGAGAACCGTGGTAAACCAGAACTTCAGACCTAGTATGTTTGTGCACATTAGGGGAATCTGTTGAGGCCCTGAATGTTATCTGCTCTTTGTCTTCCTGCCTCGGATCATTACCTACCTAATCTTTCCCATAAATCTCAAAGTTTGTATTTTTAAGTCCTCTAGTCTTAAAAAGGAACAAAATCTCCATTAAGGAAAAAGTGAGCAGACAGCAACAATTCCATGCTGATATGGTCTGGCTCTGTGTCCCCACCCAAATCTCATCTTGAATTGTAATCCCAATTATAATCCCCCGTGTTGGGGGAGAGACCCTGTGGGAGGTGACTGAATCATGGGCGTGATTCCCCGTGCTGTTCTTGGGACAGCAAGTGAGTTCTCATGAGATCTGATGGTTTTGTGAGGGGCTTTTCCCCCTATATACTCTGCATTCCTCTTTCTAAATTCAAATGTCCTACATTCTTTGAATGTAGAACAAAACTTAATGGCTAAGAGGATGTGGCATTTTAAAAATATGTCCAAAAGTTGTTTGATGATCTCTCTTCCAGGAGGTGGGGCTTAGTTTTCCTTCCCTTAAGTGTGGGCTATATTTAGTGACTTGCTTTAACAATAGAATGCGGCAGAAATAACTGAGAGTGATTCTAAGGGTGGGTTCTCATTTCTCTTGGTTGGATACCTAGGAATGGAATGACTGGACCATATGGTACATTTTTGCTTAACTTTTTAAAGAACCGCCAAACTATTTTCCAAAGTGGCTGCATCATTTTACACTCCCTCCAGCAACGTGTGAGGATTTCAGTTTCTCCAAATCTGCCCCAACTCGTGTTATTGTCAGTCTCCTGGATTAGAGCCTCTCAGGAGTGTGAAGTGGCTTCTCAATACCGTCCACAGTTCCAAACTTTAGGCAAAAATAAAAGTTCCAAGTGATCACATTAAATGATAGAATTCAATTAACTCAAGTTCTGGTTCTTCCTCTTTACAATCACTAAGTTGTCCCTGTTTATTTCAGTGACAGTTTTAAAAATTACAGGGATTGGAAACTGGAATTGAGTTATGCCCCAAAAAACAGAATTCCAAACTCTGACTAACTCTGAGTCTTACTCTTGAGACAAACCCGTATAGCTGAATCTGCTTGTGTCAAAGACCGACTGTAAGGAGGTGGTTCTCCAAATTAAGCTCCTTGTTGTCTCTTGAAATGTTTATTAAATAATCAATAATATGCTTATTTGAAGTTTACATGTATTCTATCACAACTCAGCAGTGACTGTGGCAGTTCAATACAACTTAGGCCAATAAAATATTTTACTGGGGAAGAATAATTTATCACTAAATTATTTAGAATTGCCAGCTCATGGTGATAATAAAAGGCGTTCAAAGTTTAGTTGGAGCGCTTACATTTTTAAATGATCTCAGGTGATGCAATAATGAACCCTTTCTGCTCATGCCCCAGGCAAATGCTTCCACCCTCTTCGTGGTACCCAGCCAAGGACCATCCCCTCACTCCGGGAGGAAGCTGTGAGCATGTGGGAAATCTGTGGCTTTTTACTGACTGGTATATTTTTTAAACCTGGGGAATTGCAATGGTTTATTTATAGCCTTCATAAATTGCCAAGGGACACTGGCCATTTGGCAAGTGGTTTCCTATAAAGCAATGAGGGGAGACGAAGAGCATCTTCCTGCTCTTGCATCCTAGACCCTCTTCTGAAATCCACTTGGGTCTGGGTTTATGCTTATTTGTGCTCTGTCTTATTTTTATAGATTCCCCCCGTGGATGAAGAAGAGAATGTGCTAAATGAACACACCTTCAATGTGATCTGATCATCAATATATTTAACCAAGGGGAACAAAAGAGAAGAAAGTGAGTGCATTCTGGTACTGACTGGGGTAGGGGTTGGGGACACTAGGGCACCCCTCATACGTAATCATGCAAAGGTAGGAAACCTTTGAGAGGCACACACGGGGCTGAGCAAAACAGTGCAGTTACCTTGAAATGACAGGACGAGAGAGATCCAAGATGGCTGATCACTAGCAGCTCGGGATTGTAGCTCCCAGTGAAGGCACAGAGAACGAGAGGACGCCACACTTTCTGATGAATTTTTGTTGCTCACGGACCAGGAGATTCCCAGCGGAGGAGCCCCATGGGTCGCCAGCATGACTCTTGTGGCCGGCGCAGCAGTTCTTGGTGCAGAGTAAACGGGACTGGGTCCCCTTTTGGCCGACGTTTGGAGCCCCGGGAAGGCAGAGTCGCCCATTCAGCTGATCGAAGGACAGACTCAAGAAGGAAGCCAGGCCGGAGATTCCTGGGCAGAAAAGCACCATCAATCTTAACGTCGGCTGCGGCCCAGTGGGTTGCTCAGATTCTGGCGCTGGGAATCAACAAGTTGGACATCCACTCAGAAACCTAATTAGAAAGTCGGTAATCACAAAGGCGACAGATGGATAAATTTATAACGAAGGGAAGAAACCAGCCTAAAAAGGCTGAGAATACCCAAAATCAGAACACCTCTCCCTCTACAGGGGATCACAGTTCCTCATCAACAAGGGAACAAGGCCTGATGGAGAATGAGTGTGTTCCATTAACAGAAGTAGGCTTCAGAAGGTGGATGATAAGAAACTTATGTGAGTTAAAAGAACTTGTTCTAACCCAATGCAAAGAAACTAAGAACTTTGAAAAAAGGTTTGATGAAATGCTAATGAGAACAGACAATTTAGAGAGGAATATAAGTGAATTAATGGAGCTGAAAAACACAACACGAGAACTTTGTGAAGTATGCACAAGTTTTAACAGCCAAATTGATCAAGCAAAAGAAAGGATATCAGAGGTCGAAGACCAACTTAATGAAATAAAACGAGAAGACAAGATTAGAGCAAAAAGGATAAAAAGAAATGAGCAAAGTCTCCAAGAAATATGAGACTATGTGAAAAGACCTAATCTACGTTTGATAGGTGTACCCGAATGTGACGGAGAGAATGAATCCAAGCTGGAAAATACTCTTCAGGATATTATTCAGGAAAACTTCCCCAACCTAGCAAGGCAGGACAATATTCAACTCCAGGCAATACAGAGAACATCACAAAGATATTCCTCAAAAAGACCAACCCCAAGGCACGTAATCGTCAGATTCACCAGGGTTGAAATGAAGGAGAAAATACTGAGGGCAGCCAGAGAGAAAGGTCTGGTTACCCATAAAGGGAAGCCTATCAGACTCACAGCAGATCTCTCAGCAGAAACCCTACAAGCCAGAAGAGAATGGGGGCCAATATTCAACATTCTTAAAGAAAAGAACTTTCAACCCAGAATTTTACATCCAGCCAAACTAAGCTTCATAAGCGAAGGAAAAATAAAACCTTTTGTGAACAAGCAAGTACTCAGAGATTTCATCACCACCAGGCCTGCTTTACAAGAGCTTCTGAAAGAGGCTCTACACATAGAAAGGAACAACCAATGTCAGCCTTTCCAAAAATATACCAAAAAGTAAAGAGCATCAACATAATGAAGAATTTACATCAACTAATGGGCAAACCAGCCAGCTAGCATCAAATGGCAGTATTAAACTCACATATATTATTATTAAATTTAAATCGACTAAATCCCCCAATCAAAAGATGCAGCCAAAACCCATCAATATGCTGCATCCAGACCCATCTCACATGCAAGGATACACAAAGACTCTAAACAAAAGGATGGAGAAAAATTTACCAACCAAATGGAGAGCAAAAATAAATAAATAAATAAAAAGCAGGAGTTGCAATTCTCACCTCTGATAAAATAGACTTTAAAGCAACAAAGATCAAAAGAGGCAAAGACGGACATTACATAATGGTAAAAGGACCAATGCAACAATATGAGCTCATGATCTTAAATATATACGCACCCAATACAGAAGCACCCAGATACATAAGACTTATAAAGAGACTTAGGCTTCCACACAATAATAGTGGGAGACTTTAACATCAATATTAGACAGATCAACGAGTCAGAAAATTAACAACAATATCCAGGACTTGAACTCAGATCCGGAACAACTAAACTTAATAAACATTTATAGAATTCTCCACTTCAAATACACAAAATATACACTCTTATCAGTACCACATCACACCTACTCTAAAAGTGAAGTAAATCACTCCTCAGTAATTGCATAGCATTTCACAGGTTTAAATGAAATATTGGTTGGCTGCTTGTTTGTTATTTTCTCCCCTCATTTCTCCCTGTCTCCATTATTAAGCGCAATTATTGGCATAAAAGAGGTTTCCAATACCCATTTTTAGACTGCATTCTAGCCTGGGCAATAAAGCAATACTCCTGTTCTCTCTCCCTCTTCCTCTTTCTTCCCCTCCTTCATTCTTTTTTTTCTTCTTCTTCTTTTTCTTTTTTTAAAAAAAAAAAAAAAGAAAAGAAAAGAAATGACAGGACAGCTCCCAGTTCAGAATGACGGGAAGTTGATTCCATGAAACCACAAAGAATGTTCCGCCACAGGGGCAGCTGGTCAGTCTTGGAACCGCAGGAAAGGACAAGAGGTGAAAGATGGAAATGCCCACCTGAGGCCCGCCGGGAAAGAGAGGATGTGGGTCATGGGCTTCTGGAGCCTGGTTCTCCTGTTCGTGCAGCTCTCTGGCAAGACAGAGGCCACAGACATCTCACCTTTGCCTCATTTAATTCTGTTCTGTGCTCACTGGGCAACCACCTGATTACGATTTTGCTCCCACACTGGGAGGCTCATAGAAAGAAAATGTGCCTGCGGGCTCAGAAACTGTTTCTGGACCTCAGAGCAGAGCAGTGCAGCAGGTATAGATGGGGTGGAGAGGATTGGGGGGTAGAAAGACGAACTAAACAAGGGCCCCCATAGACAGGGCTTCCAGGTCACAGAAAGCATTCTTCCAGCCCCACCTCCACCCCAGTGCCTCCCTCCGAGTCATCAGGCACTACCTCAGCCAGGCTAAAAGTAGTTTTAAAGGCTGTCTCTTCCCAACTATATTGAACATTTGCATGATTGGACATTCTCAAAAAAAGGAGCTCATAAGGAACGCAGAGTCCTCAAGAATGGACATCCCAGGGCACATGCCAAGCCCCAGCAGAGGGACTCACGAACATGAGTCCTGGTGGAAACCACAACCTCCATCCAGCTATTTGCAAAGAACATGTGCTCAGAGCATCATCATGCAAATTAAAATTGTGGCGACCATTCTTCTTATCGGTGCGTTAACATCTCTGAAATTGAGACAAAGAAGGAGGTCACACAAAGTGGCAAAATTCGCCAGGGAGTCTATTGCCGTTATGGTTTAATGTGGCCATTCTCCCAGAAATTACTTTCCCATAATCACCAGTCTCTACCGGAACAGAGCTGTTCCGAGCAGCATGCTAAGCGCAGATTCTGAGAAGCCCGAAACCTCAAAAAGACAGTTTTTATTTTAGAGGACAAACTGTGAAAGGTTTCTTATCAAACATTTCATCTTGAACCTCCACATTAGGTGAGTATCAAAGGGACTCAATGAATCATTTTCTCTTCCCAATATCACAAGGAAGTTCATCTCGATATAAAGGCAGGCAAGGAGGAAGCGTGACAGGAGTTTGGTATGAGAGCATTTGCAGAAGAAAAGACTGCAGCACTCCACGTGAAGAGAAAGGAACGAGCCCTAAGACCTCTCCTACCCTCTCATTAGCTTGGAGAGCACTGAGTTTGCACTCAAAGGTCTGCATCAAGGGTCATTTAAAAGCTGCACTTGCTTTAACGGTTAGTTAATGTAACAGTGGAGAGCCATGTGATGTATCAGTGAGGAGAGACGGTTGGTCTTCAAAGATCATAAGACTTCTGTTAAGGAATCCAAGCAGAGGATGGCCCAACAGGAGGGAGAAAATTGGCAGAAAAGGCTGACTGAAGGTAAAGTAGCCTGGAGAAGTAGCAGCACTCTCTGCAGCCTGGCTTTAGCTCCCAAGCGAGTTAGATGGCCCCCGAAAAGTCTGGAAGATTTGGTTTTAGGGTTTTATTGGCACTCTCAGTTATCAAGTGATCACACAAGGCTTTTTACAGGCACAGATCCCTGCTTCCCTTCTTAATGTGCTAAAACTCCAGGAATGAAGGGAAACGTAGCAATTCAGAAGTTCAATTGTATAGATTGCTCTTGTTTGATTCATTAAGGACTTTAACATAATGAAGCTGGTATAATCATTGGCAGATATACTAAACTGCCTGGTAAAATGGCTGTACAGCGGTCCCTTCCTTTCTGTGGCCTGATAAATGGCACGCTCAAGAATATGGAGCTCCTGTGTTTTTTTTAACAGGCTGGAAAGATGACAAAAATTCTCCCAGCGTGCCCAGTGGAAAACGATTGCTGGCAGGAGATAGTGGCTACAGGAACAAAAAGGTAGGAAGTCAAGTCTGATGAAAAAGTGAGCTGAACGCCCCCCTAGCGCCAGCCCAGCATTCTTTTGGGTTTTATATTCCACAAAGAGAACATAAAAGGGGACCTTAGCATACATGCTGGCTTTTTGAATAATTCATTCCCTCCCTCCCTCTTCTTTCGTTTCCTTCCTTCCTTCTTTCCTTCCCTTCCTCCTTCCTTTCTTTCTCTTTTCGTTCCTTCTCTTCCAACTCTTCCCTTTTCTTTCTTCCTCCCATCTTTCTTTCCCTCCCTTCATCTCTCCTTCCTTCTAACCATACTAAGTACTCCATGTTAACAACCTAGTGTTATAGACACATACATTCACCAATACAAATACCTATGTATATACATAGTTTTGTCATTGTTTATTAATATTATTCACAGAAATGTGATGTTATACATTTTCCTGCAGCTAGATTTTTCTCAGTAGTACATCGTGGAAATCCTAACCAACTGAACTGGTTTTGCTGTAATTTATTGTTCTTAGGTCTGCATAATATTTTATGATAAAGATGAATTTTAAAACCCCACTATTTATGAGTATTCACCTTGTTTCATAATTTTAATTGTATGAATAATGCTATAATGAACATTGCATATATATTCTTATGAAATTATATTATTACGTATTTTTATTCTTTAGAATAGCTTCCCAGGAATGAAACTGTTTAACAAAAGTGTAGTGAATTTTTATTTTTAAAAATGAAGATATACCCATACTGCAATTTAAAAATGGCTTTAACAATTCACATTCCATTTGCAAAGGATGATAACACCTTTTCCTCTCTGCATTCTTACCTCTAAAGAGAGAATAGTGCTATCATTCTATTATTTTTTGTTAATTACATGGTTATAAAGGGACACTTAAATTGCATTTCCGTGAGTACCAAGAGTTTTGACATCTGTGTGTTTATGGCCATTGTACATACTTTGGAGTGAATTATCCATTTATGTCTATTTTCTATTATTTGTTGCTCATTAGCAAAAACTCTTGGTATTCAAAGATGTTAACTTTTATCTATCATCTGTGATCCAAATGAACATTTAACTCTGCAATTTCTCATCTGCCTTGTTTCAATCTCCTACAGATTGTGGTTTCTTGTCTTGGTTAAGAAGTCTCTACAAACCCTAAATTGTGTGTATAGGCTCCTAGATTTTCTTCTGCAAATTCATTCATTTATATATTCATTTACTTATTTTTACACTGAAGTCTTCAGCTCCCTGGAATTTATTTGTCTATATTCTGAGAGACAAGTGCCCATTTCTATTTTCTCCTGGATGGAGAGTCAGCACCTTCCTTCTCACTCTGAATTGAAATAGCAACTTCATAATATATTAAAGTTGCATATATTTTGGAAGCTATTTGGAAGATTTGCTATTCAATCACTCTAACATGTTTATTTCAAAAACCATAAGTGCTTTATGTATTTGATTATAGTGACTTTGCAGTATGTTTTAATATTTGCACTCACTGTTCTTTTCATACATTTTATTCTTGGGCATTTAACTTTCTCCATAAGCTTTAGGATCACTTAATATTATTTACAAATGGTGTGATTCTAATTGGTATTACAATATACTATGTAAACTAATACACATCAATATTACATACTGATGTATATAATGAATACAGTATTACATATTGATGTATATAATGAATTTAGGGAGACCTAGCATTTAATTTATTTTCACTCTACAGATCTAAAAACTAAGTATACCTCTAGAACTTAGTATGCTTGTCTGTTTGTTTGGGTCTTGTTCTCAGGACTTTATAGCTTTCTTCAAACAAGATTTCTTTGCATTGTATTGCACACATGAATTAATTTTTTCCATTTCCATGTTAGATGACTTTTGCTGTTAATTGTTATGTGTGTATATTTTGTACGTCCCCATTTTATCAAATTCTCTCATCAATACAATTACTTCTTTTTCTTAAGTCCATTGGTTTTTCCAAGAATACAATAATATTATCAACAAAAGTAGAGTTTTAATCTTTCTTTTCCAATGTTTATGTAAATCATTATTTTTAAATTTTATTTTAGAGATGGGGGTCTTGCTATGTTGCCCAGTCTGGACTCGAACTTCTCAGCTCACAGGATCCTCCTGTCTCAGCCTTCCAAGTAGCTGAGACTATAGGCATGCATGCTCCCCCACACCCGGCATTGACAAATTATTTTACCGCCTTTTCCCACTGCATTTGCTAAAACCTCTAAGACAATAATAATGGTAAGATCACTTTTCTGATCCCTAACAGTTGAAGCGATTTTAGTGTTTGGTTGTTTAAAATAACCTTTGCTTATTTTTATAGTCTTTGTCATAGATTTTTGTCACGCTCTGTCGCCCTGTCTGGAGTGCAATGGCTCAATCTCAGCTCCTGGGTACAAGTGATCCTCCCACCTCGACCTCCTGAGTAGCCTGACTAACGTTTGTATTTTTAGTAGAGATGGGGTTTCACCATGTTGGCCAGGCTGGTCTCAAGCTCCTGACCTCAAGTGACCTGCCTGCTCTGGCCTCCCAAAGTGCTGGGATTACAAGCGTGAGCCACCATGCCTGGCTCACAGTTAAAAAGGCTCCTCATGTACATCTTTTCATAAAGTTAAGAATAGCTGCTGGATTTTTATCAAAATGGCTTTTCAGCATCCATTGATGTTTATTTTTCTGCTTTAATATGTTGATTTAATGAATTACATTGCTGACAACCATATAGCCTTGCATTTTTGCAATAAGCCCTACTTGGCCATAGCGTATTGGTATGTTAATACATTTTGAGATTGCTCAAGCTAAAATCACATTTAGAGCTTTTTTGCATCTAATAAATGGCATTGATCTTTTTACAGTATCCTCATAGGGTTTTAGTGAAAAAACTGGCTTTATAAATACAATGAGAACTTGTCTAGCTTCTTCAATATATAGTCTTAAATAGTTTAAATCACATCGGAATTGCCCATTCTTTAAGGTTAAACAGTGTTCAGCTATGAAATTATCCAATCCTGTTAACTTTTTCACTGACACATTTCACTCACTTTTCTAATCTCTTCTTGAGTATTCAGTCTATTCAAGTTTTCTACTGCTTTATTCAATTTTAATAATTTGTATTTTCCTACGAAATATCAATGTTTTCTACGTTTCCAAGTTATCTTTTTGAGATTAAAGTTTTCGCATGTGTTCAAGTACATGATCAACTATTTTTGTAAATACTACATGGACATTTAAAAGCTGCATGTTCTTTAGTAGTCAGTAAATGAATAAATTGTATTAAATACATGTAAATATATTCAATCCACTTTGTACTAGATATTCAGGATAGGCTCAGGATAAATAGGTCAACTTTCTCCCTGCCTCCCTTGGCTCATCACCAAACTCTTGTAAATGATGTCTCCATTGACTGAGTAACTCCTGTCCCTATTGGCTAGGTAACTCCTATTTATGCTTAGGTCTCAGTTTCATGCCACTTCCTTCAGAAAATCCTCCTTAATACCCTGGACTAGGTTGGGGAACAGTGTCATCATGCACAGATTTCCTTCATGGCACTTGTCTCATTAGTAATGATACCGTTATTTGTCTAAGTAATAGAGTAATGTCTTTCTTGCCTATTACCTAGTAAACTCCATGAATGAAATAACGTCAGGTTTATCTTAGCCTGGAAACATCGTAGAACATGGCAGTGTACTTGGCATACAGTAGACAAGCAAAAATGTTTCTTCCATGAATGAATGAACACATGTCTGTTAATCAGAGGAAATATAACTTTGGAAACTGTCACTGGCAATTTTTCACCACGTGGTTGGAAAGCCAGCCTACCATATCAGAGACTGCTGAAACAGGCATGCAAGAAAACGCTGAGTTGAGACATGGAAGAAAACAAAATTTCCTGGTTCACAAAAGTATATCAATGTTCACTGCAAGCTGGAATCAGAAGTCCAGTTGCATCCCATTCCACGGTTTTGTGAGACCTGCAGTAGCCTTATAGCTCCACTTTTTGTTAAAGCTAAAAACAACGGCAGGTTTCTTTAGTTTTTGTCTAATGCTTCTTTTCTGTTTCAGGATCCCCTCTGGGACACCACATAACATTCAGATGTCATGTCCCTTGGGCTTTTCTTGGCTCCGACAGTTTCTCAGACTCTCCTTGGTTTTGATGACCTCATCATATTTGTATACTTTATTTTATTCTGTCTAATTTTATGTTGACTTTGTGTTCACTTTGGTTTACTTTGTTGTCTCTTCTTCCTTTTGTTTTTTTAACTAGTTTTCAGAAGTTTCTTTGTATTATCATCTTCCTTTTGGTAATATTGTTATTCAACTATAATTTCCTATTCTATGAATGTCTCCTCTCTCTAGAAACTCATAAGAAAGCACATATTCCTGTTTTCTAATTTAACTAAACAAGATGTAACTTATTTCCTTCACCAAAGTCATCTATCCCAGTAAGATGAGTCTTTTAGAATATTTTCACTTTTCTATTCTTCTCTACTCTACCTTTACCCAGATCAGAATAAAATCTAGTAAGTGCTTTGCTTCATCTCACTTTATTCTTCCTTCACCCCTAACTTCTAGGTTTTTCTAAAGTAGCTTAGTACTTTTCATTCCAGATTACTAGAATTGCCTGGCGAGGCATAGTGACTCATTCCTGTAACCCCAGCAATTTGGGAGGTCGAAGCAGCAGTATTGCTTGAGTCCAGGAATTGAGAAAACATAGCAAGACCCTATCTCTAAAAAAAAAAAAAAAAAAAATCAAAAAATGAGGCAGGAGGTTAGTTTGAGCCCAGCAGGTCGAGGCTGCAATGAGGTTAGATTGTACCACTGCACTCCCGCCTGGGTGACAGAGTGAGACCCTGTCTCAAAAAAAAAGAAAAAGAAAAAAAAAGAGAATTGCCTTTTCTAGTTTCAGAATTCTCATTTTGAGTCTATTACTGTCATTGGATTTAATTATATGTGCACTGCTGACAACTGTTTCTTTTCCACCTCATGCGCTCCTGTCTTTGCTCGTAGGGCTGGTGGTACCGGGAGCGGGGTGTGGTTATGGTACTGTTCCATTACAGTCTTCCTCTAGCAGTTTCCTCTATCCCAGCTGCATGAGCAACCAGCGCTGAACCTCAGCACACACCTGCCTTCCTCCCCTCCAAAAGGCCAACGGCATCCTGAGTGGGTCTAAGGATTTCAGGTTGCAGCCGTTTTCTCTCAATAGTCAGGTGCCACTCCCCCATTTCATGTAAGGTGTTCCACAAGAAACACTGAATGACAGTTTGATTCTCTAAGTCACTGGTGATTTCTGTCTAGGAGTTCATCATATTTTCTCTTTAATCTTGAAATTTAAGAATTTGCTAGACTACCTTCAGTGATGTTTTTGGTTTTTTTCATCCCTTCTGCTTGGAACTTGGTGAATAGTTTCAGTGTGCCCTCTTCGGGTTGTGCTTAATGTCAGACAGTTTCTTCTTCTTCTTTTTTTTTTTTTTTTAAAGATGGGATTTCACCATGATGTCCTGGCTGGTCTTGAACTCCTGACCTCAGGTGATCCATCCACCTTGGCCTCCCAAAGTGCTAGGATTATAGGCGTGAGCCACCGCGCCCAGCCAGTTTCTTCTTTTATGAGTTTGACAATTGCGTCTTCTCCAAATGTAGGTGCTCTCTCTGGATCTTCTTTTACTCACATGTTAGTTTGTCCAAGATGTATTGTCCAAAACGCTATTATTTTCCCACAGGATGTCTTCTGCTTGTACTCTTGCTCTGCGTGTTTAAATATTAGCTCCGATTCAACTTCTAGACTCATAATTGCAAGTCTCGACAGTGACTGCTACTCTCCTTCAATTCATTTACTAGCATTTTTAGCTCAAAACTGGTACAGAAGAAAGTCTTTTAAAAATATAACTGGCACCCTTATGTGTTTAAGTTTTAATCCACTCATTTAAAGCTTTGCTCGGTGTGTTCTACATGTTTTTCCCCTCTGAACCCTGGGGCCCAGGTCTTGCTGTAGAAATCCCTCAGATGATGCTATGGAATGTTGCTTCTCAAATGTGTTCACAGAGCCCTGGAGGCCCCTGGGACTCTTGCAGGGGGTCTACAAGATCAAAACTACTTTCATAATACTAGCATGTTATTTGCCTTTTTCACAGGGCTCACATTTGCCCTAGTGACACAAAAGCCATGGTAGATAAAACTGCTGGTTCCTTAGCATGAGTCAAGGCAGTGTCACCAAAACGCATCAGCTGTCATTGTACACTTCACAACCACATCTGGAGAACGTGAAGGATGAAAGGCTTGAGTCATTTGTAAAGGTCATTGTAACAAAAGGCGACTCTGGGATCACCTCCAGCATGGCGGACACCAGGCTGTCTCTCATCCCCTCTTCCTACTAGACCAGCTCCAATTCTGGAGAAAGACAAGAGGATGAAAATAAAAACACTCATAAAACATACCAGCACTTTCTACAAGAGTAAGGACTGAGAAAAAGAAAAAAAAAATGCTCCTCAGCTTTCCTTCATCTTTAATGCCATCCAACAGCTCATGTGCTGCTTTGGCAACCAAAAAACGAGCTCAGATTGTTTCTAAACCAAGGCGCAGACTGGCCAGACGCCAGGAGGCAGCACCTGATCCCTCGATTCAGGACACATGCCCAACCCGACCCTGAGCTGACTGTTCCTCTGCTGTGTGTCTGTATTCTTCATCAGGGTGAAAAGGAAGCCATGAACTCTTGCTAGAGAACCATGGTCTCCTTTCTTCTAGTAATATAATTTCCTTCTGGGAGCAGGGCTGGATAAATAATTTGCAGGAACCAATGCAAAAAGAAAATGATGACCTCTCCAAAAAAAAAAAAAAAAAAAGCAGGAAAAAAGTGCTATAAAATGTAATAAAATATAAGCATTTTTCCTTTAAAAATATCTTGTTCCAGGCTGGGCACAGTGGCTCACACCTGTAATCCTAGCACTTTAGGAGGCTGAGGCGGGTGGATCACCTGAGGTCAGGGGCTCAAGACCAGCTGGCCAACATGGTGAAACCCTGTCTCTTCTAAAAATACAAAAATTAGCCATGTGTGGTGGCGCATGCCTGTAATCCTAGCTATTTGAGAAGCTGAGGCAGGAGAATCACTTGAACCTGGGAGGAAGAGGTTGCAGTGAGCCAAGATTGTGCCATTGCACTCCAGCCTGGGCTACAGAGTGAAAATCTGTCAAAAAAAAAAAAAAAAGAAGAAAAAATCTTGTTTCCAAAAAAGTAATAGGAGTAATAGTGATACATGAATAGCAACATAAACATACAGATTTGCAAAATAATATTTTGGTGTTACAATGTTATGCAATGTAATAAGTGATTCTATTAAAGTATTCTATTAAAGTGGTATCTTGATTATGAGTTTTTTCTAGCTTACTTGTCTAGAAACGTATTAGATTGTCAACATCTATACATTTAGCAACTTTATTTTTAATAGATATGTATAATTAAAAGCAGTATCAGTCAGTTTTGCAAATGCAAGATTACAAACAGTTTTTGGATAATTTTTAATTTTGAGAAGGCTCTTTCTTTTTTTTTTTTTTTTTTTTGAGACACAGTCTCACTCTGTCACCAGGCGCCAGGCGCCAGGCTGGAGTGCAGTGGCACAATCTCGGCTCACTGCAACCTCTGCCTCCCCGGTTCAGGCAATTCTCCTCAGCCTCCTGCGTAGCTGGGACTGCAGACGCACACCACCATACCCAGCTAATTTTTGTATTTTTTAGGAGAGACGGGGTTTCACCATGTTGGCCAGGATGGTCTCGATCTCTTGACCTCGTGATCCACCCGCCTCGGCCTCCCAAAGTGCTGGGATTACAGGCTTGAGCCACCGCGCCCAGCATCTTTCTAGGTATATAACTGTTACTGGAGCTATTAACAGTATATTATTGGTTGTGAAAACATTATTGGAATTATTTCAAGATATTATGTTGAGATAAATTTCTGATAAATTATATCAAAATATAAATTTTTTTTAGATTTTTACATTTAGATTATTACAGAACAATTTTTCGAAAAGGCTTATCTCTGTACAAATTCAGTTTTATGTAAGTCTGAAGTTAACTTTATTTAAATGTGAATTTATACTATGTTATATAATGATCATTTTGTGTTGTTGTTGTTTTCTGTTTTGTTTTTTTGAACCTGGGTCTCACTCTGTCGCCCAGGCTGGAGTGCAGTGGTGTGATCTTGGCTCACTGCAACCTCTGCCTCCCGGGTTCAAACGATTCTCCTCCCTCAGCCTCCCAAGTAGCTGGGATTACAGGCATGTGCCACCATTCCTGGTTAATCTTTGTATTTTTAGCAGAGAGGAAGTTTCACCAAGTTGGCCAGGCTGGTCTTGAACACCTGGCCTCAAGTGATCTGCCTGCCTCAGCTCCCGAAGTGCTGGGATTACAGGCATGAGCCACTGTGCCTGGCCAATACAATGTTATACGATGTTATTTTAATATTGAAATTTCCTATAATTTTCCTATAACTTGTGGAGCTGCCATTGCCACCTCTGCTGTTGGTACTGTTACAGATGTCGGGCTGGCCACCCCCTCAGACACACACCATATATTGGACTTCCCTGAGGCATGCAAATGAGACCCGGCCAACCGCCACATATGCACACTGCCCGCCCGCCCTGGGATGCGGCGGCTCACCACACCCATCCATGTGTGCACTGCTGCCTGGCCTATCCCCTCTGCCTATGCACACGTTACACTGGACCACAGACATCATCACAAAACACAAGTTCAAAAACAAAATCATGTTAAGAATTTCAAGACAGTCACAAAAGAACATTAAGCCATGCAATTGCACAGGTGACACAGCCATGAAGCCAGCCCTGCCTGGGAGCCTGGGCATAGAACAATGGTAATTTATACTTTCCCAGCCACTAGCCACTAGTGGATTGAATTGAAGTGTTTAATGTTTAATGCCAAGCTCATAAGTAATTTGCCTTATAAATCTTCAGTTACAGTATCTTCTCCTAGAAATAGTAAAGGCTTTGTACAGATTTCTAAGCCAGCAATTGTCTCTCTTCTCTTTGTAAATCAGTTGGCTGTCTTTCCTAGGAAACCAGTGTGAACATAGCTTTGAATAGTCACTGATGACTTAAATTAGTCTCTGGGTCTTTCTGAGTGCTTAATTTTCTCCAGGAGTTATTAGCTCAGGCATAGAGAAACGCCAGACTTCTCTAGCCATTGAAATCATCATGGCCGTAAATGCAGTTCATAGCATAATTCAGAGTGCAAGTTCTGGATCGATCCTGCCTATGCAAATCCTATTTCTACTTCACCTTTCCTGCTGTAAGCCTTTGGCATTGGTTTGAATGGATCGCTTCCAAAATTCAGGTGTTGCCAATGTGATAGGATTAAGAGGTGGGGCCTTGAATAGATGATTAGGCCATGAGCGCTTCTCCCTCATTAATGGGATTAAGGCCTTTATAAAAGAAGCTGACAGCATTCTGCTGGTTCACTCCCTTTACCCTCTACCTTCTACCATGTGAATGTACCATGTACAGCCCTCGTCAGATGCCGCCACCTTGATCTTAGACTTCCAGCTTCCAGTACTGTGAGAAATAAATTTCTGTTCTTAAGTTGCTCAGTCTGTGGTCTTCTGTTATAGCAGCACAGACTAAAACAGCGTGTTATTCACCTCTGTATGCCTGTTTTCTTGTCTTCAAAATGAAGATAATAGAATATCTTTAAAGATAGGGCTTGATAAGTGTTTATTACACTCCGCTTCTAAATAAATGTGGTTCAGTCTCTTAGCTTACGGTGGTGATGTAAGTGGTCTTCCTAAGAAGACAAAAATTCTAGCTTTGACTTGCGGAATTCTTTTCTATTAGATGTAAAGGATGTTTACTACTGCTTTCCGAAGGGGTCTGCAAAACAGCAGAAATGGGAACCCAATTCAGCAAGACCACTAAAAAAGCACAGCTTGGTGAAGGCTGCTGCAAGATCAGCTGAGGGAGGGTGTGTGAGTGTGTGTGTGTGTGTGTGTGTGTGTGTGCACGCACATGCGTGTGTGTAAGTAGGTAGGTATGCGTGTGAAAAGACTCGGGGTCTGCGTGTGATCTACCCTGTGCTTACGTGAAAGAAGGCCCTGGGTGTCCATGTATATATCACCAACAAATATGTGCAGTTTTCATTTGATTACTGGAATTGCTTCCTCTTGTATACCTGTCAGCTGTCAGCAGAGCTCTAGTGAAACAACACAGATAAGTAATACAGAACAGAGCACCTCCTCTTACCCATACAAGACAAAGAACAGACATTTTTGGAGTGTTTTGTTTTAAGTAAGATGAGCCTTTTCAAACCTACCTTATGTAATGTTTGGTCATGGATTTGAAGTATAAGCCAACAGGAGGGTTGTATAAAAAGGAATTCAGAATTTAAAAAGAAATTCACATTGAAGTTTCATCAGCTTTGCTAACATGGACTAAAAGGTTAATTCATCAACCCTATATGCCAATAAACAGGCATGTTAAAAATGAATTTCTTCCTTGACAGACTTTATAAAATATACATGTGACCTATTACTAGGAATTCAAATCATCAAAAATGATGAAGTTGTAACATGTTGTTAAATTCTCCCATGAGATTTGTGTTACAGATTATCTGCAGGTGTCTCTGCCTCTAAAGGAGTGGCCTCTAGAAATGGTCATGAAGCTTGTGTCCCACCCATTCCCCTGTCTCCACAGGCCGGAGCCAGTTCTGTCCCCCACCCAGGACAAGGCCTGGCTGTCCAAGGTTGTCCCATAGAATGCTTATCCCGCTTTCTGTTGTCTTCTCCACTAGCCATATTAAGATCCGATGAAAAACTGAAGAAAGAAAAGAGAAACCACGTTGAGATTCAAACCACAGAAGGAATGTTCTACACAGAATTGGTTATGGGTGGGTGATGGATTTGCTGAGAAGTCAACCAGGGATGGTAAGGAAATTCTAAGAATAGCGACAGCAGGAAGCTTCTACTTCTTCCAGGCTACAGGAATGCAGAAGACAGAGAATGTGTCACTGGGCTCCCAGGAGTCAGGGTCACCTGGGAGAGGCTGGAGTCTCATCCAGTGAGACTGGAGCCGTGAAAGAGATGCAGGGCCACATATCAGACCAATTAAATTGGAATCCCTTCCATCAGTGTTTTTTAAAACTCCCCAAGAGGTTCCAAAGCGCAGCCAAGATTGACAGCCACTGCTTCAAGTGCCTAGACAGAATCTGCATTGCTAGATTGACTCCGCCCCAGACTGAGCAGACGTGGGGAGAAGAGCAGTGGCCATCCCATCACTCAGGGTCCAGAAGGAGGGAACAATTGTTCCAAGAGATCAGGCAGCCAACCAGTTCTCAGGTATCTTTGAAGAAATAACGAAGAACCAGATTTGATTTATAGAACTTTTCTTCATAAGTGACTTCTTAGTAATTGCTCTATTAAAAAAAAAAACTATTTTAAAGAGCCATATTTTTGCTTAATAGATATTGAAAAAAGCGATTAAATATAACACTGTATGCCAATTACAGTAAACCAATATTATCTAGCACAATCAATGAAAAAGTCATTTTGAATATACATAAATTGACTGGAGTAGGATATCCTGCTTAATAACTTATTAATTTGCACATATTGAGTGTGTGCTAATTATTTGTTGAATGAACTAATCATCAAAGGAAGATTAATGTACAGTGTGATATTACTGTGATTTTTATTGTATTTTAATTTCTTGAAAATTGATAATTTGTGATAATACATATAATGAATCTTTCAACAAGAAACAAACATCTTCATAGTTTCTTTTTTTAAAAATGAGAAGGCATTTTACGGTTTTGTATAGCCCTAGGGTAATCACCATGAACACCAATTATCATCATGAATGTTGTTAAAGAGAAGTGTGCTTGGCAAAACGCCAGATAAGAGTTCAGTTGTGCCCTAGGTAACTGGAAAAACAGTTAACTCCTTTTAAAGAACCACCTGTAGTAAGTTTCTATGCCCTTTTCACTGGGCATTTATTCATACAAGAAATGTTTATTAGGCAGTTAATATGTGTCCTGGGGAGTAACGAGGCAAATAAGATCCTGCCTGAGAGCACTTTATAATGGAATGGAAGGGATTAAACAATCGCGTAAGTCCCATCGGAGGTGGTGGGTGCTAATTCTAATGTTTAGTGAAGTTTGAGGATGACCAGGCCAGGGGACATGAGAGGAGGTGACTGGGAACAAACACCTGCAGAGAGTAGGATGCAAAGACGCTCGTGAAAGCCATGGAAGAGGAAAGTGACCTAATCAAAATGACACTTACCATAAGGCTCTCGATTCGATTACTCTTCTAACTTGTTAAAAATAATAAGAAAAAAGCAGATAATTTTGTCATTTTTTTTTCAAACCAGTTAGGGATTACTGGAAAAGTCTATGCAAAGGGTGCAAAGAGGACAACTGCAGCAAGTACCCAGATGAAGGGTGGATGCCGCAAATACCACAGGAAAGAATCCACAGAATTTCATGCCTGAATGTCTCCAAGGATCGATTGAGGTAAATCAGGGAAACAGAAAGGAAGGGAAAGATAATGAATATTGCCTTTCAGATCTATCTGGTTGAAGGCTGGATAGACATCCAACAAGAGACATCCACCATGAATACACTGAACAACTCACAGCTTACAAAGTAGTTTTACCATGACATCATGGAACATGTATCTAGAAATAAAACACTTGCATCACTCATATTTCAAAATATTTTGAATAGAAGTTTGAATTTCTTGGTTAACACAATATTCTTAAAGGCCTTCAAAAATAACAGCACAAGTCATCTGTATGTGCATCAAACATGTACAATTTCCACTTCACTTCCAAAAAATCACAACGTTGACAATGATGTCATCCAGGCTTCTAGGTTTATGTTGAAGAAAACTAGATCCAGTGGCCATCATGTGATGTGAGTGATGAACCTGGCTTGACAGTGTAGATTTGTGCTTCACTGTCAAGGGCTGGAGAGCCAACAGACAATAGACATTCTATTCTGCAATTCTGTTGCAATTGGGTTGGTAACAGCCCCAGTTTGCTTCCTAAGTGTGAGAGCATTTCATTGATTCTTCTTCTTTCTCTATCTCTTTAAAGGTCACAGAAGTGGATTCAGTGTGAGAGAGCCAGTTAATAATTTACATCTAGACAATGCTTTTACATTGACAAACTACTTTCTCATATGACATTAACACCCTGGAGCTTTCAAATAGCCCTGGAAGGTGGGTGCATTACAAATGATGCGCCAAACACAGAAAAGAAATGGCAATGAAACCCAGGTCTCACGACGCTTCCAGGTGAGAAGGAGCAGGCCCGTGACAGCCTCAGAAGAGTCTGTTCCAGAACTCTTAATTTTTTCACACTTCAACCTGCACAACACAGCAATCTCCCTTCAAGACTAGCTTTGTTTTGTCTTCACTCGACATATATTTTAAAATACATTTTTAATGATAAAAAGTTCCAATAAATCGAAAACATTTGTCTCCTAATTCACACCTTGTCTATGTTATCAGTAAACATGCACATAATATCATGTAGTTATGATACAAATCTGCTATTTTTCATTTTTGTTATCTCTTATTGAATATACATCACCAGAAGATGTTTGAGCATAGAGGATGTTTTCAGCACGAGGGTCTTAATTTAGTTACTCTTCTCACATGTTAAAAATAATTTTTAAAAAGCAGATCATTTTGTCTTTTTTTCATGAGTTTTTACATTAATTTCCCATTTTAAAAAGTATAGTCATTTAGACTTTGAAGTCTGTTTTAAAAATTTTAAATTGAAGTCATCTGCACCCAAAAGGTCTGTTTTACGGAAAACTGAACACCTCATGTTCTCACTTATAAGTGGGAGATGAATGATATAGACACGTGAATGGGGGAAGCAACACACACTGGGTGGGGTGGGGGCGGGGAAGGGGGAGGGGAGCATCAGGAAGAAGAGCTAATGGAGGCTGGGCTTCATACCTAAGTGATGGGTTGATCTGTGCAGCAAACCACCATGACACACGTTTACGTAGGTAACAAACCTGCACATCCTGCATGCGTACCTCAGAACTTAAAATATTAAATAGAAGTTGAAGAAAGAAAAAGGTCTGTTTCAAACAATGATTATGCACTTAAAGCGAGAATTTGTTCGTTGAGACATTGTGACTTGAGGTTTTAATTGTGACAGCCTTCAATCGGTACCCGTTTGCCGTCCATGGCACTTGCTACATTCTGATGCTTTCTGTGATAACATTTCAGTAAAACACACTGACAGTTCTTTTCTCTCTGTCTCTTGTTATCCATATTAGAATAAATTATATCCCCCAATCAACCACTGAGGGCCCTTGGCTCCTTCCTACTCAAACTGTGGTCCACAGAACAGCAGCATCATGGGCACTCTTGGGGGGTCGTTAGAAATGCAAACCCTTGGGCCCATTCTAGACCTACAGAACCAGAATTGGCATTTGATTAAGATCCCCAGGTGACTCATATGTAAGTTAAAGTTGGAGACACACTGATTAGACCACTAGTTCTCAATTTCAGCTTCCCATTGCAATCACCTGGGCGCTAGAGCCATTGCCCCCCAGAGAAACTGATGTAATTAGTCTGAGGAATTTTTAAATCCCAGGTGATTCTGATGTGTATCCAAAATAGAAAACCACTGGTCCTGATTAACTCCCTCTTTTTATAGACAAGAAAATCATGAGGCCCACTGGGTTAGGTTATAACTTGCTCCGGGTTATAAAGCAAATTTGCAGGTAGAACTAGAAAATGGAAGATCCCTATCTGGTTTGGGGCTACCTCCACAATGTAAGAGCCTGCCCCTCCCAAAACCTGGACCGGGGCCTCTGTTCCTGTGCTTGGAAGCTGTCATATCCCTGCCTTGCTCTTCTCCACTTCCTCATCCTAGGCATGTTCTGACCTTCTGTACACACGTGAATTCCTTGCCAACAGTTCTCCTCTGTCCTTTGCTTTCCTTCCCCACTTCCCTGGGCTCACTCCCATGAGCCCTGAAACCATCCCAGCCTTCTCAGCCTGTTTGCACATGACCTTCGTCCTATCCTAGAGGAACACTCCCTCAGCTTCCCCTCCAACGGTGGCTTCTCCTTCAACACAATCCTCCTGATGCAAACTGGAAATGCTTCACTTCTAAGCTCTTGAATCCTGACATTCCTGTTTCTAGATCAATTGCCTGGGCACGGATCTTTCTTGCCTTCTTAAACTCACTGGATCTGCCCTTGACTGTGCCCTTCCACACAGCCCTGTGGTTCTCCATGAACTGGGTATTCAGAATCCCTTGGGACTGATCCCTTGCCAAGCCATGGGTGCTGCCACCATCTTCCCCCAAAGGCACTTTCAAAAGTGTGGGCTGTGAGGGGAAAAGGCCTGGTCATCTGCATTTGGACAGCACACCCCAGAGCACCCAGATTCAGAGGTCCTGCTCTACTCTGAGGCTCTCCCCAAGGCTGCAAGCCCGTCACCCAATTTCTGGTCTCCCTCATCTCCTTCCTCTCTGAGGGAACCAATGCCGCAGTGCTGCCAACACTGCTGTAATCTTGCAGCTCATCTTGTCAACCTGATGGTCGGAGTAACCCCACTCTGTGTTTGTTTTGGTGGGCTGTCAGGCCCATAACAGGCACAGTTAAAATAAGGACATTTAAAATGGTACCAATTTGGAATAAACGCTGGTTCAATCTCATCCTGTCTTTTACTAATAGAATATCTCCCCCTGACCACTCCATCTCCCTCTAATTAGATCTCTGCTGTGTCCTCTCCAGCTTACCACTACTGCCCCCTGTTGATTGAAATGCTGTATTTCGAAGCCCTGGGGCTACTTACCAGAGACTCACGGTACTCATAATTTAAAAAGGAAAAATATGGTTATAAAACCTTTATGTTTTAAATACAATACCGTGACCTTGAAACACTGTAGAATTTGCCATCTAACCACTTGGATATAAATTAGCCAAAGCTTTGATTCACGTGCAAAAACAATGGAAATGCCTTAGGCAAAATGTATGGTCACAACCATAATCAGACAACAATTGCTGTAATAGTGAAAGGAAATTGGATTTTACAAACTGATCAATTGAGATTTTAAACAGAAAAAGGGTCAGTCTATTCCAGCAGTTTATTAAGGGGTAATGTTTCCATTGAAGATAATGTATACAAAATAAATTAGGTCACTTAACATTAATTCATTTTACCATAAAATAAACATATTGAAAAATTATAATAAAATCAGAAAGTCTACCGAAGATTTTTGAATCCCATAAAAATTAATTAATGAGCCTTCAATTATTTACCAACTAAATAACAAATAGATGCATTTTGATGTTTTGTCTGTGTCATTAGATTGTTTCAAGAGAGCAGATGGTACAACATACTGATACAGAAATATCTTCTGCCAAATTATCTTCAGAATTCTATCAATCCAACATTTGTACAATTTGAATCCAAGAAGATAATTTGGAATTATTGAGTAAATGTGGGACTTCATTTTTCTAAATTTAGTTTTACCAAGGGCATTCTATGAAAATGTATATTCGAAGTCACAAATAAAATAACTAGAAGGCTTCAGGATCAATCATTTTGACTGTACTAGTCCCTGGTTTTACAGTATTGAGCTCTAAATATCTGATTAACAAGAAGTCACATGCACATTAAGAGTAAGTTGTATGAGTCTAGGGAAAAAATAATGTCTGAGGGAGATACACCCAGGGTATTATTTCCTATGTTCAGCGCTGTGCTAAGATAGACACTCCCATTCCAAAGATGAGGAAACTGAGGCTCACCAAGGATTGATTACCCAAAACGAACCAACTTTCAGGTCATTTTGAGCCTGGTTTTGCTCTTTTTTCTCTGCCTTTTTATCCCAATTAATATGTAGATTGACATTGTTTTCCTCTCTAACCCTGTGGGTAAAAAGAAAAAAAAAAAAGCAAGGGTTGAGGGGGCTTGAGTGGTAGTGACCAAATCTTTTCTGGTGTGCAGAAATCATGTAAAACAAGACTTCGCCATATTGTAGGTGTCCTAAAACAAGACTTCGCCATATTGCAGGTGTCCTGTCACCACTTTTTTAAAGATGAAATCTTGCTCTGTCACCGGGCTGGAGTGTAGTGGTGTGATCTTGGCTCACCGCAACCTCCGACTCTCTGGTTCAAGTGATTCTCCTGCCTTAGCCTCCCAAGTAACTGGGATTACAGGCATGCGCCACCACGCCCAGTTAATTTTTGTATTTTTAGTAGAGATGGTGCCTCACCACGTTGGCCGGGATGGTCTCCATCTCTTGACCTCATGATCTACCTGCCTCAGCCTCCCAAAGTGCTGGGATTACAGGCATGAGCCACTGTGCCCGGCCCCTGTCATTAGAGGTGGCATTTCCGCCCTTTGCTCAAGGTTCCCCGTGGGTTTTCTTGACCTCTTTCTCCTTGATGTCAGACAATGGGTGTTTACCACAAAGATATGAAACAAAAACATTCCAGGAAATGCCCTGCAACCAACAAAACTCCAACAATAGTTAGTGGTTATAAAAACGGAAAAATGCAGTGGGTCTGAGGGGAAAGGCTACACATTCTAGGAAACTAAGTATTTGGAGATGGCATAAAGGATTCCTCTAAAATACTGTTTTTGTTTACAGATAAAGAACTCAGCCTCAGACAGAAAGATTACTGACTAGTTGAGAGATGTGGATAACGAACACAAAAAGTTACAGCCTTTCACTTAGTGATTTGTCTGGAGGCAGTAACTTAGGACAGCAGTAAGTTTTACTACCTCACTACCTAGTAAGACAGGTTATCATTCCTTCCTCTGAATATATAGGATGGAGCTGTGTGGCATCTAACATATCTCCATTTCTGGCTGACAGTTAAACCAGTCTCTGGGCCCAGGTGATGGCAGGGAGCTAATTCTGCTTATCATTTATTCCTACATGTATTCAATTAATCAACATTTGTTGAACAATATTATGTATAAGATACTGTGCTAAACACTGAAAATAATATACAGGACATGGCCTCTGCCTTCCCCTCTAGAACTGAGGTCCTCCAGTCGAGGATGGCCAGCATCCTCCAAATTAACATGTTCCCTTCCTGGTGCAAATTTCCAGCAGGATTACTCAATATTAAATATTAAATGGAGATGCTACAGAACATTCTAATTACTCAGTACCAAAATTACTTAGTACCAATAAAGTATGTAAAATATCTCAATAATGTTTTTACCAGTTACATGTTGAAATTATATTTTGGATATACTGTAAAGAAGAAAATATATTATTAAAATTTATCTCTTCTCTGCCTTTTTATTTTTTATGTCTACTAGAAAATTTAAAATGAAATACATGACTTGCTTGTATTGTAGCTCTGTTGAACAGCAGTTATAAATAATGTAAAGGTAAGTTTCCAAGGCTCTAATAGATTCTTCTTGTTGTTATTCTAGAGACAGGACTCATTGCTTGTTGCCCAGGTTGGAGTGCAATGTCATGAGCATACCTCACTGCAGCCTCGACCTCCTAGGTTCAAGTGATCCTCCCACCCCAGCCCCCAACCCTCACCCACGCCGAGTAGCTGGGATTACAGGTGCACAACACGAGGCACAGCTAATTAAAAAAATTTTTTTTTTGAGATGAGTCTCACTATTTTGCCCAAGCTGGTCTCAAATTCCTGGCCTCAAGTGATCCTCCCGTCTTGGCCTCCCAAAGTGTGGGGATTACAGGCATGAGCCACAGGACCCAGCTAGGTTCTAATTATTGACTGTGGAAGTCAAAGATAAAATGATGTGTCCCTAATGAAACTGGAAAACAGTCCTTCCAAACCAGGCCAAAATGAACAGGGGACAAAGGTCCACCTGAGATTAAAGGACTGCGCCGGCAATGCAATGTATAGCAAACAACCCAGAGACCTCGGGGAACCACAAGTCGGCCACTTAAGCGCCCCTGCAGAATTGGCCCATGATGGAAGAAGAGATGTCGGCATTCTGGAGAATGGTCTCTATATTATCTGTACACCAGAATTCACGAGAAGAAAGCATCAGAGAAGGCTGGAGTGGAAAGAGCGCGGTTCTCCGAGACGCGGAGGAGGGATGGGTGGCTTCGCCCCACGGGGCCAGGAAGTCCGCGCCTCCAGCGCCGCCGCCTCGCCTTGCGGTCCCGGGGCTGATCCTAGAGGCGCCCTCCCCCCTCTCGTTCACCCCAGCCACCTGCGAGGCTGTACCCGACTCAGAGTCAGCACGAGGTGCGCATTAGAAGGTAGCTGGATGGTTCTCAGAGGTCGCTTCTCTTCGCTGCTTCCACTTGTTTTGTTCTTTTCAGCTCTTGTGCATTTCGCTGTCTCACCTCTGAAATCCTCTCCGCTCCATGCGTGGCCTAGCATAGGCCCTCCCGCCCCTACCACCTTCCAGCCACACCCATTTCTCCACTGCCCCCATCACATCTTATGTGGTTTAGTCAACTCAAGTTTTTTTTAATTAAAAAGATAATTAGCTAGCAACCACTCATATGATTATGAAAGAAGGCAAGAAGTTGCAGGCAGATTTATTATTAATATGATGCTTTATCAAAGAGCAAAATTACTTGTCTTTACATTCAAGGAAATTAAATGTTGTAGCAACAAAATTATTTTTAAACAATATTCATCAACAGTAATTAGTAAGAAGCTAACAAACAGGAATGGCTAAATTAGTTGTGATGCATTCTTATTGTGGAATACTCAACAACTATTAAAAATCATGCTTTTGATGACTAATAATGACAAAGGAAAGTTTCATAATAAAAATTAATAAAGATACTAACTATACAATATGATCTATGTAAAATAAAATACATAGGAAATGTTAATAGTGGCTATTATTTCTGGGTTCTGAGATTATAGATAATTTTTATTTTTTCTTTGCATATAGTTTCTGTTTTAAAAGTTTTTACAATGAACATATATTACTCTTATAATCAGAAAAATATATACATATAATAAACTTGATTCTCTAGCATCCAATTTTAGTAAGTCTAGTTTAAAAGGAATGTCACCAAAAGCTTATCTTTCATGAAAAAATTCATACCACCTCTAAAGATGATATATTATACAGTACAGTATATTATTATACACTATGACCCTGTGTCAGTGAGGTTAGTAATGCCTGTTATGACATTGGTTTATCTTGCCAGATGCAATATTGACTTATCTATAAAACAACTCCAGTGTAATAGAAAGACTCCCTGTCTGAAAATCAGCAAGACTTACTTAAGGGGCATTAAAGGATGAGACCTAATTAGCCCTTTCTAGAAATCACTAGCATGTTTCAGTGTAAAAGTTCAAAGTAAAACTAGTTCAAAGCTACTTCCACAGAAGTAGCGGCAAAAACATAAAATGGACCTCAGAGATCACAAAAACAAATCCAGTGTTATTCAGACCAGATTGCTTTGAATCTATTAAGAATTTGTAAAACTATCAATTCAAAGAAGTTATAGGACATCTAAAGAATAGAAAGTAGCATCGCTCTTCATAGAATGAGTGATTATTTCATCCTTATTCTCTAGGGAAAGATCATGTCATTCATTCCAAGGTCTACTAAAAAATGGTATATAATCAAATTAATCATAATGCTGCACATAATAAGCGCTTTTTCCTCCTTTCCTCCACCTGGAGCCACTGCAGTATGCTGCATTTCACAATTGCTTTATGCCTCCTGAAGAGCCCAATATCTCAGGATTTTATGTGTATTTTTCTGCAGACATTTATCAAAAGTGGCCTGTGGGCAAGGCCCTCAACAAGGTGCCAGTGAGACAAATCTGTCAGGGGCCCAGGGTTTAGAGAGGGCCTCAAAAATCACATAAAATATACATTTCCATAATTTGCTCTCTATGTAATTAACCAGATCCATAAATTAATACTAGTATTTGATAGAAGCACTGCTTTTGAAAGGAACATTCCAGGCTAGGGCCCACTGTCATCCCTCCTGTATCTGCTTTTTCAAAGGAAACTTGATTTGACAAAGGGGAAGCCACTAGGCATTATTACAGCAGTTGAGAAATTGTTACTTGGAACATAACTTTCTATTTGAACTCTTGCAATTTACTTCCAGAAACACATTACATTTAGAAGTGGGTGCCGATGAAAACATTCCTAATCCTGTCATTCAAATTTCTGTACAAATGTTACATTAGTGTGGTTCCTATTTGTTATGCTTTTGTGAATGTGATACAGAAATTATAGTGCCTGTCAGTTTTTTATTCGCCCAAAAAAAGAACAAGTTCAGGCACTATTCACATTATTCAATATTTTACAATCACCTATGCCCAGTTCAAAATCTCTGTCATAAGCCATAAAAACGTTTTCTAGAAGTCAGATGTATGAAATTTACAGTTTCACAACACTTAGAGGTGCAAATGGTTAACAGCTGATGTGTCTGCATAATTATCTCAAAATGAATGAACAGGAAAATGCTCAGAACTATTTGTAACTTCTTCTGCCTTTCTTCGAGTAGTAAAATATAAGGGAGAGAGAAATGATAAAAGCAAAAAACAGGAAAGCTATGAAACCCAGTAAAGACTTGCGGGTGTGAAAAAAACTGCACTCAGTACACACGGTGAATTCTTCCGGACAAAATTTTTCCAGAGCTTCTAGGCCCGGGAAACCATTGCTATCGATAATTTTCCGGTAATGTTTCATGGAGGGTTTGGGCTCAAACTGATCTGCAGCATAACGATAGAGGCCAAACTTCGGAGCTGTGCGATCATTAAACGAGTAAGCAAAATATCCGCAAAGATTGATACCATCCAGTACGTAGGCTGGAAAAACCAAAGGACAGGAAGTGTAGTTACTACATATTTGCACACGACACATCATTTTTACGCAGCCTTCCTGCTGGATGTTTCCGATACCATTTACTACAACTTCAGACTCAATTCTTTTCATCAGAAAAGCCTTCTTTTACATAAAGCCAAATAGGCAAATTATCAAGACAAATACTGAGCTGCATTTGGCAGGATTGAAACCCAGAGATTAACTGGATCAGGTCTGCCTGTCCTGGGTGCTTCTGGTCACTTGCTTTTTGTGCTTTTTTTTTTTTTTTTTTCCTTTTTCCATGAAGCTGACGGTTGCCCCACTGTGTGCTGAAACTTAACTTTCACTGGCTACTTCATAAATGACATTCATAGGTCACCATGGCAATGGTCACTTCAGTTGTTTTCCAGGAACTTGGGGCAGCTCTTGTCCAGTTCAGACTAGTTAAGACCACTGACCCTTCCAGTGGGCCTGCACAAGTGCCTGAGAGGTGGTCTTTCGACATCAGGGGCCCAGAACTCTATCCTCTGATCATGCTAACGCCAGCATTTTCTGTACCTGTCCAACTTCTTACTTCATTTTTCCCACCTGCCAATCACTCTCCACCACGCCTTAGACACCCATTGCCTGAACCATATATATTCCTAAGCCTTGTCTTCAGAAAGACGGGCTTGGAAGTTATTCTCCCACCCCCTCGCTTGGTGCCCTTGCAAATAAATCTTTTCTCTTTTGCAAAACCTGTGTCACAGTAATTACTCTACTGCATAGAGAGAATAAAACTGGACCTGGCTGCTAACTGGGTGTTTTACATATTTCAACCCACTATGATGTACTTGGGTTAAATCTTTTATTTTATTTATTTTTTTTGAGATGGAGTCTTGCTCTGTCACCCAGGCTAGAGTGCAATGGCACAATCTTGGCTCACTGCAACCTCCACCTCCTGAGTTCAAGGGATTCTACTGCCTCAGCCTCATGAGTAGCTGGGATTACAGGTGTGCGCCACTACACCTGGCTAATTTTTGTCTTTTTAGTAGAGATGGGGTTTCACCATGTTGGCCAGGCTGGTCTCGAACTCCTGACCTCAACTGATCCGCCTGCCTCAGCCTCCCAAAGTGCTGGAATTACAAGCATCAGCCACTATGCTCGGAATTTTTTTTTTGGAAATAGGGTCTTGCTCTGTCACCCAGTCAGGAGTGCAGTGAGGTGATCATGGCTCGCTGCAGCTGGACCTCCCAAGCTCAAGCAATCCTCCTGCCTCAGCCTTTCCAGCAGCTGGAATTGCAGGCACTGTCACCATACTCAAATAATTTTTGTGATGTTTAATAGAGCCAAAGTCTCACTGTGTTACCCAGGCTGTTCTCAAACTCCTAGGCTCAAGCAATCCTCCCACCTTGGCCTCCCAAAATGCTGGGATTTCAGGTGTGACCACAGTGCCTGGTGGGGTTAAATCTTACATACTGCTTTATGTACATGAACCAGTTAAGGCTACTGTGGGGCCAGCTGAGACAGAAGACAAGAGAATCTATGCTTGCATAGATCCAGAGTAGGAGATAAGGATTTCTGGTCTTCCACTTTTAGCTACACTCCTTTATCCTTGGGAAAATGCTAGATATCTCTTGGACTGTTTCAGTAAGGCACCCTCCATTCCAACGATGGTGACAGTGTGTGTTGATGTTGGAGATTTAATCAAGTGTCATGCCCTCTGTTGACACAACCTTCAAGAGATTGCCGCGGCTGGAGCTCCTTACCTTTGAGAGCTTCGTTTATGTAATTCTGCATGTAATACACCCTCAGCTGGTCGTGCTCAGCGTACAGCCCGTCGTCGATGCCGTTGGATATTATGTACATGGGGATGTCTCCGTACTTCAGCTTCAGCCAGTTCAGCACTCTGCGCAACCCCCAGGGCACTACCGCCACCTGACTGGGGGAGTTGAGCCACGTGGTGTCGGTCATTTCTTGCACTTCTAGGTAACTGCTATATTTTGTTGGATCTTCCTTTCCCGAGTCTACAAGGATGGTGGTATAATGGCTTAAAGCCAAAAAGTCAAAGGTACCCTGGATTAGCTTTTTTTCGTCTTCAGTGAAATATGGAAGATGAAAATTGTTTCTTTGGTTCAGCCAGTCCCTCATCACCCAGGGATAGTCTCCAGAGCCGAAAATGGGCTCAGCCAGCCAGCCAATGTCAAATTCCAAAACTCTCTCGGTCGCTTCTTTGTCCTTTTGGGAGAAAGGGCAGGCAGGTTCTAGCCAATCAGCCTGCAAGGCTATGGATATTTTCCCATTCTGAGCGTGCCTAAACTTTTCATCGTACATATGCCAAGCCAGGGCATGGGCCTTCAGAAGGTTGTGGCCGGCACTGAACGTCATGTCTCTTGTCTGTGGCTCATTCATCGTTATCCAAAGCTTGACGTGCCGGCCAAGCTCTTGAAAGCACAGTCGGGCATATTCCGCAAAGGCCAGGGCAGTGTAGGGGTTCTCCCAGGCACCCTGCTTGGCCAGGGGGCGCGGAAGTCCTTGGTTTGGGACCGCAGGCTGCCACAGGGCCACCACCGGGGTGATGTTGGCACGGACTAGCTCGCTGACCATGCAGCGATAGTAGTGCAGGATGGTGTGGTTCACCTGCGACTGGTTACCCAGAGGCAGGATCAGGGCCCAGTCCAAGGAGAAGCGAAAATGGGTAACGTGCATTTCCTGCAGTAAAGCGATCTGGGGCCGGATGGCAGCAAAGTCAACACAATACGATTTCCTCTTCTTGGTCACAGCCCCGTCCACTTTAATAAGCCTTTTGCTGTGGTGGACATCCCACAGGTACACATTCAGGTCGGTAAACTGAGACAGAGTGGTATCTACCTGTGAAGGGCAGAGTAAATGTTAGCATCACCTGGACGATCCTGAGGAAGTAATTCAATGCAATTATTTCAGCAAAACTAGCCAGGAATATGAGCAAAAACAGAAGCCTTTCTAGCTGAGAATGTAAACTATTTTTCATAAATTGTCAGCTCCTGGGAAAGACAGTATCCCACTTTCTGATATGACACTCACTTTACCCGTAGTTACAAATCTTGAACTGTTTCTTTGATGTTACCCCCAAAAGTCTGGATTGGGTCACTTCAGATGATAAATGCTAATGAGTCTTGCATACTGCTGGTCAGTATTATGCAAGCAGAGTATATTTGGGTGTTTTTCTTTTAATGTAAGAAGTCACTAATGGTATGAGACTTTCAAATTTAAAAAAAAAAAAGAAAAACCTTAAAATGTGAGTGAGTTGGCCAGGTGTGGTGGCTCATGCCTATAATCCCAGCACTTTGGGAGGCCCAGGCAGGAGGATCATTTGAAGATAGGAGTTTGAGGCCAGATAGGGCAACATGTCAAAACCCCATCTTAGCCACACGTGGTGGCATGGGCCTGTAGTCCCAGTTGCCCAGGAGGTTGAGGTGGGAGGAGCACCTAAGCCTGGGAGGTCAAGGCTGCAGTGAGTCATAATCACAAACGACATCAGCCTCAGTGATGGAGCAAGACCTTGTCTCAAAAATAAATAAATAAATTTTTAAAACTGAGTAAGTTAACTAAAAATATGAAAAGATATTTATAATTAAATTGTGCTTAAAATTACACCCTAAATTGAGGTTTGCCAAAGGCAGAGGAGATGATGCTAAATAGACATAACTCTTGCTTTTTGTTGGCTTTGAGGTCAGTGACAGAATTTAACAAATTCAATCTGATTGACGGTCGTAATACAAGAGAGAAGCTGGGCACAGTTGCTCACGCCTGTAATCCCAGCACTTTGGGAGGCTGAGGAGGGCAGATCACAAGGTCAGGAGTTTGAGACCAGCCTGACCAATATGGTGAAACTCTGTCTCTACTAAAAATATAAAAATTAGCTGGGCATGGTGGCGCACACCTATAATCCCAGCTACTCAGGAGGCTGAGGCAGGAGAATCACTTGAACCCGGGAGGTGGAGGTTGCCATGAGCCAAGATCGCGCCACTGCACTCCAGCCTGGGCAACAAGAGCAAGAGTTTGTCTAAAAAAAAAAAAAAAAGGAAGTTACTTTTGGAAGCAAAGAACAATATTGTCTTCTACCCCTAGTGAAATTTTTTAACATAGTTTAAAAATTTTTCTAAATGATTCTTCTGTAACAATGATGACAACTATAGTTCTCAATCATATGCTATAAAAAGCCTGCCAAATAAAAATACGTATTTAGGAAAAGTGGACAAATTATAAAATGAAAATCACAAAATCATTCCTTCGCATGTCAGCTGTGGAAGGAAGGCAAACTGAAAAATCCAGATGGAAGATCTGCACCCTAAGCCCGTGTTTCCCTCTGAAATAATCCCGTTAGAACAGGTTCCTTGGTCTCATGCTCTGTATAAAAGCAGAGGTCAGACACTGTAGCAGAGATTTTGCTGCATTTTACAGGCCTGTTGCAAATGCACAGCTGTTTCTCTGGAGAAGTAAGTGTGTTTACAAAGAAAAGTCATTAAAAACAGCATGTCAAAGGGAAATCGCCTTTTCTGGAGAGCTGTCCCTTGCAGAACACCCACGCATGCACTTCCCCTAATGCTGTGGGAATACTGTCAGAAGTATTTTTCCACTGTGATGCACCCCACAAATCATGTTTCCTCAGCTTCCAAGGAGAGACTATTTGCATGCTTTTTTGAAGTGTTCAGAGTTTGAAGGAATTTTTTTGATTATTTTTATAGCGCTCTGAGTTGACTATGTTCATTAACTTTTCTACCATGATTGTTCCAAAATAACAGCTTTTATTCAGTCCATCTGAGAACAAAAATGAAAGACTAGGGTATCCTTTCTGGGGAAAAAATATCTTTTGAAAATATAGGACATTTGAGGCAAAATTCTACCATTATCTCCATTAATTTGTTAACTTAGATTTTACTAAAAAACAAAGTAGTGGAGTTGGACCTTTCAGAAGGAACAGATATTAAAGCATGTATTTAGAATGTTATGGGAGAAACTTTCTCCTAACAGTGGCCATGTTAAAGAGACTCTATGTCCTCCATAGTGAGTTCTATATTTATGTTAACTATGAGCATCTGTGGTTATGGGAAAACAAACCTCTCGGCTTAGAAAATGGGTCCAAGTAAAGTGAAAATCTATGTGAATGAGCCTCAGGTCAGGCTTCAGACAGTTTGTGTGCTTCTTAGGATATTATTTTTCAAGTTGTTCAGGTGAAATGCATGCCTCAAACACTAAGAGTTTGAAATACTAGCCAGGAGGGAAAAGATGAAGTTCAGTGGTTTAAAAATCACTTCTCAGGACTTTAATGTCTTAAAGCTGTAGAGTACTGCTTGTAGGTGAAAACACACACACCTCAGAACCAACATACAAAGGACTTACTTTGACTGTGTCAGTTAGGAAGTAAGCTTGAGAAGGGCACTGTCAATATAATACAGTCTGAGATGAAAACCAGAAGAAAATAGCAGTTGCAGCCTTTCCCCGCCAGAGAGCTTCCAGAGAAGTTCCCATCTGCTGTGGATTTGAGAGTGACTTAATTCTGTGTTTGTTGGGTTCCGCACAGGAGGGGACCCTGCCAGGAGGAGGGGTGTGGTCCCCAAGCTGATGAGGAAAAAGGACAGTACGCCCTGACAGAGAGAGACCTCTGGGGCCAATTAGTGGTCAGAATCTAAAACAATAGCTTCTAGAGAGTGTTGTAGAAAAAGGAATTCTCTCCCATCTCCACTGCTATGTTTATTGCTCTGACCAGCAGTTTCTCTTCTCCTTCAAGGAAGTAGGATGTGCCCTTAAGACTTTCTCACTACTTACCAATTCCCAAAGCCAGCACACAGCCCCTGGATGAGGAACAGAGCAGAAGCAGGGCTCCCGCCGAGACCCCCACTCTTGTTCTGCATTGGTTCCCACGGTCTGCACAGCAATGCTGGTTGGGAGATTGCGCCACATACAAAGGACTGAACCTGCAGGCTCAGGCTGCTATCAGAGATCTGTGTGGAGCATCAGCCCTTCAACGACAGGGCACAGTGCTCAGCAGGGAGCAGGCAGAAGGTCAAGAGATACAACAAGGACCAGGGACCATCAACCTATCCCCAACCCCAGTAAAGAGGAGGAGGAAGGAGGGCTGCAGAGGCCTTCTTCCCTTTCTCCTTCTCCCCTTCTTCCTCACAAGCCTCACTTCTCCCAGCTCAGATCCCTCTCTGAACCCCACAGTGGAATCCACTCTGAGGAAGGAAATTAGGAGAAGAAGATTCCAAATAGCAGGAGGCTGGGGGAGGAGAGAGATGGAGCAGGGCGGAAAATCATAACTGAGCAGGAGGGAGCTCAGAAGCCTTTCTCCTGGGCTCACATATCCTAGCATAAAAGACGACATATCCAGTCATCTTTTAAATGGAAGGTGAGGGTTTAGGTCGGAGACTGTCTGTAAAATGAACTGGATGGTCTAAAAAAGAAGAAGAATCCCAGCCAGCAAAAAATGTATTAAGGATAATGTTAATTTATTTCCTTATAAACAAAAGATTTCAATTTGACATTTACAAGAAAACAGCAACCCATTTCACATTCTTCCAAGTGCTTCCTTTCAAGCTGTGATTTGCAGAACCAATGAACTGGCTACCATAACCCAACATGCCAAAGCCAACTGCTTGCCTATGGACACTGAACTCTGTCTCTGTCTTGAGGGCCATTTTCACACTTGGGACTCTATCAGCAGCAATCCCCCAGCCCTGCCCCGGTTACTTACCACCATGCCCCGTTCACTCCATCGCACCATTTGTGCATGCATCGTTTTCTCTCATTGGACTCCTTTGCTCCTTTGAAAGCAAAGGTTGCCCTTACACTTCTCAGTGTACCCTCTACTGCACCCCCCTTAACCAAGAGACCCCAGCAACTAACACAAGGCTTTGGACACACTAGACATCCAATAAGTGCTTACTAGCATATCCAATCAAATGCTGGAAAACATGTCCCTTCAAAATTTGGGACATTTAAAAGAATATTAAGGGCTTACGACAGGAGTAGATGCTCGATACATATTGGTGGATCATTTTGAAGAAATTTCATACCATTTCAATGACTTTTGCTAAAAAAGACATTCTGACCAGTGAATCATTGGATCCAGGGTTTCGTTTTGGGGGGTATTTCTGCACATGTGTGGGGTCTACAGTTGTGCCTCTGGAGGACTCTCCCTAATGTTCCTGCCTCAGTTTCAGCAGCACCACTGAAATTCGGAGGCTTTGGAGTTCTGTGTTAGATTCTGTTCATGAAAAAATTCAACTACTTTAAAAAGGATCAAAAACCACAGTATAAAAAAACAGTGTTTTATCTTTTTACTGTCTTAATCGGATCTTAAACATTCATACGTTTTAAATTGATTTCCCTTTGGATCTAACTTAAACAAGGTGAAGACTGGAAGACTTTTGGAGAGAAGGGTGCAGCATTCCAAACTGTGCCCCTAGTGTGCTCATAAGGAATCGCTTTTGGCTCAAAAAGTGGACAATGTGCCATGACAATCAGCCTAGGAAGGAAGCACTACTTACTAGAGATAGAGCTTGGTGAGACTGCTGATTGGTTTTGTCAGCTGACTTACTTGAATGTAGTTGTCAACAATTCCCCAAGCAAAGTCACAGGGAAATGTCCCTTCTAGGGGCTGATCCTCAGGTAAAGGAGGAAAGCCATTTTTCTCTATCAGCTTTTGGTAGAACAAGGCTGAAGACTTTGGCAACAACGTCTTGTTGTGGCTTAGAAAATCGACATAGAAGAGTCCACGCCTGATGCTGTAACCTCTGTGCCACTCAAAACCATCCATGAGTGACCATGCAGTGTACCCGAAGACATCCACCCCATCCAGCTTGATGGCTGCAAAGGGAAGAGGGGACAAGAGCAACATGACCCTTTGCTGGGCACTTGCATCATGATTCAAGAGCATCTGAGCATTCTCCTTAAATAAATAAAAGGTAAGGCTTCTTGTTTGGTAACTCAATGATTTTTCTTCTTAACAAAAGACTCTAATCAAACCCATATAACTCTACAAATAAATGCCCTCAAAATAGGTTTATCTCCAATATGTTTTTTGGATTCCTGAGCCTCTTGACAGAACAGTTCCTTATATAGAATAGATGTTCTACAACCCTGGAAAGATGTCTTGTACCACTTTCTATCCTAGACACCCAGCATTGTGCCTGATGCCATAAATAAACAAAGGCTTTAAATGCATGATCTATTTATGCTATTTTCTTTAGGAGACATGGACATTCCTTTTTCTTTAAAGAGTGTTTTATTCAACCAAAATAACAAGAACTGGAAAATATGCGCAGAGAGCTACATATCCTGGGATTTATTTTATGTTCGATTTAATCTAAAAATCTAGATTAGTAAGTCTGAAAGTTAAGTAATTACAAATATTATAGCCCAGTTTCTCATTTATAAGTGGGTGTTTAAAAATTAATTCAAGTTCCTCAAGATTCCAAATGAGACAGGTGTTACATGAATGCATTCCTACTATTGCCAAAATGCATGTCTTCATTAGGATTTAAAAATATAAATTCACATCGTTTCTGTTAGATAATCTTAGAGATTTTTTTCCAGAAGATTTTGGCAGGAAATGAGTTACCCACAATCATACCTTTCAAGGTTTCCATGATGAACTTTTTGAGGTAATACATATATTTGGCATCATCTCTCTTGGTGGTCCCTGAGACAAACCAGCCATTTTCCACAATAAATATTTGAGGATGATTATATTCAAGATCAATCCAGGAAAGCAGTTCCCTCAGACTGGGAGATTCCAATTGGCGGAACTTCATGTGAGGATCCAAAAGTTGATAACTCAAGGTCGGTCCAAAGGAAAGAGCAAAAAAGTCAGCAGTTCCATTGATGAATTTTTTCTCAGATTCAGTAAAATTAGGCAGAAGAGACGAAAGGTTATTCTTCATGCTCTCGGGATAGTCACCATCAATAAATATGGGTTTGGCAAACCAGCCTAGTACAAAGTCCAGAGATTTTTGACATTCTTTGATATTATGGTCAGTCATTCTTTGAGGAATGATCCAGTGAGAGCTTAGGGCAATGGACACCTGGCCTCCCTGAGTGGGACGGAAAGAAGTATTGTAGAGATGCCAGATTTTGGCATGAGCCTATGAAGAGAAAAAAGATGGCAAATTTATCTCTAGTTGTGAGGAGAAATGCAATATAATATTTGAATCCCCAACTCAATTTACATATGTTTCTCATCAAGCCTAACTTAATGACTAACAATGTAAAAATCAGCTAGAACCAGTAAATTATTTCAAAGGTAGGTCACCCCACAGTAAGCTGCTACCAGGACTAGAGTTACTTCCATTGGTTTTTAGCAGTCAGTGGAAAAAACGTAAAATCCTTGGGTTGAGGGTGTAGTTATCCACGGTTTGAAAAGCTAATGAAATAAAAGAATTTGTTATAATATCTTACTATTTAATTGACTTTGGATTATGTATTTTTTAATTTACAGGTTTTGTGAAAAGAGCCAATGCCACATCAGTGATCACATCAGGAATTTCTAAATAGGATTATATATTTTATCCTGAGCTTGGGAGTTTTCAAAATGACTCAGGCTGTTGGAGTCAATTTAATATTTCATAGTCATCTCTCAGAGCTACAATTCTAACAAGCAATCTTCATTCTTCCCTAAGAAGAATCAGCACAACAAATTAAATAACCCGCTCCAGTATCTAACCTTGGCCTACCCTCCAGAACTCTGGGACAGTGCTGGTTTCCCACAGACCCAGGGTGCAAGGTACAAGCCAAGAGCAAAAAACAGCAGAATACAGCTGTGGAGAGATCAGATGTCCATAGTTAGCATGCAGCCAGGAGTTTCGCACAGCAATGAAAAGGGCTTTGCGTCCATAAAACCATCTTTATACTCCCGTAATTCCTACTAACGTCTGATATCTTATTTTCATTTGTTTTCTTTTTACTTACAAAGAAGAGTGAAAATTATAGGGTTCTTTTCTCCCCTACTTGAAGTGAGTTTCTTTTTCCCTTTGAATTCCTTGATTTACTCTCCCTATTTTCCTACAAATACAAGTGTTATTTATCAGCCTTTATTCTCTAACATATCCTCTTTGAAAACTCCATTCTGATTATCTGTTTGACTCCATATATTCTCCAAAATGATCATGCCAATTTTCATTCCACTCCCTGGTCCTGCAGAAACTCCTTTGTTCGTTAAGCCAAATAGCCTTTTCAACATATTCTAAATATTCCTCTCGTGGTTCATTTCAGCACAGGCATCCAAGAATGCCTCATCAACATTCTTATGGGTTCAGCCAAACATTTCAATGGAATAAGATATCTTATGGCTAACTTTTCTTTTTAGTTTTTTAGTGAACATCTACTGTTTCATTTCACTGAATGTACTTTTTTACGACCTGAAGCAGCTATCTATATTCCAAGAAGGAAACGGGGAATCAAATATTGATCCAAAGAATAGCGGCACTTGCTTATGTGATCTAAGAAACCAGAGACTTAATCATGCCACACTTCTGCTAGTTTTGTGATGTCTCCCACCCTTCTCCATCTTCCTCATCGTACCTCCCCAGCCCTTTCTTCTTTATTGAAAGGAAACCTCAAGATGTTAACAGTTAAACAGAGTCTGGGCACGATGGCTCATGCCTGCAATCCCAGCACTTTGGGAGGCTGAAATCCCAGCACACTGGGAGGATCCCTTGAGACCAGGAGTTCACAACTAGCCTGCACAACATAGTGAGATCCCCCATGTCTACCAAAAAATCAAAAACTTAACCAGGCATGGTGGTGTGTGCCTGTAGTCCTGGCTACAAGGGAGGCTAAGGCAGGTGGATCACTTGAGCCCAGGAGATCGAGGCTGCAGTGAGCCATGCTCGCGCCACTGAACTCCAGCCCAGGTGACAGAGAAAGATACTGTCTCAGAAAAAAACAAATAAACACAACAGTTAAACATAAAATCTATCGAGCAGTCCAGGCTAGCACGCAGCAGATAACCTCTTGAGACCCAAAACCAGGGGACTTTCCTAATTTGACCCCATTTGAGGCCTATGAACAGTCACATCCTAAATCTACCAGGCACTTTCTGTAGAATAAGCGCTGAACAGGGAGTGCAAGAGTGAAAGCAAATGAAGAATTTATTAATCTCAGTCAGGTTTGCAGGTAGCTGAAGTCACACAATGGAATTTTTTTATAATTACAGACTACTCTTCTAACCTTGAAGACTTTAGCAAGGCTCAGAGGAAGAGGCTTAGCAAGAACATGATAAATGACCTGGGCCATAAGGAAAGACACATATGGTCTCTGATGGCAGATAAAGTTCCTGCTCCCTCACTCTTTTTTGTTTGTTTGTTTTAAGACAGGGTCTCACTCTGTTACCCTGGCTGGAGTGCAGTGGTGTGATCACAGCTCACTGTAGCTTCTACCTCCCAGGCTCAAGCAATCCTCCCACTTCAACCTCCCGGGTAACTGGGACTACAGGTGCATGCCACCACATCTGGTTAATTTTTTAATTTTTCAGTAGAGACAAAATCTTGCTGTGTTGCCCTGGCTGGTCTTAGACTGCTGGGCTCAAGCGATCCTCAGCTTTCCACCTCAGCCTCCCAAAGCGCTGAGATTACAGGCATGAGCCACTGCACCTGGCCTTCATCATTCTTGAGGCCACATTTCTTAATCTGGGCAGGTAAACTCAACTTTCCTGTGCCTCACAGGACTGTTGTGAGGATTGAATGAGATAATTTATGTAAAACTTCTAATTCAGAGTTGCACCAGTAGGGTCTCCGTGAATGCTTATCCCTTCTTATCCCTTCTCTCTAAAGGATGAGCAAACCAAAAGGAAGAATTTGTAGGTAGACGCTGAACTCCTTAGCAGGGGTTGTTTCCTCTACCTACAAATTCTTCCTGACAAAACTTGGGGTGTGGAGTAGAAGAGACTTAGGCTTAGATTCCCTACTCCTCTAACTATGACCAGTGTGAGCCTCACTTACTGCACTGTACAAGTGGGAATTACATCTATTGTCCCATAGGAACACTGTGAGGATTAAATGACATAGTGCAAGTGAGAATGTCTTTTAGGTGGTTGATTATTTTACAGAGGGATAAATTTGCAGTATTAGAAAGCATTTTAGATATCATTTGGATTAACTACTTGCCTCATGCCAAAATCCTGTTGAATCTTATTGGATTGCTTTTTACAGCATGCCAACTTGGTGGTCAGCCCAGGCATGGCACGTTCTCTAAGAAATCGCTGCAACCCCATGGCCCCCCACACTATGCTGCGTCCCTCCTCTGGGCACAAGAGTCTCACACATACTTCTCTCACATCATTTACTGCAGATAATAAGGCGCATCCCTCCCTAAACTGAGCTCCCTGTGGAGTTCCCTCCCTCCCTCCCTGGCACACGGAGGCCGCCATTGTCTGTTAAACTGAATTGAACCAGCTGCTCCGCCCCTTCATGAGACAGTTCACTCCCTTTGCAGATGGTAGATTTGACAGATTAAATATTATGAGTCAGAGTGTGGGAAAGTCACTACTGAGGATGTTGCAACAACTAAGGATGATTAATAGGGAGACGATTACATACGGTCTTGCAATGCTTTCTAATTATTCCAGGTATGTTAATCTTACAGGCTTGTTGTCTTTAGACTGGGATTTAATTAAGTTATTGACAAGTACTCAGTGAAGTCATTAACTGTATGGCCAAGAACATTTATCTAAATACAATTTTTAATAGTCAAACATTGAAAATAATTGAAATGAATAATATTCAAATATATTTATAATGTATGACTGTTTTAATACATGATAGTATAACTAAAGAAATCCCATTATTCAGGCATTATAAATAATTGAAAAGAATATCTATCAACATGTAAAAACGTTCCTAAAATACTAACTGAATAAAAAAGGGTTATAAAACAGCTAGTAGGGTTTGGCAGCATTTTGATCTGGAGGGATTTATAACTTGTTAAAATAAGTTTTATGGCAGGATTGTGGGTCATATAATTTGCTTCATTTTACCCATCTATATATTTTTTCATTTCCTACCATAAACGTGTATTGCTCTAGAGCTAAAAAATAAAATAAAATTCAAAAAAGGAAATGGTTCATAGCAGTGGGATGGCAGGCCTGCTTGATGGTTATCAAAAGTCTCTGCTTCATCTAACCCTGGGTACCTGTTCTCTAATCTGCCCTATGGTCTCTACCTGAAATCCAAGTCCCAGGCACATTGAACCCCACTTGAAGTTCTAAGACTCTCTAGACTCCCACGTTTTTGTAGGTGCAGCTCTCCAAGGTATGTTTTACCTGTTCCCAGTTCCTTCACCCTCGCCCCCACTTTGAAGCTCAACTTAGATGTCACCACCTCTAGGAAGCCTACCTTGGCATCTTCCCTCTCCCCAGCATTGATTAAACATCTATTGTATGTGTTTCCATGACTGTCCTCTATCTAAGACCTTAACCATACTTTATTGCATTTATTTAAGTGTCTGGATTGTAGGTGTTTTGAAGGCATTGGTTGAGTCTTTTATCTCTCTATCCTCATATTCCAGCAAAGTCTCTTCAACAGACCCAGTGTTCAATAAACAGATCTGGAGGAATGAAGGTTGGCAGTAAGAACCAGATCAAAGGGTCTAGGAGAGAAGCAACATTTTTCTGGGCTGAAGAAGGAAAACTCTCTCATTAGCTACTCTGGTTCTTATTTTGCTTCCAAGATCATGAAAGAGAAATTTCAGGCACATACCATTAAAAAAATAAATGAGAAGAAATTTCATATGGCAGGCCTCTGAGAATAATACTGTTATTATTTCATAATGTGCTAATCATGCACTTTGGGGTATAAGTCTTTCTGGTATGTGATGCCCTCCTTGCTTCCTTCCTACTTTTCATTTAGATTTTGAAATATGGGTCTGAAAAAAATCTAGAAGAAAAATGGATCTGGAAATCCTTCCTACAAATTAGCTAGTGGCCCCAAATTTTGGAAGTCAAGGAAAATACTCTGAATTCCGCAAAACATATAGACATTTTCTCTTTGGCTAAATTGTAAGCTTGCTGTCATTTGCCTATCTGGATCCCTCGCAGAACCCAACATAAAGTTTCACACATGTAAGCTGCTTTAAAATGGTGGGTGGAAGGAAACAGGTAGTGAACCTCAGGTCCACTCCAGCTTTCCACCTTGGGTCATGTTCTAGGTATGGTTGAGGAAAATGAAGCCCACCTAATACACAGCAAGATCACTGAACTGAAAAGGCAGAAACCAAAGATGAGGACCCTGAAACAGGTCAACATACTGGAGAGAAGAAATCTACACAAAAGAAGGGCCCCGAAGTCTGAATGAGATTTCCCAAGGATCCTTGGCTGTCCAAGCACAGGACAAGATTTTGTGAGGCTCAGCAAAGAGAAGCAGCCACAGGTCTGGGAGATGAATACCAAAGGTTGGGTAGGGCTGGAAAATACTGCATTTCAAAATAGCCAGAGTAGAAAAATACAGCTGAGAACTTCAGGTATTCACCTGAACCTCAGGAAGGTCATTACCTGAGAAGTAAAAATAAAGCTGGAATAAACCAGCTCTAACAAAGACTAAATCCACATCAAGTAAATCTGATAATTTAACTTCTTAGCAGAACTAAATACAACACCCTTTAAAGGGAGACAATATTGACCAGGCTTCCTATAATGTTTCATTCATAGCATACAGAGCATAATAAAAATCTACCAGATGTGTGAAAAAGCAGGAAAATGAAACCCTTAATTAAGAAAAAAAAAAAGTATTCAAAATCAACAGAAGCCAAGATATCCCAAATACTGGGATTAGCAGAGGACTTTAATATAGCTATTATAAATATATTCAAGGATTTCAAAGAAAAGATAGATATAATAAATAAATGGAGAATAACAGCAGAGAAACAACAACTGAAGAAAACATGAACCTTCTAGAACCGAAAAGTGAAACAAACAAATTTCTGAATGGGATTAACGATATTCATTCTAAATAGACCATACAATAAGAATAAAAAATGTAATCCCTAAAACTCACAGAAAATATTAAAGGGTTTCTCTAAAAAGCCAATAAATTAAGAAAAATGAATTACTAAACATGCAGAAATAAAGAATAAAAAACAAATGGGATGAAAAGAAAACAAATAGCAGGACTGTAAACATAAACCAATCATAGCAATAAATATTCAAATAAACATGGATTAAATGCTCCATGTATAAGACAGATGCTATGAAAGTAGATTTTGGAAAAGTAAGTTTCAATTACATTCTGCATGCAAGAAACGTACTATATATGTAAAGTGATGGTGTAAAAGAAAGAGAATCGAAAGAGACATATCATGCAAATGGCAAGCATTAAAAAGCAGGCATGGCTATATTAATAACAAAATGGAGGCTTTGAACATCACCATAATCTAATTAGAGCTAACAGACATATATACTAATAGAACACGCTACCCATCTAACAAAAGCAGAATATACATTTTCTCGAGTGCACATAGTACATGTTCCTGGATAGATCATATGTTAGGCCAGAAAATGTCTTAATAAATTTTAAACTACTGAGATCATAAAAAGTATTTTTTCTTACCACAATGAAATGAAACTAGCAATCAATAACAAAAGGAAAGCTAGAAAATTCACAAATATGTGGAAATTAAACAACACACTCAAACAAGCAATGGTCAAAGAAGAAATCACAAGGTAGATAAGTGAAAACTTAGAGATGTATATTTAAAAAACTAGCTGAATATACAACATACCAATACTTATAAATTGCAGCAAAAGCAATGCTCAGAGGAAATTCTATAGCTGTAAATGCCCACATCAAAAAAACAAGATGTATTGCAATAACTTAGCCACCTTAAAAAAATAAAAAAGAAGAGCCAACTAAACTCACAGCTAACAGAATAAATAACTAATAAAAATTAGAATGGATACAAACAAAATACAAAGTAGAAAACTGTAGAATCAACAAAGTCCAAAATTGGTTCTTTGAAAAAAATCAACAAAACTGACTAACCTTTAGCAAGACTGACTAAGGAAAAAAAAGAGAAAAGAAACAAATGAATACAATCATAAAAGAAAATGGGAACATTTCTACTGACCTTTTCTATATATCTATTTCTGTAATAAAAAAGAGTTACAAGAGAACATTATGAACATTTGGATGCCAACAAATTAGATAACAGAGATGAACTGGAAAAATTCCTGGAAGCACACATGTTACCAAAAGTGGCTAAGGAAACAATGTAAAATCTAATCTAGGTGTAAAAGAGATTGAATCAGTAATCAAAAACTTTCAAACTGAGAAAAGCCCAGGACAAGTGGGTTGAATAGTGAATTGTGCCAAACATTTAAAGAATTAACACTGACTCTTTTCAAGCTCTTCAAAAAATCGGAGGGGAAAGAACACTCTAACGTAGTCTGTGTGGCTAGCATTATCTTGATACCAAAGCCAGATAAAGCCATCACAAGTAAATAACAGCTATAGACCAATATCCTTTATGAATATAGATGCAAAAGAACACAAAAAAAATACTAACAAAACAAACCTGGTAGCATATTCTAAGAATTATACAGCACAGTCAAGTAGTATTTATTCCAGGATGTAAGGATGAGTCAAAATATAAAAATCAATTGGTGTAATGCATCACATCAATAGAGTAAGGGGGGAGAAAACCCATATGATCATCTCAATCAATGCAGAAAAAGCATTTGACAAAAACATGAAAGTCTTTCATAATAAAAATACTCGGAAACTAGGACTAGAAAGGAACTTCCTTAACATGATTTTAAAAAATATTTATGAAAAACCCACAGCCAACATTACAGTGAAAGGCTGAGAGCTTTCCCCCTAAGATCAAGATCAAAAGGAAGATGCTACTTTCATTGTCTTTCTGTAACACTGTACTGCAAGTTCTTGCCAGAGCAATTAGGAAGAAAAAAACCATCCAAGTTAGAACAGAAGTAAAGCTATCCCTATTCACAGATAACACAATTCTACATATGGAAAATCCAAAGAACCCACAAAAATCTATTGCAGAAAATAAACAATTTCAACAAAATTACAAAGTACAAGAACAGCACACAAAACTCAGTTGTATTTCTGTACAATAGCAACGAACAGTCTAAAAAGCAAATTAAGAAAACAATTCCATTTATAATAGATTTAAAAAGAATAAAATATACATAGGAGTACATTTAACCACTCTCACCATTTCTACTTGCATTGTACTAGAGGTCCTAGCCAGTGCAGCAAGGTAAATAAAAAAATAAAAGGCATGTTGATTGAAAAGGAAAAAAATAATAATAATAATAACTTTGTTGTTCATTTAAAACATGATTGCCTGTGTTGAAATCCTAGGGGATTTAAAAACAAAACAAAAAACCAGAAAAACTATTAAAACTAGCAAGTAAATTTAGCAAGTTGGCAGAATACAATGTTAGTAGAAAAATCAGTTGCATTTGTCCAGGAGCAGTGGCTCACACCTGTAGTTCCAGCTACTTGGGAGGCTGAGGCGAGAGGATCTCTTAAGCCTGGTAGTTCAAGGCTGCAGTGACCTCTGACCATGCCACTGCTTTCCGGCCTGGGTGACAAAGTGAGCCCCTATCTCCAAAAAAAAAAAAAAAAAAAAAAAATCAATTGCATTTATCTATGAACAGAAAATAAATGGAAAATAAATTTTAAATACAATGCCACTTACAGTGGTACCAAAACCACAAAATACTTAGAAATAATTTAACAAAACATGGGCAAATTGCCACAATTATAACACATTGCTAACAGAAATTAAAGAAGATCTAAATAAAGAATGATATACCATTTTTATGGATTGGAAGACTCCATATTCTTCCAACAACAATCTAATATTGTTATCAGATTTCCCATAATTGACCTATTGAATCAACATCATCTCATCCAGAATCCCAACAAACATTCTGTAGAAATGGGTAAGTTGATTTTAAAATATATGTAATAAACAAGAATACAGAACAGTTAAAATAACTGGAAAAAGGAAATACACAGTTGAATCATTCACACTACCTGATTTCAAGACTTGTTATAAAGTTATAATTATTTAATATAGTGTGATATTGGCATAAGTATAGACAAATAAATCAAAGGAGCAGAACAGAAAATTCCAAAATAAACCCATGGCCAATTGATTTTTAATGAATACATCAAAGCAATGATGTGACAAAAGGAAAGACGTTTCAACAAATGGTCCTTGACAACCGGAAACGTTTATGAAAAAAATTAGACCCCAATCTTGCATAAAAATTTGAGACAGATCATAGATCTAAAGCTAAAACTATAATATGTATAGAGCAAAATGTAAGATATTAGTCTCTTGATCTTGGAGCAGGAAAATATTTCTTAAAACACAGAAAGCACTATATAAATATACATATGTATAAAACATCTCTCCTCAGTATGTGATTTGCCTTTACATTTTGTTAACATTTGATGAGCAGGTTTTAATTTTGATGTAGTCCAATTTATCAATTTTTTGTTTATGATTAGTATATAGATGACAAAATAATTATATCCAAAGTAAATATATAAGCCTACTTACCTATCAATAGTAAAAGAGAAATCACTCCCCTTCCTACCATTTGAACAGATATTTCACAAATCTTCACCAATGTTCAATAAACACATAGAAATGTCCTCAACATCAACATTATCAGGAAAATACAAATTAAAACCCCAATGACCAATCACACCCACTAAGATGCCTGCAGTTAAAAACACTAACAACAGGCAGTGTGCAGTGGCTCATGCCTGTAATCCCAGCACTTTGGGAGGTGGAGGGGGGCGGATCACTTGAAGCCAGGAGTTCAAGACCAGCCTGGGTAACATGGTGAAATCCTAAAAATACAAAAATGAGCTGGGTGTGGTGTCATACCTCTGTAGACCCAGCTGTTCATGAGGCTGAAGCATGAAAATTGCTTGAACCTGAAAGGAGGAGGTTGCAGTGAGCCAAGATCACACCATTGTACTCCATGCTGGGTAATAGAGTGAGACATTGCCTCAAAAAAGAAAAAGAAAAAAGAAAGAAAGAAAAAAAAAATTCTACCAATACATTCTTGCAAGATGGGAATATAAATAACACCACCACTTTGGAAAACTACTTGACAGTTTCTTATAAAATTATACATAGGTTTTCTCCATATTGTAGCAAGTTCATACCTAGGTATTTGCCAAGAGAAATGACAACATTAAGCCTCCCAAAAGACTTGTACAATATCAAGATAAAACTTACAAAAAAGATGTGGTCAAAGGTGCTGGCTGGGCATTGGTGGCTCATGCCTGTAATCCCAGCACTTTGGGAGCCTGAGGCAGGTGGATCACCTGAGGTCAGGAGCTCAAGACCAACCTGACCAACATGGTGAAACCCCATCTCTACTAAAAATGCAAAACTTAGCCAGGTGTGGTGGCACATGCCTATAATCCTAGCTATTCAGGAGGCTGAGGCAGGAGAATCACTTGAATCCAGGTGGCAGAAGCTGCAGTGAGCTGAAATCACTGCCACTGCACTCCAGCCTGAGTGACAAGAGCAAAACTTAAATAGTAGCTTAAATCACAATAGCAGAAAACTGAAAACAACACAAATGTCCACTTATAGGAGAATGTATTAACAGAGTGGCCTGTTTATACAATGGAATACTACTCATTAATGCAAACAGTGAACTACTGTTATATGCAGTAATATGAATTAATCTCAAAAAGATTGTTTACAGTGAAAGAACCCAGACACAGAGTACATTCACAGAGATGTTTGATTCCATTTATATAAAGTCCCAAAATCAGTCTACGGTGATGGGAATCACAGCAGTGGTCTCCTGTGGAGATTAAGAATTGATTAGAAGTCACAAGGAAACTTTCTGGGGTGATGGGAATATTCTATATCTTTACTTGAAAATTTGTTACAGATATCCACACACATACAGATATATGTAGTCATCAAAATTCATCAAATGGCTTATAAAATATGTGCATCAGCTTTAAAGATCTATAGATTAATAAATATATAGTAGATGAATATCTTAGTCATTGGAGAAGCTATTCAGGTATAGAAATATAATTACCTATAATTTATGTGCTGAGAGAACACTGATTTTCTCTGAAACATAAATTCATCTTTGAAACTACTATAGTAACCTGTTACTTTTTAAAAATCACAATTATTTAGGAATCATATTAATTCAACAAATATTACACTAGGCACTTTTCTAAGGGATTCAAAATATGATTCTGTTCTCATGAAGCTTACATTCTCGGGAGGAAGAGAGGTAACAAATGAAAATAAAGCAGAAAAGCAGAGAAGGTAACAGGGACGGGGATGGGAAGGCAGTTTCAACAGGAAAGTCTGCTGCAAGGAAGCATCATCTGGAGATCTGTAACAGAAAAAGTGAAGAATGCTAAAAAAGACCGGGACCTGAGCTGGGGGTGTGTAGAAGACGCAGGGAACCGGGAGGGTGGGGTGGGGGCGTTAGAGGATACAGGAAGGGCATTCCAGGCAGAGTTGAGCAAGTGGTTGAGAGCATAGAATGCACCAGGCTTTTCTAATTCTGCTCCTTATTAGCTGTGGGACCTTTGGCACATTATCTAAAGTCTGGGCCTCTATTTCCTCATCTGTAAAGTAGGGATAATAATAGCACCTTATGATTACATCCTTGTGAGTATTAACTAAGTCAATATGTGGAAAGCGCTTAGAATTGTAAATGCTATGTTAAGTGTTTGTTATTCAAGTGATGTAGCAATGTTTGATTGGTAAGTTCAAAGATTCTTACAGTATCAGGTTGGTACCAAAGTAATTGCTGTGTTTTTGCCATTTAAAAAACAATGGCAAAAACACAGCAATTACTTTGGCACCAACCTAATAGCTTTAATCACAATAGCAAAAAACAAAAACAGCATAAATGTCCATTTACAGGAGAATGTATGAACAGTGTGGTCTGTTTATACAATGGAACATTACTCCTTGTTTCCTTGTGACTCCTAATCAATTCTCAACCTCCACAGGAGACCACTGTTGTGATTCCCATCACCATAGACTGATTTTGGGACTTTATGTAGATGGAATCAAACAACTAAACAACTATGTAAATGTACTCTTTGTGTCTGGGTAATGATTGGTAAATTTCTAAAAATCAATGGCTACTATGTGGAGAATAGGATCTAGGAGGGCAAAGGGGCAGCCAGGAGACCAGCTAGACAGCTACTACAATGGTCCAGACAAAAGATAATGGTGGTTTGGACCAAAAGACTGAGTAACAAGTGGCTAGATTGAGGCTATCATTGAAGGCAGAATCAGTAGAACTTGCTGATGAATTGGATATAACATGTGGCGTGTGACGGAGGTAAGGGGAATTAAGGAACTCAAAGAAAACAACAAATAAGGAGTTAGGGAAGTGAAGGGAAAGGAAGTTCTGTTTAGGCCATGGGTCTGGCTTTCAATGAAGATACCTGGTAGGCAGCTGAGTATATGAGGCTGAAGTTGGAGAAGACATGGAAGTCACCACCAATCACCCAAATATGCTTCAGGGGTAATACTGATTGGGCCACTTTTTGATATCTGTCATTCCTTAGATTTTTTTGAAAATTGAAATGGAATAATTCTTAAAGGATTAATTTAATCCTACAAATAATTTTAATTAAAAGAGCTGAGACCAATGGTGGAAGAAATGAAATACAGCCCATAAGTAGAAAATAATTCAAATAGCTCATTTGTGTCTTCTCCTCACCCAAGAAAAGGGCCCTCCAGATGTTACTTTAGTTCTGAATTAAAGGTACATGCTTTCAAAAAGGTCAAAGGAAAGAAAAAATTTTAGAAAGCACTAGAGATTTTTTTTTTCTTTCTTTCTGGCAGCCTATTACCTCTACTTCAAGAAGAGTATTGGGATTTACCTGTCTGAGGACTACCTTAGAAGTCACTGCTACTGTGTGGTGTTTACACAAGCATGCCAACCAGCCTGATGTTTGTGTTTGTAGACCAAATGATTCCTCTTATTTCTATCAGCACAGATCCATGGTTTATAAGCTCCAGTTCCTTCAGACAGAATTTCAAACAGCCTCTCACAAAACCACCACCTAACAGAACACATAAATAATCTCCCCCAAAATAACTATCCACAACTTTATCCACAAAAATAGCCAGTAGTCTCTGTGTGCAGTTCCTTAAAAGTTGCTCAGCATTTAACCGATGCACGGGGACTCACATCTGCCTCCGCTGACACCCAGTTAGATGAATATATGTGAATAGGCAGCAGCTGGGCACACCTAACTGCTTTGGGCTTCTTAGCAAATCAAATAAGTTGCATTTCTAGTTCTGAGCACCAAGTCTTACAGCCTTCTACAAAGCAATAGGAAGAGCAGCAGAGTCTCGTATAAATGTAACAGCATCACTTCCCAGCCCAGCTGTTTTGCTACAGCCAGGTCAATTTCTGGTTACTCCTCACCCCAGGCTGCACCTACACTGGATGACAACCCACCAACCCTGAAATTGCATTCTACTTTTCCTTACTATCCATATCCCTTCTGCCTTCTGTTTTGGACTTGCCTCTTTAAAGAAGCAGTTCCCAATGAACCCCACTTTCTCTTAGTACTATCTTCCCCAGTTATTAACTGAAAAATTTCCATTTCTTCCAAATTTGGCTCAATTCCCATCTCCCCTGTGAAGTCTTGTTTGGCTCCCCAGACACATTTAGGCATTCCTTTCCCAAGCATCCAATCCACATGTGGGAGTAAATCCCGTGCTTCTTCATAGTTCTTCCTAAATTGGTGGCTCTTCCCCAAGATCGTATTATACTCTCCAATAACAATAAAGTTGAATGGAAACAATCTGAACATCCAATAATGTGGAATTATTCATTCATCTATCCTTTCAGTCAAATATTCATTTAGTAACTACTATGAGCCAGTTATAAATCTTAAATTAGTTGAAACACCCTAAGTGGCTAAAAATAGGGATCAGTTAAAATAACTCAAAAATAAGACATTAAATTAAATGAATTATTAGCAACAAATGATCAGTGTTGATAAATTACAGATTGTTAATTTTATGGGCAATAAATTATCACTACTGAGAAATATAGCTTATTAAATTATGGATTAATTATAGTTAGCTACAGATAGATCATGTGCAGTATTATCTAATGTTAGAATCATATGTATAGATGTAAAATAAATATACGTAAGACATGATTTTAAAGGATTTGTACAGAGATAGCAGTTATACTCTACTGAGTGGGACTATGGGCATTTATTACGTTCTTCTGCTTCTCTGATTTTTGGACTTTTGTGTAACAAAATGTGTACTGCTTTTTGAATAAGAAAACATAAATTTTTTAAACTGGAATTTTCAAGTTTGAAGAATTTTCTAGTTCAAATTGTTTACTATACTGTTTTTCTACGTTGATGATGTCTGCTCTGCTTGTTTAGCTATGTCTTCCTTTCCCCTCCCCACAGAATGGATGGCATAGATTGTTCTAACTAGTTCATTCAGTCACTGTTCAGTGATTACTTACTGATTTCCTAATCTCCTATTGCTATACCTTTCAGTCATTCCAAAATCTCACAAACAAGGAAGAACAATTTCTTAGATTTTAACCATATAATTTCTGAAAACATTTGTTAGAAATGCTTCAAAAATTTCTGACATACCAAACTTATTAATACTAGGAAGTCTAGTAACTGGGATTTATTTCACCAAATGGTCTAGTTGATTAAATTATTCTCCACCAAAATGTTTTTGACCAAATTGCATTTCATCAAATCATCTGAACACTCCCAAAAAAAACTGTAAAATACAAATAATTAAGCCAAACAATTGAGCTGTCTTTTCCAGCCTATGCCACATCTAGGGCAGATGGCTTATGGAAAAAGAGCCTTTAAAATATGCCCCCATCGTGGAATCTGGCTTAGGGAGGGCAATGGAGTGTCTAAGTATAGAAACTATGATTAAAGTCACAGATATAAGAATTTACCCAACGTGTTGTGAAAATGATGATACCAGTCTAATTAGGCTACAATATTAATAGTTCGTGGCTTTTAGAAAATGAAATTATAATAGTGTGGGACCAGAATACAAAAAGTTTTGAATGTAAAATTATTTGGATTTGACAGAATAGGTCACAATAGATGAGCATAAATTTCTGAGACAGTGATGATGAGTCATATGCTCAAAATCATCCACTGCAGAATGGATTAAAATGTAAACAGCTGGATGTGGAAAATTGGCCTGATACTGCCAGGTTCTGGACAAAGGTGGTGTCTACTGAAAAGCAAAACAACCGGGCAATCTGAGAGATGTTTGGAAGTGCAGAATAAAAAGTGCCTGGTGCATTAGTTACATATTGCTCACATGCTCATGAACAAGTATTATTTGTGAGCTGGGTTGGGCTCCACTGAACATTTCTTCCACTCTGGTCTCATCTGGTTGATCTAGGAAGGTGTTAGCTGGGACAAATGGGACAGGTTGGTTCTGCCCCATGTGTCTCATTCTCCGGTGGACTAGCTTAGGCATTTTCTCATGGAAATTGCAGAGAAGCAAGAGACTAAGCAGAAACTCATAAGCACTTTTTCAGTGTCTGCCAGCATTATGATCATTGGCTAAAGCAAATCACATGGATAAGCACAGAGTCAAGGGAGAGGCTAAATGGACACCTAGAGGAGAGAACACTGCAAAGTTACATGACAGAGGGCATGGATACAATGAAGAGAGGACAAAATTGAGGGCTTTAATTCAATTAGTCTACATCACACTGTAACTGACTAGACCTAGGCATTAAAAAAGAAAGTGTTAAAGCTGACAGTTCATGCATAGTACACAGCTAGACTAAAAAATCAGTCTGGAAAAGTGAAGATATTTGTTGCTTTCTGGACGGATCTACAGGTTCAAAAATCTTTGTTGGCTTTTCAAAGGCCAAGGTAGCTTTTAAAAACGATGCTGTAATTTTGGAGATTTTTACTTACGATTATTTTCTCTAGATTTTTCCAAAATAGGTAGCAATAAAGGGCTTATTTATTTGTACTTAAATAAAACTTCCTTCAAATGAAATAAAAAAGATTTCATAACTCACACTGAGTAAATACATCAATAAATCAGAAATTGAGTTTCTTGCTTCATTAATTTGTACAGAACTAATTTAACACCAGTTAAATCATTCTATTTAATACTAAATCATGCTGCTGTGAAAATCACGCCAAGTCATTGATGCTTTGTGTTAACAAACAAAATATCCAGCATGTGACCAGAATCCATCTAACCCACTAATCACAAGAATTATTACTGGAGACACAGAGGGGTTCCAATTCCTGGATTATGTATCTCTGTTTTTCTAATAGCAGCAAAATGAGAACCAGGTAGGGGAGCATAGGCTAGATGAGAAAAAGAGACAAGAAGATAAGGCACTCAGATAAGTGATGTTTTCCACAAGGTCAGCAAAAGTATCCCATGGTTCATCAGTCAAACAGGATCTTTTCAGTAAACATCTATTAGTATAATTGCCAGTAATTCCACAACACCCTCATGAAACAGCTACTCTCCAGTATCAACAAAACTGAGACAAGTGTTTTTCTTCCATAATGGTCACCTTTACTTTCTAAACATTCTACCTCTGCCTCCTTACCTAATTCTCTTGATAAAATCATCAACAGCAGATGCCAATAGACACTCCTTGAGTCTTTAACAGGCTCATTTATAGTTCTTTGCTTTTGAAATAACTCAATTTGCCTTGTGATAGAAAACACTTTTCACCCAAAGAAAAAGTGTCATGTGAGTGTGTGAGGATTTCTACATCATTGAACAGGATACAATTACAGGAAAATGAAATATGCTTTATGGAGCAGTGGATAGCAGAAAATCATCTGCCTGCTCTTTCCCCCTTCTTTTCCATTTGCTTTTTTGTGGTAGCAGGTTCTACATGGTCTTAAGTCAAAGTTTTCCATAATACAGATTCCACTTGTGAAATCAACCTATGAGTAGCCTCAGGAATTTTGAAAATCAAAATAGAAGAGATTAGGAAATATCAGAGTGCACTGCATGTAATAATGTTTTTTCTGTGAAATTCTGTTTCAATTGTGTATATACAACATGTAAAATGCCTTTCTATGGGTTAAAGACAAAAAAGTTTGAAAGTCACTGGTCTAAGTGGAGGGGTATTTTCATTCCAGAAGTATTTATTGAGCACCTATTGTGTGCCTGGCATGATTGTAGCACTTCGGGGTATAACGGGGAACAAATCAAACAAAAACCTCTGCCCTCACGGAGATTTCATTTTAGCAGGAGGAGAACCACCACCAACAAACATAATAAATGTAAATTACAAAGAATGTCCTAAGGCAGTAAATGCTATGGAAAAAATAGAGTGAGGTACGGGAGCCTTATCATGATAAAATGCATCATGGAGAAGATATGCATTTTATTTTATTTTACTTATTAGGGAGCACTCACAAGAGTCTTTATTTTCCTTTCATTAAATGTGTTGTGGTTTTATTCTTTTCATTTACATTTCTACAGGACAAAATCCATTTGTGTCCCTATTAGGCAAGAATCCTTCCCATCGCTATCAGTTTTCTACAAGTTAACAACTAACCTTACAGAATTTAAAATGCCCTAATCCATGGTAAGCAGCAAATTGAACAAAGGTGCACTGCCTTCTGCACCCCCAGAGAATCAGGATCGGAGAATGGGATTAACGAGGCAGGCCTGCTGGAGGCCTCAGCTCAGATGGACACCAATAATCCTGCCTCATTTCCAAGTCTAGGAAAATTTTCTGCTACAGTCTCCCTTTGTGATCATAAATAATCTCCAAAGATTACATTTTATCACACAGAAAAACCTGGTTTCCTTGAGCTTTGGCCAGATTCATTTACAAATGTTTGTCAAGGGGTGTTAATTAACACTGTATAAGCCTCTTGGCTCTACAGGGTAGAGCATATTAAATCCAAAGAAAGAGCTTCTGTCTGAGGATTTCATAGGGAATCTCAGATTGCCTTTTCAAAAGAAGGCAATCTGAGGGTGTGTGTTTATCTTATTTTTTAAAAATTGCTTTTATACTAGAGGGTTTGTGTTTGCTTTTACCTTTAAAAAAAAAACAAAAAACGCTCTTATTGGTTCTTCTATTCAGAAGCTAAAAATCCAAGCCCAATAAATTCATTATCGCACAGCTTCATCCACAGTACCTGTAAATTTGGTGACTTTCTGTCTCCTGGAGGCCCCAGAGTAGTCTTCTCTGCTGCTTATAGAAGTGGGTCGCAGGAAGTAGAGAAGACCACTTCCGGGAGCCTCCAAGAGACAGGAAGTCGCCGAATGGGGGTGGTTAGGGTGTGCCTCGGTTGAGAAAGTAGCTTGTGACCATAGACTTAAAGATAAGTGAGGGAGCTGGTTCTGTTGCTATGCGGGTAGGGCAGGTTGGGAAGAACCTTCCAGGCAGGAAGAGTAAGAAAAAATAATGCCCCAAGGCACAGATGCAAGATCTTCAGTGTGCCTGGCTGGGGCAGGGCAGGGCAGCGCGGCAGGAGTCAGAATTGAGACGAAATGTAATAAACACCTGGGAGGGTGTTTCCAGAATAGGGAACAGAAGCGGTAACCGCTGCTTGATCCTCTATGACGAAAGGGAAATTTTTTAAACTGCAGGGCTTGAACGTGAAAGGAAAAGAAAAAAAAGCTTTTTAATCAAATTGTAAATGACATGGTTTTTCACTCGCCTGTCTCCCGTGTTTCTCACTGAATAGCAATAAACACAGGAAATAGCCACGCATAGGTTACACTGTAACTCCTCATAAGAGATCCTCTGGTTTCTTTCGTTTTTCAGAAATGAGAATTGTGAAGGAAGAAAAAAGAGAGATCTGGAGTGAAATGCACTTTTTCAGGACTGCCATCTGAGTTATCATGTAATGATTATTAAGCAAGTATTTACTCAATAGGCAAGTTATTATGCTGGGCATGTGTGGGGTCAAATCATAGGGACACAAAATAATTACGGTATAAGTCTGAAAGTTAAAACGCCAGAAGATGGATTTTTTTTTTCCCCAATGGCGATTCAGAGGAAGGAAAGATTCCTTCTTCATGAGGAAAATCAAGGAAGTTTTCCCGTAGAAGGTGGTTTCTAAACCTTACACTGAAAGATGTGGATCCTGGGGAGACAGAAAAAGGCATTCCAGGCAGATTATTGTGAGCTGGAAAGCCAGTGATGCTGTGGCAAAACATATTTTCTAAAGAAAACAGCTGGATAGCTCCCCCATGATCTTTTACGATGTAACGTGACGATTCCTCCCATTGGCGGATCTGTGGCCCCTCCCCCTTGAATCTGGGAGCATGTGACTGCTCTGGCAGAAATGAAGCTACATGATATCAAGGATAAGTACAAAAAAGAAGAAAAAAGGTCCATACCACTTCCTCCTCCTAGTTCTCTTTGGATGCATGCCGGGACGGAAGCTACCTTCCATGTGCAAAGGCTACTAATCTGAGACCACTATGTAAGTGAGGCCAACAGAGATGCTCTGGTCCACAGCCAGCCTCAACTGCCAATCACACGTTTGAGCCATCTTGCACGCCCCACCCCGTCCAAACTTCAGATGGCTGCAGACCAGAGGAAAACTGCGTGGGTGAGCCTTTCCCTAATCCTGACCTGTAAGTTTGTAAACAAAATAAAATGGTTATTTAAAGCCACTGAGTCTGCGGATATTACATAGAAATAGTATGGGAACAGAAACAGTAATGGTTAGTGCTTTTTTTTTTTTTTTTAATTAGTAATGATGACCCTCTCAGATGTTAATGAAGGTTAAAGACGTTAGTGGCAAGTCGGCACTAGCAGACTAACATTTTTCTCCATTTCAGATGCCAATGTGGAGACATTTGGTAGCACAACCCCGGATGAAACCTGTGCAGTGCAGGAGGCAGCCTGGAGTCCTGGAATGTACACTGGGAATAGGGGTTCAGAAAACCTGAGTTTTGGTCCCAGCTCTGACCCTTGGTAGCCACAGAAAAGTCAGCGAAACTCTCTGGGCCTTTCAATGAATTTACCTGCCCCCAAATACAAGAAAAGCACTCTAGAAATTATCAAGCATTATCCAGTAGTATGGGTTTTTAAAAATTACCTTAAATTAAATAAATGCATTTATAGTTTAAAATCAAATAGTACTAAACACTTATCATGAAAACCGTAAGCATCTTCCCCAATCCCATCTCTAACCCCCACTCCTGCTCCCCAATGGCAACCTTTTAGCTCTTTCTTCTTGTAATAACCATCATATTTCTAAATACTATGCTATGTGAAATGTAATAATTCATTGGGATAATGAGGAGTTAGCTCTTTTACATGCCGCATTTTCTTCCCTTATTTTCCCAAATGTCTGTTCTTATTTAAATCGTTGTTAGTATTTACATGAAGGTTCCTATGGAAATGTTCCTTTCAGAGCCAAATAGGGCACTATAACATTTCCCTTTTCTGGACAGCTTTTAATTTTCCCTTGAATTAATAATTGCCTCATTATTAAGCTTGCATAATTTTCCATATGTGATTTTTTTCAATGAGTTGGTGATTATCATGTTTTCTACCATAGTATCTATTCTGTTGAGTCTACTTTTTCACCCAGAGCACTTCCTTCCCTGCTACATACAACCTTGCAGCCTCCAAGTCTAGTCTGGACTAGATGCTGTCAAGAACTGTTCTCATCCTAGGAGTTTTCTTTATTTCTTATGGATTGAAACTATACTTTTTCTATATCCTATTTCTTCCTATTTATTTACTACAATTTTGCTGTTGCATATCTTCCATTAGCTTCTTAGGAAACACGACATTGAAGGTGAGCTTTCTGATATCCTTACATATCTGTACATTCATTGAGCCAGGAACTCAGTAGGCTCTTTAAAGTTAAAAGCTCATGTTCTTCAGTTCTGGGGCATTTTATTACATTATTTCTTTAATAATTTCTTGACCTCTATTTCCTTATTCTCTTTCTAGAGCCTCTATTAGTCTGATGTTGGATCTTTATGAAGACCCTTTAAATCTTTTCCCTTTTAAAAATATTTTCAATTTCTTTATCATCTTGTACTACTTTTACAGCATTTCTTTTACCTTACTTTTCAAACATTTTACTAAATATTTTGTTTCAACAATTGTGTTATTGATGTCCCAGCATTTTTATATGCTCTGATGGTTCCTGTTTCAGTCTGTGTATGTGTTTAATTTCCTGCATAATTTATTTTCTCTGGTTGGCCTTTCTGTTTTTTTATTCTGTTTCATGTTGATAGCTTTCCTCAAATGTCTTTCACCAGCAGTTTTGATTGTTACACCTTGCCCTTCTGTTGTACCTGCTCCTTTTAAAACCTGGGTTCCTGATTATTGCAGGAGACAAGACTCCAGATGTCGGGAGTCTACGTGCCATTCCAAATTCATCATCTCCAACTGTGGTCTAGCAAAAGAATTTGCACTTATAATCACAGAACAGCCATCAGTTACTTCGAGAGATTATAGAAAATAAGATGCTTGAAGAATGAAAATTTTCTTAACTTCAAAGGGGAAGATAATGTGAATTTCAGAAATAATAGACCCATGAGCAAAATTAGGTAATGGTTAACAAAAATGCATCAATGCTATGAAAGTGAGGATAACTAGGAGGCAACATAGGTTCCTAGAACAAGTCTGCCAAACTTGTCTCAGGTCATTGTTATTGTATTCTATAGCGCCATGGTTTGAATGCTTGTCCCCTTCAAAACTCATGTTGAAATTTAATTGCTATTGTAATAGTACTAAGTGAGACCTTTAAGAGGTGATTAGGCCATGAGGTCTCTGCTCTCATCAATGAATTAATGCTGTTATCACAGAAGTGAGTTCTTTATCTCAGGAATGGGCTACTTATAAAAGGATGAGTCAGCCTCCTTTTGTCTCTCTCTTTCCTTCTCACCTTCCACAGGAGAAAGCAGCAAAGAAATACCTCACCAGATGCCAGAGCCTTGCTCTTGGACTTCCCAGCCAACAGAACTGTGAGGAAATAAATTCCTGGGTTTTTTAAATACATTATCTAGTCTCAGCTACTCTTATAGCGTACAAAATGAACTAAGACATATGACATATCTGGGAACACAATAGTCATCTCCGTATGTAATAACTTTGACAGTTGCTAAACATTTTTGTGACATTCTTAGGGTCAAGAAGAAAAGTAGAGTGCATATAAGATAGTACTGTTGCTACTTGAAAAAAATTTAAGAGTATTCATTGGTTCAACAAAACTTACTGGTTGCCTTTTAAGTATCAAATACTGATGAATGTTTGACACATTAATTTATAGGAGAGATTCACTTGAGAGAAGGTGACTAACAATATCCCAAAAGGTTTATTCATAAGCCGTTTTCTTTTAACGTGTTATCATCAAAGGGATGAAAATTCACAAAGGCATTAATCTAAAAATTGGGAAATTCTCCAAAACTTGAATCCAAAAGAGCTCTACAGATTGGAATGCTATACATATGTGCTATAACTAGCAAAATTAATATTTAAAGTGATGGAAAAAATATTTATGTCTCTTGTAAATTAAAAATACACATAATATATGTTCACAGTTTAAAATGTCAAAACAATTTACAGGAAAAATCACAGTTCCCTTCCTACATTGTCCTACAATCCCCCCGGTTCTTCTCCCTAGAGGCAACCACTTTTGACTCTTATGACTTTTTATGTGGAATTTACATCCCCACACTTCCACGCTTCAGAAAGTATCCACTGACTTCCTATTATACTAGATGAGGGTTTAGCTCTTACACAGCCAATTTAGTATACAATAGTTTTTGGTTTAACCAACATTCAGTATTGACATTATTCTGCCAACATGAATATCATTCACAGCTGGGCATTACAATATAGTAAGTAAAACTATATTTTCTTTCTTATTTTTGTTTTCTTTGAAGTTTATAATTGCATTGCTTTTTCATTTACTCTGTTTTCTTTGGGATTGTGGCTAATTCTTCCCATAATTTCGAATAGCCTCTCTGCAGAAACTTCCCCAGGGAAGTCACAGCAGCCTCCAATATTTTGGGGGGACACACTTCTGGAATCTCCCCATTCTGTGCTGGCTGATCTTAGTCTGCTGCACATCTGACATCACAGATCTACAGTTCATCATCACTTTCGTGGGTTAGACCTGCTGTTTCATGGATCCCACATCTTCCTCCTGGTCTTCATCATTTTATGTGGGAGCTGTTCTCCAGTAACTTCCTGAGAAAGGGTTTATGGAAGATTTATTTTTTGGGACTTTGACTCTCATGAATGATTGATAGTTTAGATAAGTATCAAATTCCAGGCTGGAAATAATTTTCATTCCCTTCACCTGAAGGATGCTCCTCACTAGTCTTTGTGATGTCCAAGAAATGCACTGTTCAGTGTTCCAGCTGTAAGGAGAACAGTTGACTGAGGGCATCAGTTGCTACTCCTTTGGATCCACCATTACAGCTGATCCTGAGGTCATGCTTCTCATCGGCTACTTCCAGATGACTAAACATGGCAGGGGAACTAATGCAGACCCATTTCAGCAAGATGTGGACTCTTCCAATGGGCAGAGTTGGCTCAAGAAGTCCCCATCAGCCTCTCTGGGTTATTCTGAGACCCACAGTACCAACTGAAACTCTTCCCAGCCCATCCATCTTCCTGCCCACTCTCCCTCATAGTTGTTGGACACACATCATGATCCAAAGGCTCACTGCCTCCTCTAGCCCCTTCCCCTTTATCCTTCACAATTCTTTCCCCAATAAATTTCTTATAAATCTAATCCTATCTTGACATTTACTTCTTTCAGGACTCTAACACAGTGGGGTTGGGGAACCAGCTCATTCACTTTCTGGAAGGCAAAGAGGATGCCATTCTGAGTATTATGTAGGGGCAGATAGTCCCCTTGCACAAATGGCACCCCAATTGCTAAATATTTCAATAGCAGTAACCAGGGGAAATATCCTGGTGTAGAATGCCATTGTAAGTGCAGTGATTAGGCATTCCAGTGCCTACGAGGAGAAGGAATTGAATGCTTTCTGGTGTATTGCACTGAGACTCCACAGAGAGATAATGAGAAACTGAGGGTGAATAACAGTTAAAGGCTCAATATAAGAGCCAGAGAGGCCTTCTCTCCTGCAGTGAAGGAGTAGAGAAACTTAGCATCAGGCCTAGGACCTGATAGAGTTGCAGAGACTTAGGGATGTTTAAATGCTCAGCCATGGCAACTCAGCTATGCCAAGGTCAAGGCCCTGGTTGGAGAAACCTTGGAATATTTGGAGCTTACAGAGGTGGCCCATTCTTCCCTAATACGAGACAACACTTCCTTATGCTGAAGAGGCCTCGCCCCTAAAAAGCTGACAGGGCACTAACTAGGGTTAAACCCCAACATAACCCACCTGGAGACAGCTGGGCCTGATAGAGGAGAAAAGGTCTTATATCCTAACGCCGCTTCAAGATTGAGCATGCACTGCAAAAGCCTGAGGAGTAGCGCTGGGGTCCTTGACCAAGGAGCTGGAATTTAAGACAGGACAAGAAAGAATTCATTAACTAGGAAACACTTTCTCTAGAAGTGTGTTTTCATGATCCAGCAAGGACCCCAGGCAATGCGGTAAAGTTGCTGCTAAGATGGCTCTGAGAAGCCCTTAAAAAAGGATAGCCAATTCTGAACAGGTGGAAATACCTGACAATGTTGCCCTGACAGCTGATAAAAGAATCAAGAAGCAGAGAGAAGCTGGCATGCGAGAAGCAGTTATTATGTGAGGTCAAACAACCCACCAGAGGACAGTGTTTCCCAGCAGTCGCAAATAGGGAGACAGAGTATTCACTACGCCATCAGAAATATGCTCATGGGGGCCCCAATATCACCGAGACATTCAGGCCAGGGCTGCTGGTAGCAGAGGTGTCACAGAGCTGGGCTTGTTGCCGCCCACAGGAATGGAGAGATCTTGAAGTTATAGAGGCCAGATAGTGAGTGGTGCTTAACTGCCAGAAGCCAGGGAGTTGTAAAGATGGCTCATAGAGCATGGCCACATAAAAAGTGATGACCCCTTGCACAGTTCCCCGACTTAGCCAATTTTCCAAGCTATAACTCATTGACTGAAGAGGTGCCCAGGTCTCTAGGAGGCAGGACCCTGCAATATTACACAGGTATGAGTCCCCCAGTTCTTCCCATTCTATATGAAAATGCATGTCCTCCTGCTGTAGAAAATTTTCTGGAATTACTTCATTGTTTCCTTTCTTTTTATGTCAGTTACCTATTGCTGTGAAATAGAACCATCCCCAATTTAGGGAATTGAACTAATAAGAATTTAATTTTTTCCTCTTGCTGCTGTGAGTTAGTGCGGTTTGGCTGGGCAAATCTAGTCTTGAGTATGCCTGCCGGGGAAGGGATGATGCAAGGGAGAAGGCATTGTGGGGAAGGAAGGACAGAGGCCAGAGAGAGCCCAGTCCAGCCCCTGAAGTGTACAGTATTCTTTACACACTTATTCATACAGCAAAGACATACCATGGCTGCTTTTTAATAATCATCCATCAACATTTTAATAACCAGTTAGTATTCCATGGTATAAGTGTACCAATATTCCTCTAGCTGATTACCTTAATACATTTAGGTGATGTCCAGTTTTAAAGAATAAACCACCATCTGCGGTAAACCTCCTCTTATCTTTGCACATTAAAGATGAAATTTAATGAGATTAAAAGTTGAAAAATAAACTACAAAAGGAGATGACAGGGATGTCTGGCTTCACAGCAATTCACAAGGTGGCCGGGGAGAAACCTGAGAGGTTTTAGCTGACTGCAAACTAATTTGAGTCCGCAGTGAGGTGACAGCCAAAATTGTTAACACAGTCTTGGAGGGCATGAACACAATTCAGTGTCTAACAAGAAATGTAATCACTGATGTCTACTCTGAACACCTGGGGCACTGCCTGGTTCTGCATGGCAAATGTTAAAGAGAGGCCTTGGAAATTCCCAGGCTTTCTTCTCCAGCTTCTCATCCTTTCTCACCTAACACTTTAGCCATTCCAAAGGACCTCATGCTTGGTGGGAATGGCCATACTGTCTCATCTGCACTGACTTTGCAAGGGATGTTTCCTAGAAGGGCACCATGCCCTTCTCAATTTGTGTGCCCAGCAGCAGGGCCCACAACCTATTTTTGTAAATAAAGTTTTATTGAAACACAGTTGTGCCCATTCATTAACACACTGCCCATGGCTGCATTCATGCTGCAACCACAGAACTGTGTTCTAGTTGTCCATGCTATGAGCTGTGTTTGACTGCAGACAGTTTCAGGGAGAAAGTAGCTTAGCCCGGAGTGAGAGGCCACTACCACTGTCCCCGCACCTGTGCAGGACTGGCATAAAGCCCTGACGGGGAACAAGGGGACACAGGTCACTGTGGAAGAACTTGGGACACTGCATAGAGGAAAAAACTGAAGAGGACCATGTGATGAGAAATCCAAAGAGAAAAGGGGACAGGCAGGGAGGAGAGCAGCATCCCCAAGAGGCTTTGAAAGGACTCAGAGGCAACAGGCTTGCCTCCCATGCCCGCGTCCTCCCCAGCGACTTTGCAGCCATCCTCTGGACCCTCACCAAAAGACCCCTACAAATATGCCTCCCCTCGGGAGCCAGGTCTCTGGACTCTCGACAGGGTCCAGTGCTGGGAGACCTCCAACCCCTAGTCCTCAGTCCTCTACGCCCATCAGCAAGACAATGGTGATGGATGATGAGACAGAGGCAAGTCCCACAGGCAACCCTAAACTCTCCCCACTGGGGAGATGTGTCAACTAGTCCCTCGCCTCTCCTCCACCTTATCCTAAACGTCAGAAGACAGAGGCACCTGTTCAAAGGTTACATTCGTATTCTTGGAATTCAACACCGCACCTGCCTGCCACAGGATACGCTCTCAGGAAATATCCCTGACTTTAGGACCAGGCGCAGTGGCTCACGCCTGTAATCCCAGCATTTTGGGAGGCTGAGGCGGGTGGATCATGAGGTCAGGGGTTCAAGACCAGCCTGGCCAACATGGTGAAACCCCATCTATACAAAAGATACAAAAAATTAGCTGGGCATGGTGGCACAAACCTATAATCCCAGCTACTCTGGAGGCTGAGGCATGAGAATTGCTTGAACCCAGGAGGCAGAGGTAGCAGTGATCCAAGATCACGCCATTGTACTCCAGCCTGGGTGACAGGGTAAGACTCTGTCTCAAAAAAAAAAAAAAAAAGATCAGAAAAGAAATGTCCCTGACTAAATGTCTTCTTGGAGCATTTAGTCCCCTGAGGAGTCGTGTGCTCAGTGGGTGATTCTCCACGTCTTCTTGGAGCAGATGTTAGCATGAAGGAGAAAATACTTGGAAGAACGAAACATACTGGTGTTTCCAAATATGTGAAAGATGTCTTGTCAAAAAGTGACTTGTTTTATTCTTTGAAATTTAGGAAGGCAAAGAGACAGTGAGGAAGGAGTCCTGTGCAGCAGCAGGTTCATCATGAAAGAGGAAATCAAACGGGCATCTTGAGAGGAACTGAGTTCCTCCTGCTTCCAAGGGTCAAGCAAAAGCTGGATGGCCGGGCGCGGTGGCTTATGCCTGTAATCCCAGCACTTTGGGAGGCCGAGGTGGACGGATCAGCTGAGGTCAGGGGTTCGAGACCATCCTGGCCAACCTAGTGAAATCCCATCACTACTAAAAATACAAGAATTAGCCAGGCATGGTGGCGGGCGCCTGTTAGGAGGTTGTGGCAGGAGAATCACTTGAACCCAGGAGACAGAGATTGCAGTGAGCAGAGATTGTGCTACTGTACTCCAGCCTGGGTGACAACTTGAGACTCTGTCTCAAAAAAACAAACAACAACAAAAAAGCTATCTCGCCCCAGGAGAGCCCCTGTAAGGGGTTCATCCTGGGGAGAAGTGTAACCTGGGATTTTCCAAGTTCCTTCTGATTCCAACATTCTAATTATCAAATAAAAGTGCACTTATAGACGTGGAAATAACACTAACTTAACCATTATATTTAAAATTAATGTTCATCAGTGCTTTCGGTTTGAGTATTTTATCAAGATATAATGATACCAGTTCGTGGATGATGTGATGTCTTTACTTGAAACAAAAAATGTTAATAATAAAAAATCTATTGAAACTGGGGCCACAAAAGCTCACTCAATATTTATCTTTGGTTTAGTCAATATATCAAGTTATATCAGTCATAAACTTTAGTATATATCCTTTAAACACCAAGCTGGATCCAGAAAGGTACTCAATAATAAGTTTTATGTAAAATAGGTTATTTCAATAATGACTTGATAGTTTTTGGTCAAATGCTGTTCAACTAATTTCAAAGAAGATGCAAATTAAAAGTTAACTGAGGCTGCAATTTGTTTATTCCTTCTAATGCATTTGTTTAATTACTTCTAAATAGCTCAAGAGGACCATTTCTCAAGTATTTTGCTATTATTACTATTATTATTATTAATGATAAATTTATAACTCACCTTTCTAGAGCTTTTTGTATTTTTTTCAAAACATGTTGACATATATCAGGTGCCTTTAATTCTTACAATATGCCTGGGAGTTAGGCAATGTGGTAGAGCTTGCTGGTTTTCCTAAATGATCTGTTCCCTTCTGATTTCAACATAATAGAATCATCCACTGAGCACACAACTCCTCAGGGGACAATTATTTGCAGACTCCTTTTGACCATGTGACTGAGTTTTGCCCAAGGGACAGTAATAGGTGCAGCTTCTATGTCAGGCACTTGAGAGGCCACCTTTTCCCTCTTCCTCTTTTTCCTTGTCCACTGCATGAAATTGGGATATTATTTGCTCTGGAAATCAACAAAGGTCACATACATATCTGCCTAGGGTCACATACATATCTGCCTAAGAAAATCTTCACTGTTCTTCCTCACTCTTTAAAACTCCTTCCCAGATACTGTGTGAGAGCAGACTACAAGTGCAATATTCAATTTACAAGAAAGAAAATAGACACGTTGAAACCAGAAACATTTATTTTACCTCTCCACATATGCCTTTATTAAAAATTGTATTTCTTTCCTCTGTGCCAAGCACTGAGATAAGCACTGTAAATTTTTAAACAAATATGATAGGTAGGCTGTGCTCTTAGAGAGCCACAACTGAGTAAATGACCCATTCTACCTGTGGTTATTGCAAAATGAAAATATTTGAGTCAAGTCTCTGAAAGGTAAATAAGAGTTTAGCCCAAGATAAAGAGGGGAAAAAGACATCCTTCGGATTATCTCCGTACTCAGAATATATCAAAATAGGGCATATAAAAGGCACATTCTGCTTATCTGTTTAAATATAGATTTCAAGTATAACTTTGCATTTCTGGAGAAAATGTGGATCTCGGACAATTCAATAAGGTGTGTGTTTTTACTCACCTATTATTTTTCATCCTCCCAATAAGCATGTATTCTATTCTCCTCCTACACCTAAAATTTCCTTTATGCCTTAAAAAGATAACTTTCATCGAAAGAAATACATCTTTTGCACAAATTAATTATAATAAAATTACAGTTTAGAGCAATGATATTTTTGAGAATATGAGATAATTCAGAAGGCTTCTACATGCAAAAGACATAACCGACTGCATATTCAGCTGGCACAATTGAATGTTCATTCATTTTGCACCTAAGAAGTGCACATTGATGTTATTTGAATGCTTAGTAGTTTACAGTTTCCTTCTTTTCTTCAACTCAAAATAATTGGCATTGTTAAAACATTGCTATGATTTTGAAATTATTTAATTAATTCTTTTCCTATTTTAAAATTGTTTTCTTAGACTTGACTGTAACCTTCAAAAACCAATGCATTCAAAAAGGAGTGATTCAAGCTGTTTGGGAGATATTTTAACTATTTCTGACTAAATGCACAATTGAATTCAATAGTATTTTAAAATTTATATTGACTTTCAATCCAGTTGATTATTCTAGTTATGTACAAAATACATTTTTTTTGAGATAGAATTTCACTCTTATTGCCCAGACTGGAGTGCAGTGACGCGATCTTGGCTCACTGCAACCTCCACCTCCCGGGTTCAAGGGATTCTCCTGCCTCAGCCACCTTAGTAGCTAGGATTACAGTGCCCGCCACCATGCCTGGCTAATTTTTTGTATTTTTAGTAGAGATGGGGTGTCACCATGTTGGCCAGGCTGGTCTTGAACTCCTGACCTCAGGTGATCCACCTGCCTCAGCCTCTCAAAGTGCTGGGATTACAGGTGTGAGCCACTGTGCCCTGCTCCAAATACATTTTAATGAAAGGAAAACTTGTAAAGTGTTTCTCAAAAGTGCATAGTATATGTAATTTTAGCATATATACAGTAGACAAATTGCTCCAAATAATTATTTGGGGAATAAAAATTCAACCAGCTAACAAGGCGCCTTCCAATATATACTCCTAAAGTTAACTGCGAGACTACACCACCTGCCGTTATTCTGAAAACTTCTTCATAATGCTGCATGGTGACTACAGATAGTTTTTAACTGGACATTTTCCAGTGAAATCATACATTTGATGATTAACCTTAAATTTTCACTGCAGATATCAGAGTGTGCCACATTATATTTACTAATTTTTTTGTTTGATTAGGATTTGGTATTCGCTGTTCCACTGGAAAGTGGCTAGAAAGACTGACAAGGAGAGAAAATTCTAGTAGCATGAGTTTATAAAGGTGAAATTAGGCTATTCAGTAAACCAGAAGCCACCTACTGAGCACCAAGAGAGGGCAAGATGCCATTTTCAGAGATACAGATGAAGTGAACAGGGTTTCCTCACTTAAGGAATTGCCCAGCTAGTGAAGGGGTAAAAAGGAGACAGATGGTTACATAAAGGGAAGAGTGTAGTAGGAGGAATCTGAGCCAAGCAAAGTCCTGTGCGGGATGCCATAGAAGGAAAAGATGGCATTCAGACCTGGGGTCCCAACGGAGCCTGTGAGCTGGTTCTGGAAGAACAGGCGGGATTTAAACAAGCAAGGACTCTGTCTTGTTCACAGGTAGTGTCACCCTGGAGAGCATCCATCATGGCACACTGCAGGGGGCAAGGCAGAAGCAAACACCCCAGCTGTGAGGCTCTTCCCATTACCTAGGCAAGCTTGGATGGTGACTAGCACCTCCGCTGTAGCCATAGATAAAGGGAGAAGTGGTTTGACTCTTGACACATTCTGAAGGTAGGTAGAGCTGTAGGATTTGTTAGATTAGAAACAAGATATGAAAAAGGGGAGTCGTTAAGATTTGGGGTCCAAGGACTGGAAGAGTAAAGTCACTATAATAGAGATGGGGAAGCAGGAGTTTGGTTTGGGATGTGTTCAATGTGGCATGCCCATTAGGCAACCACGTGGAGAAGGGAGTTGTCTATGTAAGTCTGATGCTCAGCGAAACCTGGGTGGAGACTCAAAATCTCCAGTCATCAAGATGCAGGGGTATTCAAAGGGATGGCCTGGAGTGAATCTAGACAGAGCCCTGGGCCCTCCACTATTTACAGGCAAAGTAAGTAGGAACAAGCAAAGGAGACTAACAGGGAATCCCCAGAAACTGAGAGGAAAGGCAAGGGAGAGCCAGAGCCTACAAGCCAAGTTGAGGAAGGGTTCAAGAGAGAAGTGATGGCTTCAACAAACGCTGCAGACAGATCAGCTGAGACCTGCACACTAATGCTAATATTCAACGACGCCCAGATCAATATCTCCTAGCCCTACTTCCTTATGTGAAAGAAGTTTTCCTTTTCACAGGTCCCTTGCACAAATGTTTGCAAGAATCTCAGGCGGTAAGGGGAGTCGAAGGTGGGGAATGGAAACATGTATATTTCCAACTTGGTTCTAATCCTCTTAGACCCATATACAGAACAAAGACTCAGAGGAATTGCTGGGGCTGAACTCCCCAACTACAGGCCCTACTGCTAATTTCAGGGGACATCAAGAACTTTCTTTCAAGAACTGTGAAGGCTCAGCAGTAGGTCTTCAAGTCAGAGAGAAAAGGTGTGTCCTCCTGGATTACACTCAAATGAGCAAAGCAGCCTGAGCTCCAAGCTTTCTGTAGGAGTCTCTCTCTCTCTCTCTCTCTCTCTCTCTCTCTCTCTCTCTTTTTCTCTCTCTCCTCTTTCTCTCTCTCTTCTCTTTCCCCCTCTCTGTCTCTGTCCCTGTCTCTCTCACACACACAAACACACACACACACACACCACCACCACCACCACCACCTTTTTTGCCAAGGCTTACTCCAGTACGAGGAACGCACAAAGAACACTAAGGCCTCCATTCTGAGCAGGGCCCCCATTATTAGTCCTGCTCCTTGTTTGTTCTGCCTGCTGTCCTCCAGGCCATCAATGATTCTTTACTCTCTAGGGAGCCCAAGCTTCCCATCATCCCAGGGGATCCCCTTAGCCCATTTGTAAATTAGTGGGAGCACAGAGGGAATGAGGGAAGGGTGCTAGCCAGTCTTTATTCTTCACCAGCATCAGATCCTGGAACACAATTAGCCCCTATATCTGTGCAGCAGCAATATGTAAGCCCCAGCTACAATGCCCTGGTTATCAAAATCTGCAGAATATGTTCTACCTTTTTCAGGTAAGCTCAAACTTTTCTATCCCCGCTTTTCCCCACCCCCATACACACACCAAGAAAGGTCATTGAAAACAGAATGAAAGTATCTCATACAGGAAAATTAATTCAAGATACTTTCTTTGATAAAACTCACTTCTAAATAAGATACAAGAATGACTAAACACCAAACTCAAAGAAATTTGAAAGCAAAATTAATGTTTTACACCAACTAACTGTTTCTTTGCAGCATCAGCAAAATCAAGCATTCACCTGTTACTAATTTCTTCTAAATACAAAGTCCACTGCATTTCTAGGAAGGACAGTTAGTGTTTGGCAAATTTTTAGTGTAAGCATTGAAAAATATAACAGAGAAGTTAATCAGAGGGCCGTGAGTGGCCACAACGATCTAAAGAATGTTGATTATTTAAAATGTCAGAGCTCCAGAGAGCATGCAATTCTTTATCTTATAATAAAATGATCCTATAAGTCACTGTAATAACAATTGACTACTTTTGTTTCATGAGTTTATCCTAGGGACTCTAAAAATACAACTTGTAGGATTTAAATCTAAAGTAAAGATTTTAGGGGCATGATCTATTAGATCCTCCAGCTGATCCATTTATCTCTTATTTGCTTCCAGTATGAACTGATAACTTGCTTATGTTTTCCTCAAAAAGTGAGACAGTTCTTCCCATAGTTTTTCTATCACCAACTATAAACGGGCGGTCTTTAGGATTTTTCAATTCCTTAAAATGATTGAAAAAGTGTAAGAATCACTGCTTTAAAGCACCTTTATGAAAAGACATACCTGAGTGTGAAATCACAAAAATCACAAGGTGTTTTCCAAACAAATTCAACTTCTTTTATGACCAGAATCGGCAAACAGGTTTTGTGGAACTGCTATAAAATCTCATTTAGCCATTATATGACAACAGTACCAGCAGCTCAGAGCACTAAGTCACCTTAATAACCCAGTACTGCTCTGCCCATATTATCTATGGTTTTAATTAAACATGTTTAGAAATGATTTCCATACTGACTTTGTTCAGAATATGTGGCTGAATTTTAAATTTAAAAATACATCTTCCAGTAGGCACACAAGTCATCAAAATTGGGTACCAAAAGTTGTACATTTAAACACTTTTATTAAAATGTTTATACATGTACATAAAATATTTTATTGTGATACAAAACTCTGCACAAAGTGTACTAATGACTGACACGGTTATAAATGAATCCCCAAAACAATGGTACCTAAATTTGAACACTAAGGAGGAAAACAGGAGGAAGAAACATTTGAGACAACTTTATCATGGCATATCAACATTTCCTGCTGTCAAAATTAATAAAATCTTTTGCACACGGGTGTTGCAATTAATTTTATCAGGCTAAAAGTGTCATAAGTGAGGAACCCTTTCAACTGTAGAGAGCACTGTGGAAATATAGACGTGGTAGAACACAATTTCTATCACCCTGCAGTCGTTTCTGTGTTTCTGTGACTAGCTTTGTTTGAGACTGTATAAAGTGGTCTTCACACCCCTGGTGATTAAGATCGGGGGGATGCAGTTCCCTACCCCACCACAGAAGGGACCTCCAAACACAGTTTCAATCTGACTCTCAGGGGTGTTGTGGTTTCCACACTTTCACAACAGTGTGAATCTGTACCACAAGCAAGACAGATGTTATTGGATTAACACTGAACTCTCCACAGGGAGTAATGCTATCCATCTGGCTTAAGAAAAAACTGCTTATCCTCTCCCTGTAGTTACCACTAGCAAATCCTCCCTGCCCTCACCTCTAGGAATTACTCTACACCCAGAGAAATGAGTTTCCTTTCCTCACTGGGGAAACTGATCCCCACTTTCTTTCCACAGATGGACTCCAAGGGGCACTCACTCGTGTGCCCCCTGAGGGATTTCTTTCCTAATTCCATGCCTTGCAAGGGAAGCCATAGCTGCTCAGTTTCTCCCTGGTGACCACACACACGTGTCCAAGTGAAGCCTGGTCTTGGGGAGACTCAGTTCCCCCACTTCCCTCTGACCCCTCCAGAGGCCCTCTGTCTCCCTTGCGTGGCCCTCCGCCTGGGCCCTCGCACTCACCAGGAGGAGGTTGTGCGCCACCAGGTACCCAAGCCGCGGGCTGCCCCGGATTCCGGGGGCCAGGCGCCCAGTGGCGTAGCCGTGCCAGGCCACCACGTAGGGGTTGTCGATGGTGATCCAGTACTTGACCTGGCCGCCGAAGTGGCGGAAGCAGAGCTCCGCGTAATCCCTGAAGTGGTCAGTGAGGGCACGGTTGGCCCAGCCGCCGTAGGCGTCCTGCAGGTGCTGGGGCAGGTCCCAGTGGTACAGGGTGACCACCGGCTGCACGCCCAGTTCCCGCAGCCGCTCCAGCAGGCGCCGGTAGTAGCGCAGCCCCTCGCGGTTGGGGGCGCCCGCGCTGCCATTGGGGAACACCCGCGCCCACGAGATGGAGAAGCGGTAGTGGGTGACCCCGAGCTCGCGCAGCGCCTCCGTGTCGCGGAAGACGTTGTTGTAGCCGTCGCTGGCCACGTCCCCAGTGGCGGGCGGGAGCGGCGGCGGGGCGCCCGACGACGACAGATTGGCGACCCGGGGTCCTCCCGGGGGCGCCAGGGGGTTGTGGGTGAACGTGTCCCAGATGGACGCACCCTTGCCGTGCTGCCGCCAGCCGCCCTCGGTCTGGTAGGCGGCGCTGCCCACCGCCCAGAAAAAGCCGTCGGGGAAGGTGTCCTGGAGGACGCCCGCGGTCTCGGGGGAGGGAGGGCGCGAGAAGCGGACCCAAGTCTGCGTGCCGTCGCCGGGCTCCGCGCGCAGGCGGCAGGCGCCCAGGACCAGCAGCAGCAGCAGCAGCGACAGCAGCAGCGGCGGCGGCGGCGGCCGCGGGCGGCGCGGCGGGGCGCTGGCGGGCATGCTGCGCGGGTGCCGGGCGCCTGGGCCCTGCGCCGCGCCCCTTTATGCCAGCGCCCTGCCGCTCCCGCCCGCCCCCCGCCGGCGCGCCCACCCCCGCTCCCCGGCGGGCTCCGCTGGCAATAATTACCTGCGAGCTGGGCCTGCCTCCGCCCTGGCACGGGGGCGGGGGGCAGAGGGCGAGGGGTCCCCGGGAGGGGCGCGGCCGGCGTCGCTGGCGGACGTCGGGGAAAGGCACCTGTTCCTCCCGGCTCCCAGGAGCGACGCAGGACGTTTCGGGAACGCTCAGTTTCATTCTCTTTGCCAGAGCGCGCCCTCCAAGAGCAGCCCTGAAGCGGCTTCCTCGGGGAGGAAAGGCGCTGACCCACTTTCCGGGACTTGGGCGAGGAATCCTGCCCGGCCCTGGCGGAGCGCGCAGGTGGGGAAGCACCTGCTCTCACTTTTTTCCCACTCAGAGCCCCAGAGAAGCTCCGGCTGGACATTGCTGGAGCTGATTAGGAACGGGCCGAAATCCTAGAAGGACGGCCAGGTGGTACAGCCGAGGCGGAACTTGGCTGTGTGCTGAGAGAAGGGGATTTCCCCTTAGGTGAGATGCTCGTCCGGAGACGCACCCACCCGCGCCCGTCCTTCGAGGAAGACAAAGTGGATGTATGCGTTGCGTTGGGACTGAGGCTTTACTCTCCCTTCTACTGTTACCTTTTAATCATTTCAAACTAGCACTCGGTCTTTGACTAGATCTCTCAGAATTCCCTGGTGAACTTCAAATCACAGTTTTGATTGTTCTTCCGAAAAAAACACCAGGTTTCCAATTTTGAGTAAATCTCATTCACCTTTATTATCCTTTGGCATCTGTTTTAGCCTTCCGCTCTGACTTAGCAGGTAATCTGTGCAAAGTTGTAGGAACAGCCCTGCTCTGGAGCCAGAAGTCCCTGGGTCCCACATCTGCCATCTGAGCTGTGGAGGGAAAGGGGAGGGGGGATTTCGCCGGAACACCAATTCCCATCCTCTACAACACAATAGAGCCATGACGTTTTTCCTGTTGCCAAAGAGCCCTTTCGACAGAAATTGCAGAGCCACATTGTCCATTTGGATGTGGGTAGATAGGATTGTGAATACCCGAGATACAGTTGGTGGAGACGGAGAAGGTCTGGGCTCCACCTTTGAGATTTGGGACAGGAAACTTCTCTAAACCTAAATTTCCTAAGTCTGTAAAACAGGGATGTCCTTCCTGTCTGCCATGCTGCCTCAGAGGCTTGTGAAGTCCAATGAAAAACTGACCAAAGGTTACTCAAAGATAGAAAACCCAGACGAGTGAAAGATCTTGCTAACATTCCTGCCTCCTTATCCAGTAAGTTGTGCCTCAGTTTCCTCATCCCTACACGTGTGTTGAATGACTAAGATCCTCACAGAGGTTCATCCATTCTCCCTCAGTGATCTGTCTTCCTTGCACTATTTCATACAAGTTTAAAGTCAATAAAGTTCTACATGTTGCTTATGAAGATACTTTTATTAATGCCTCTGAAATATAAGCACAAAATTATTCCAGTGTTTTATTAAATATTCCCAACTGCAGCTAGCATATATTATCATGATTAGTAAGATTAAGTCTTCAGACTGAAACAGACTTACTACCATTCTGTTAAATGTAGCATTTGCATTTTTTCAATAAATACAAAATAGCAAACCATGACACTGTAGCAATTTTTTAAAATTACAGCACACAACTTCATGTCACACACTCTTCCAGCTAAATTTAAAAAGCTACATCTACATGGAGTGTCACATTGCCATTCTAGAACCGAAGATTGGAGTGTTTTTTGGGTTGTAGCTTGTTAAGTTTCAATTAGAAATGCTTCATGGGTCTCATGGAAAATCGCTTAGGCAAAGTATTCATTTATTGACGTATGGTCTGTTTGCTCAAGGCAGATTTTATCTATTGCTATTTTTATTTGACCAACAGCATTTTTTTTTAACTTTAAAGCAGTGATTTAAAAGCAGGACCAAGTTAACTAAATGCTTCAGGTTGAAATTCATCTATCACATAGCCACATGCATCTCAAAGCTTTAAGCATTCGCAGAGATGTTCCCAGATGATTGCTCATTTAACCCAACAATAAAGATTGCATTATGATTAAACTTTATTTCCAGAACTTTCTGTTTTGTTCATGGTTATTAAGTTCTGGGTTCCACAAGTGACTGCTAGTGCTGCTTCTTTTTTATTTTTCTTTTCGAGATGGAGTCTCACTCTGTCACCCAGGCTGGAGTGCAGTGGCCTGATCTCTGCTCATTGTAAACTCCACCTCCTGGTTCAAGGATTCTCCTGTCTCCCCTCCAAGTAGCTGGAATTATAGGGGCGTGCCACCACACCCTGCTAATTTTGTATTTTTAGTAGAGACAGGGGTTTTGCCATGTTGGCCAGGCTGGTTTCGAACTCCTGACCTCAGGTGATCCACCTGCCTCAGCCTCCCAAAGTGCTGGGATTACAGGCGTGAGCCACCATGCCCAGCCTAGTGCTGCTGCTTATTTATTTTAGCTTTATTTTGGTTTTTATTTTTTACAACCACCTTCAAACATCTGAAACATGGGTTTCAAATGCAAATAAGAGATTAATTATTTGCTGTGCTTTGAATATGAAGGTGAAGTTATTGATACATCAAAGAAAAAGACATTTTAAATTTACTTACTGGGCTTTGATTTTGGTGACAATTTCAACACTAAAAGTGGTCAAAAATCTGATCATCTTTTCCTCCATTCTCCACATTTCTTCATCCAGTGCCTTTGCACCTGTTCTCCTTCCTATCCTGTTCCCAGGACTATGGGAGCCTTTTAACATCAATGGAGCAGAAGGAGGTGCACTGATTCCCAGCGCCCGAACACAACAACAATCTCACAAGCCCTCAGGTCACCGATCACGGGCATTCACCTTCTACAGGCAGGTTTTTATTTCGCTGAGCTACAACTATGGACCAGGCAACGATGAGCTACGTGGAGACTTCAAAACATAGAGGACAACCTCTACCCTCAAAGACAACATTGAATTGAAGAAAGGATAAAGAAAGATGAAAATAAATAAGGTGTTTATGTTGTTTTAATAAACGACTCATAGAATAATTGTTAGAGAAATTCAGGGGAAAAAGAAATTACCCTACTTTGAGTTGGCTGGAAAACTTTCACAGAGAAAATATGACAATATCTGAGGTTTAAAGAGTAAAACATGCACAAAGACATGGAGGGAAGGAATCAAGAGGTACAAAGCACTGAAGAAAATAAAATGTTCACAGTGTATTTGTGGTGAAAAGAAAGGGTTTTTGTGTGCAAGGAAATAATGGACCCAGCACCTAGAATCATGCTGAGCACAAAACAAATATTTGTTTAATGAGTAAATGAAAATAGAGTTTCCTTTGTCCAGTTAACAAAATAGACAAGTATTCCCTGCCCTCCTCTTTTTTAAATTAATTAATTTTTAACTGACAAAAAATTATGTATATTTTCATGTATGGTATGTTGTTTTAAAGTATGTACAGATTTGTGGTGTGGCTAAATTGAGCTAATAAACATATGTATTACCTCACATACTTATCTTTTTTGTGGTAAGAATACTTAAAATCTGGCCAAGCACAGTGGCTCATGTCTGTAATCCCAGCACTTTAGGAGGCCAAGGCAGGTGGATCACCTTAGGTCAGGATTTTGAGACCAGTCAGGCCAACATGGCAAAACCCCCATCTCTACTAAAAATACAAAAATTAGTCAATGTGGTGGCGGGCACCTGTAATCCCATCTACTCGAGAGAGGCTGAGGCAGGAGAATCACTTGAACCCAGGAGGCGGAGGTTGCAGTAAGCCAAGATTGCACCACTGCACTCCAGCTTGGGTGGCAGAGTGAGACTCCATCTCAAAAATAATAATAATACTTAAAATCTACTCTCTTAGCGATTTCAAAAATACAATATATTGTTATTAACTACAGTCACCATGTGGCACCATAGATCTCTTGACTTATTCCTCCATCTGACTGAAATTTTGCATCCTTCAAGCAGTATCTCCCCACCCCTACACACCCCCATCTCATCTTTCGGTAACCATCATTCTCCTCTCTGCTTCTATGAGTCAATGTTTTCGGACTTCACACGTAACTGAGATAGTGCAGTATTTGTCTTTCTGTACCTGGCTTATTTCACTTAATGTAATGTTCTCCAGGTTCATCCATGTCATCACAAATAACAGAAGTTCCTTTTTTTTTGTAAGACTCACTAGTATTCCATGGTGGATATATACCACATTTTCTTTATCCACGTGTTTGTTCGTGGATACTCAGAATGAATCATTATCTTGGCTATTGCGAATACAGTAAACATGGCAGTGCACGTATTCCTTCGACATACTGATTTCATTTCCTTTGGATATATGCCATAATAGGAATGCTGAGTCATATGGTGATTTTTTATTTTATTTTATTTTAGAGACATGGTTTTACTCTGTCCTCCAGGTGGGGAAATGCAATGGCAAAATCTAGACTCACTGCAGCCTCAAGTCCCTGGGGTCAAGCAATCCTCCCACCTCAGTCTCCCAAATAGCTCGGACTACAGGCATGTACCACCATGCCTGGCTAATTTTTCTAATTTTTGTAGAGATAGGGTTTTGCCATGTTGCCTAGGCTAGTCTAAAACTCCTGGATTCAAGCAATCTGTTTGCCTCAACCTCCCAAAGTGCCAGGATTACAAGCATGAGCCACCACGCTCAGCCATGGTGGTTCTATTTTTATATTTTAGGGTGAACCTCTATATTGTTTTTCATAATGGCTGTATTAATTTCCATTCCTACCAATGGCATACAAGGGTTTTCTTTTTTCTCTATCTTGACAACACTCGTTATCTTTCATCTTTTTATAATAGCCATTGTAACTAGGATGAAGTGATATCTCATTGTGGTTTTAATATGCATTTCTCTGGTGATTAGTGTTGTTGAGCATTTTTTTCATAGATTTGGCCATTTGTATGTCTCCTTTTGAGAAATGTCTACTCAGATCCTTTGCCCATTCTTTAATTGGGTTACTTCCTTTCTTGCTTTTGAGCTGTTTGAGTTGCTTATATATTTTAGACATTAACCCCGTATCAGGTGTAGGTTTGCAATTCTGTATGCTGTCTCTTCAATCTATAGATTGTTTCCTCAGCTGTGCTTTTCCTCCTCTTCTACCCATTTCCCTACTCATTACTCTGCTCCAGCCACACTGGCCTCCTAGTTGTCCTTGGAACAAGCCAAACTTCCTCCCAGCTTTAGCAGCTTTGATTTTCCCTGCCCCATCTCTGGAATGCTCTTCATGGAACCACCTCCCTCTCCTCAGTCAGCTCCCAGAACAAAAAGCATATATCCTTGACCTTCTCTGATCTCTGTGTCCAAAGTAATTACCCCAGTCCTTCTCAACTACAGTACTCTGTTTTAGTTTTCTAATAGACCTTATGGCTGTCTCAAATAATCTTGTTCATGTACTTGCTTATTTCCTTTATCCCCATAAGAATATAAACTCCATAACAATGGATATATGACTTTTTCTTTGAGATATCTCCAGTACCTAGGAGACAGTACCCATCCACTGTAGATGCTCCATACATATTTGTGGAATGAATGAATGGATGAGTGAACCCATTGGTAAGGGTTGGATTGCCCTTCCTCAGAGCCAAAACAAAATGTTGAGGATTCTAAAGCCACAACCTGGCTTAGGTAAAGAGGATTCTAAAGCCACAACCTGGCTTTGCCTGTGCTTGATTAATAATGTCTGCCCTAAGCACAGAAAGGGAAAGTGGTCACAACAGCACCGTATTTGACATCCTACACGGGACTATGGTAGGCCATGGCCTGAGCCTACTCTACTGAAAAACCTCAGAAGGAACTGATGATACGACAATAAGCCGAACACAAAACTATGTTACTGTGGAACAGTTTACGTGCCAACATTCCCCACTTCTTCCGGTATACCTCTGACAACAGCCCAAAAGAATTAAGAAGGAAATGACACTAAAGTTCTGTACTTCTTTGATCTGGCAAATTCCTCATTCCACAGAGGTTTCCAGAACTACCAAATAACTGGCACACCTTCATGAAGGAATAGGGAGCCATCAGGGAGCCGCGTCCACCCACTGGTATCCTCATTCTTTTTATGCGCAATGTGGAAGTGATTTACATTCTAAGATTTGAAGTCCAAACCTGTAAGAACGCAACTCAACTCAGGAGCCACTGAGTGTTTTTAAGCAGTAAAGTTATAATGGCAAATTGCAGTATGCCTCAACTTATTTTAAGACAGAGAAAATATTAATTAACCAATCTATTCACTTGGCAGTGACATGCAGGATTAATTAAAAGATAAGAAGCTAGAACCTGAAACACCACTTTGTAAGCCATTACAATGACCTACAATAACTCAGTGATAATGAGTTAAGAAAGGCTTTTGCCTAGCATGGTGAAAGTTGTAAAGAAAAGGAAGGGAAAGATATAAAACAATTCAAAAAAAGGCTAATGGAACATGAGAGAGAAGAGAAGATGGAAGACTAAAAGATGATTTTAATGATTTGAGCTTATTCAAAAATAAAAATAAGACCATAGATATATTTAAGTACATTCACAAGTATAACTAATTTGAGCAAAAGATAAATTCAATGTTAAATAGTTGAATTTGAAGTGTCACTTAAAGATATAAGTGAAGATATTAACCATATAATGCAACTAAAGAACTGAAGACGGGAGGCAGTTACAGCCTGGAGATTTGGACCATAAATGTTGATACGAGGCCAGTGGATAACATGAGGGTATTAAAAAAGAAAACAACTAAAAGCCAAGGGCTGAGCCTTGCCGTATGTCTCCATTGAGTGGGCTGGGTGGGGTAGAGGAGTCCAAACAAAGTGAACCCACAGAGGAGTTCCAGAAGTCCCAGGATAAAGTGTTTTTCAAACTTAAGAGATAATAATTTTTAAAAGGGAAGATGATGAAATTTGTTGAAAAAAGACAACTGAACTAGAAATTAGTTCATTTGATGACTTTGGAGACAGATTTTTAATTGTAATGGGGACTAAAGCCAGATTACAATGTAAGTCATTAATGAGAGTCTGTGGATGGCAAGAAAACAAAGGCCACAAATATACACTTCTCGGAGAAGTTTGCCAGTGGAAGGCGTGAGAAAGAATGTCACTTGGGTTAGCAGAGTTCAGAGAAAATTTTTTCAAGATGGGGAACACTGCACATATTCCAAGGTTAAGGACAATGAGAATTGGGAGTTTCAAGGGAAAGATGAAGCAAAATAACCTAACTAGCACCAGCTGTGATCTAAAGTAGCTGATTGCAGACTTTTAGGGTCCCAAGATATTAAACCTGGAACCAATGAGAAGACCAGAAAAACAAGAGGATGCAGCTGGAATGCTGTCATGGTGCAGAAGGGAACATAAGCCAGTATATCAGGGATGGTGGACAAAAAGCCAGTAAAAAGGCAACAAAAAGGAGGTCCAAAAAGACATTAAGACAATTGAAAATAGGTTCTCAGGAAGATACAATTCTGCAGAGCTCCCTGGAGCTAAAGCAGACTGTGAAGTCACTACATTGAACTCTTGTTCCTTCTGCATCCTAGGAAATCTGACTGTTCCTGGGTGGTTGCATCTCTTCCAAGTGGAACAGGGAGCCAAGGACTTGGATCCTGCACCTGCCATCCCCTGTCATGTCCTCCTAAGTAATACTCCTGCCTCAGTAGCCTGACGCTAATTTGTACGTCAACTAACTATGTCCTGACACAAGGCTTCTGTCTAGAAGCTGGTAATTTGCTCATCAGGGACATGGAGCATTAAATTGCTGGAGTCAAGCTGTTTCTATTCCCTTCATCTCTCAAAAATTTCCCCAAACTCAATGAGGAGAATAACAGACACATCTATTTTTAATGAAACTGAGAAGGGTTAGCATATGGAAAGAAAGTGAATATGAGTTGCTGGTAAGTGAGTTAGCTGAGGGAGATATGAATGAGAAGCAAGATGATTTACCTGGCATCCCTCCAGAAAGAATCAAGATCTGAGATACTAAGACAAGAAAAGAGGATATGGAGGCCTTAAAAATATGAGTTGGGCAAAGTAAATACCCAAGTCCAGCTCCCTCCAGCCTCCAATAGGGAGAAAGAGAAATGCCAAATTCAGACTCACTAAAAGACTGAGAGCCAATCATAGGACTATAGAATGATTCCCATTTCCCACACCTTATCACTCCCCACCTAACCACCACATCAGTAAGGCTTCTGTATAATAACAGGGAAATACAGCTAACGCTTCAGATCCTATTTAAGAAGAAGTCTCTAGGGAAGCCCAAAAACAATAGGAGAGACAAAAACAAGGACACTAAAGGAAACTTTAGCCTCTGATACCACAGCTATTATAAACAAACACAACCTAATGCCTAGCCAGATAAACATAAAGCCTCACACTAAAGTCTTGTCTACCGAGTTCCTTCTATCTGACACATCATGTCTAACCTTCAGCCAAAAATTACAAAGCATGCAAAATGGCCAAAAAAGAAAGAACTCAGTCTGAAGAGACAATGCAAGCATCAGAACAGACTCAAAAATATGTTTTTTTTTTTAAAAATAGGTAAGCACTTCTCAGGGAGAGGGGGGAAGTTGTGTGATAAAGGAATTATTATAATACACTACTTGGCTCATCTATGAATGAAATTTACATACTTATGCTTAATATGAATGTAATAGAGACTTGTTATTATAACTCTATTGGGCAGTTGCATAAACGATTCAAGAGAACATGATGTATGCCTTCTGTTTTAAAATGTAAAGGTGAAATGTCAAACAAATGAAAAAAGTAGCTAAAAGAGCTGAAAGGGTTAAAACCAAAGAATCGATTATTTTTGAATTAACTTTTCAATATTGTTTGGCTTTTTAACTTGGGTGTAAGTTAAAGGAAGTACATGTCAATAAGTCTTAGTTCAAAGTGCAAAAGGATCATATCTACCAATGAGAAATGAAGAGAGGTGGGAAGAACTACAGACAGATTCAGCAGCAGAGATGAAGGTATAAGCAAATATATTTTGAGGTGAGAGGCTGACAGGGGTTCAGGCAATGATGGGAAACTTAAAACTAATGATTTATATTTTCTTGTAGAATAAAATGTTAAATCAATTGCTGAAAATAAACAAGCTGGGTGAGTATGAAGAAAGCAAAAGAGCCTACAGTGAATTTCCTGAACGGTCAGCAAAACCTTCTTGAAGCACCACTGAGCAGCAGGATTGAAGCCGCACAGCATGCCTTGCTGAAGTAACTGTCTATATAAACCATATTTATTTCAGATACCTGATGCAATATTTCAGGTTGTCTACATGCTGCTGTTTAAAACCCACAATTTTGAAACCTATTTCTAACTTAGTCAACAAAACAGCTGTACTTTTCTTTCACATAATACAAAGGCAAATTTGCTGTTTCTTTGAATGCGGTCCATCTCTTTCGTTGATTAGGGACTAAGGTCAATGATTCAGAATTTGGATGGCCTAATTAGCATCCACTCAGCCCATTCTCACAGATTGCCACTCTTGCTGAACACAGGTTTAAAATTGGTGTCCTGAGTCATCAGGGCCACTGGTTGGAATAGCATGTGAGTTAATTAGTTGGAATGTATCACTAGCATAGAAAATAGCACAAAACATAGCCCTCTGCAAATGTGACAAATAAGACTTGGGTGTTAGGATCTGAACCCCTGACCAAGTGTCAGCAGAGCTGCCTACAAATCCTCACCCCAATGGTATTGATATTGTGCCCGTGCCATTTTTGTCATCTCTCTCTAAAGCGAGATGCTGAAGATCTTATTTTTTCAGCAAGAACCTCTGATGTGGCCCAGCGTTTCTATCTTTATAGTTTCCTTCCTAACCTATGCATCTTATTGATTCTGGCTTGGTGAGGAGTTTCTTCTTCCTCTTGTCTGCTAATCCTCATCTCCTAAACCTTGGCCCTTCATTCATTTCTCTCCTGGCACCCTTCTTCTGAGAACTCAGCTACTCCTAGTTTCAGTTGTGAGAGTGATTCACACATTTAAATCTTTCCAGGCACAACCTCATCCCACACCCTCAGGACCCGCCTGGTGTCTCTGCTGGGAAATTTCAAGGCTGCATCTCAAAGTCAACACATTTACATTGGCAAAGCACACCATCAAAGAATCAACACGAGATCAAACAGGAAAAGTATAAACATCAAAAATATTCGCGTCATTAGTGATAAAAGAAATGAAAATTGTGCAACAGTAGTTCAGAAAATAGTGGAAAGAAGAATGAAGGAGGAGAGCACACCAATATAATCAAAGCAATCTATTCCTGAAATGAGAATAGTGAAAAAGCAGTAAAATATATTGGGATATACAAAAACAATCAAGATACGTATGGTAATTTAGCATAAGCTAAAATGTGGGGAAAGGCTGGGTTTTTTTTAAGAACGGGATAATGATCATTCCTTCAGAAAAAAAAGAGTTAAATTCCAAATTCACATCATAATAACAACATATTTCTAAAAAGTAACAAAAATTTTTAAATTCATTAAGTTTTAGAAAAACGAAGGAGAATTTTGTTGTTGCTGCTGTACTTTAGGTTCTGGGGTACATGTGCAGATCATGCAGGATTGTTGTGTAGGTACGCACATGGCAATGTGGTTTGCTGCCTCCATACCCCCTTAATCTACATCTGGCATTTCTCCCCATGTTATCCCTCCCGACCTCCCCACCTGACCCCGCTATCCTCCCTTGGCCCCTCTCAACAGACCCCCATGTGTGATGCTCCCCTCCATGTGTTCTCATTGTTTGACACCCACCTATGAGTGAGAACATGTGGTGTTTGATTTTCTGTTCTTGTGTCAGTTTGCTGAGAATGATGGTTTCCAAATTCATCCATGACTCTACAAAGGACACGAACTCATTGTTTTTTATGGCTGCATAGTATTCCATGGTGTGTATGTGCCACGTTTACCTTGTTTAGTCTATCATTGATGGCGTCTTGGGTTAGTTCCAGGTCTTTGCTATCATAAACAGTGCCGCTATGAACATATGTGTGCATGTGTCTTTATATAGAACAATTTATAATCCTTTGGGTATATACCCAGTAACGGGATTGCTGGGTCAAATGGAATTTCCATTTCTAGATCCTTGAAGAAGCACCACACTGATATTTTTATAACCTTACAGTAAAGAAAGCCTTTCCCAACATGAAGCAAAGCCAGACAACATAAAGGAAAAGATGGACAAAGTTAACTGTAATTAAAGACACTGTTAATAGAATTAAACACAAGTGACAGACAGGGAAGAAAATATTTGTGCAGGTTTAGTATGTAAAACCTATAAAGAATTCCTGTAATTAAAAGATGAAAGACAATCCAGTCAGTGTGAAAATCATCAAAAGATATAAACAGGCGGCCCCCTTCGCCGCCTCTACACATTCTAGACCTTCTGTCCTGGAGAAGAAGCTATAGTCGGTCTCCTTTGTGGGCCTGGGGCGCAGCCATGGCGGACGGCGGCGGCGGCGGGGGAACGGGCGCGGTGGGTGGCGGCGGAGCGGGCCAGGCCTCTGCCGGGGCAGCGACTGGCGCTACTGGGGCCGGCGGGGGCGGTGACCCCATCAACCCCGCCTCGCTGCCTCCCGGCGACCCGCAGCTCATCGCCCTCATCGTGGAGCAGCTCAAGAGCCGGGGCCTCTTTGACAGCTTCCGCCGGGACTGCCTGGCCGACGTGGACACAAAGCCAGCTTACCAAAACCTGAGGCAGAAAGTGGATAATTTTGTGTCAACACATCTGGACAAGCAGGAATGGAATCCTACAATGAACAAAAACCAATTGCGAAATGGTCTGAGGCAGAGTGTGGTTCAGTCAGGGATGTTGGAAGCTGGAGTAGACAGGATTATTTCTCAGGTGGTGGATCCAAAACTAAACCACATCTTCAGGCCACAAATAGAACGAGCAATTCATGAGTTCCTGGCAGCCCAGAAAAAAGCAGCTGTGCCAGCACCCCCTCCAGAGCCCGACGGCCAGGACCCACCAGCTCCATCTCAGGACACTTCCTAAGAATATGCCTGTCACCTTTTGAAAGCTCCATTTTAGGCGAAGAAATGGATTCGGTTACATAAGAGAACAACTTCAGACTGAAGATAGGCCAAGGTCGTCACTGGTCTAAAGATTTCAACCTTGACTATGGGCAGTAAACAGATTGAAAGGGAAGCAGGTTCAGCAGCAGGGAAGTTGACCATGTCACCCCCTGCATTGTGCTGCCATTTGGTCCTCTGTCCAGGGGTGTGACACCAAGTAGACACTACAGAGAGAGAAACACTACAGCAACCCAGGGTTGTCCTGAAACAGACTTTACTTGAACATGGAGACTGCACATGGACTTTAGGGTTTGTGCTCTGGGATAAACAAAAGCTACAGTGAGAGAATAGAACCAATCCCAAAGACGGTTTGAAAGAACAATGACAGTAAAGGTTAACTGGGGGTGGTATTTAACAGTGCTTATTTGATATTGTCTCTCAGAGTTCCCAACTAGATTGTACAAGTCATTAGCATCAGATAGCTTTAAAGTTGTGACCTTCTTGTACATGAATCTTCTAGCCAGTTTCCTTTCCTTTGTCTTAGGTAACAAAACATGAAATCCTAGAATATGTGAAAAGTTCAGACATGAGGTATAAGGAAACTCATCTGCAGGCTCTCTGTCCAGAGCTGCTTTCTGTCCTGCGGGGGCTAGTGAGTCTTACGTATGTTTACTTTATTCTCACATTTGTGTTTTTTTTAGGAAAGTGGTCGGTAAATGGCTTATCTTTCATAATAAAATCATTTGATACTCTTAAAAAAAAAAAAAAAAAAGATATAAACAGGCATATCACAAACAAAAAACAAAAATGTCTACCAGACACAAGCAAAAAAGAGCTACCCAACTGATAAAGAATGAAAGAAACATTTTTACAGAGAAAGCATTTCTTATCTAAAAACGGAAAAAATTTAACATTTAGTGTTAGAGTACAGAAAAATGTGCCTTTATATACTAGTGGCGAAAATGTTAATCTGACAACTTTGGTGGAGAGAAATTTATCGTTATCTGGAGATAAATTCACATGCACGTGAATTATGTGTCAGAAATCCTCCTTCAAGAACTCTCCTACAACAGTAGCAGCAAACGCCTAAGGATATTTGCACACAAATGCCCACTGCATCACTGTTTGTAATAACAAACAACAGGGAAATCTCCAATGTCTGTCCATAGGGGAAAATTCAATAAATAACGTTACAAGTTTAGATTTTCAAAAACAAATCTCTTAGTTGAAGATACAGGAAAAGTTTATCTCTGAGATATGGAAATTGAGGGGAGAATTTGCATCATCTTCTTTTAATTTTTACTTTATAAATACTAACTCTTCACCTCTTACCCCTAAGGAGAAAAAGAAATAGAAAAATGTGGGCCAGATAATCACATTGGGATTAACTGAGTTTAGTGCCAGAGGGGGCAGATGTCAACAAAGACTGATGCTATCTGCATGGAAACAATCACTGGTCTCACTTTTATTTTCCAACTCTGTTTATCTCCCAGAGGAAGTATTTAGAGTAATATATAGGGAAATTCCAAACTGGAACCCATATTCTTACAAAGGCAACGTCAGAAAAGAAAGAATAGAGCTGAGGAGTAGACACAAGTCACAGAGCCAGGGAAGGAAGGGGACAGAGAAGCCGGGTTTAATAAACATCTCCAGTGCACTTCCAGTCCCTCTCGGTAAGGATGGCATCCAGCACTTGGCGGCAACAAGTGGGAGTGGCTTCCTGTTCCTGGAAGCTCAGCCCCCATTGTATTTTGAAAAGCATCCCAACCATTCTATGAGAAACCTAATATCTGTTAATAAACAAATTCCTTTTCTGCTAGGGCAGCCAGGGTGGCTTCTTTCATTTGTGTCTAACAGTGACCAATGTACTAACCATATGGCTCTATCCAGCGTGGTACCCCAACTTAATGAAAAACAGCATCTTAGACCTAGAAGAAAACTCATGATCTGAACTCCCACCCATGTAGGAGTCTTCTCTAAATCCCTTATGCCTCTGCCTAAACATTTCCCATAACGGGGAAACCACTGCCTGGTGAAGAGTCCATACTATTGTTGGACAGTTACAGCAGACCAGTTATGATTCCTTCTATAGAATCTGCTTCATGATACCACCCACTAGAGGGTCTTAGCTCTGTCCCCGGGAGCCATGGTGAGCATCTAACTCAGAGGTGCATTTCATGTGGTTTGAAAGAAGCACATGCCAGTCCTTCACTCTGAAAAGTGCTCAGTGAATATTAGAAGAATATATAAATGAATGAGTGGCATCTCTCCTTAGATGCTGTAGCAACTACAATATGATCAAGCTTGTAATTGCACCTTCTTATAAAACCCATTCTTCCAATTCCCACTCCTCCAACTTATGAACCCTGAAGCACTGACACCCAGCCCTGCTCCCCAGGACTGCAAGGATCTAAGGCCTACACAGCACGCTTGGGGAAGGTTCCCCCTGGAGATGGTGTTAGTGGATATTAATGATCAGTGCTGAGAGGGTGATTTAGTGGCACAGCCTGTAAGGTGTTTTGAAATTTGAGGCACCTGAAAAGCAGAGATAGGGAGTGCAGTGGGAGCTGTTATCAGCACATGCTGCACAGCAAGCCGACGGAAGCCCCATGGAGGGAGAGGTTACAAGGAACAGTATAGGAGAGCTGACCTGGAGCTGTGCCATCAGATTGGGGTAGAGGGTGCTGTACAGCCCAAATCCTCTGGGGACAATTAGCCACTAGAATGCCAGGTGTGAAGACAGTCTGGCTGAACTAGAACTAAATTTACGGCAAGCAGGACAAAGCCTGAAATTTATTTACTATTCCAACGGGTAGAAACAAAGGGTTTGTTCCTTCATTCATTCAACAAATATTTACTGATCACCTATTATTGTGAGCAGATTAATGCCCTATTATATCCCAAAAGATGTCCACCCTCTGGAATCTGTGGATATGGCAAAAGGGAGAAAGGGACTTTGCAGTTGTGACTGAGTTAAGAATCTGGAGAAGGGGAGATTGCTCTGCATTATTTGAGTGAGTCCAGGGTAATCACAGGGGTCCTTATAAAAGAAAGAAAGGGGCAGAAGAGTCAGAGCTACAGACAAAGGTGTGATCACAGTAGCAGAGGTCACAGTGATGTGCCCCCATGAGCCAAGGAATACGAGCAGACTCAAAAGGTGGAAAAAGCAAGAGGACCACCTTTTCCCGAGAGCTTCAAGAAGAAACGCAGCCCTGCCCAGGGATTTTGACCCAGCAAAGCTGATATTCAGGTTTCCGACATCTAGAACTGTAAGATAATAGATTTGTGTTGTTTTGGACACGAAGTTCCTGGTAAATATTACAGTGCTTACAGGAAACTAATTATATCTGCTTTGTGCCAGGCATAGTACTGAGCATTTGGCATGGAACAGCGAGCAAAATAAACCAAGTCCCTACCCTCATGTCATTTACATTCTAGTGAAAAGGGGACAAAAATAAACAATGGACCTATTAAGTCGATTATTTACTATTTAGTATGTTGGAGGTGATATGTGCTGTAGGGGAAAGTGAAGCCAGGACAGACAGGACTGTTGAGGGCTAAGGGGGAGAAGGTGCAATTTGAACCAGGCGGCCAGCATGGGCTTCATTGAGAAGGGAGCGTTTCAGCAGAGACCTGAAGGAGGTGAGAGGGTGAACCATGAAGACAGAGGGGCAGCAGATGCGTGGGGACTCCATTCAGTTGCCTGACACCTTGAGGATGGGCAAGGAGGCTGTCGAGGCCAGAAGAGAATGCTGGAGGGCTATGCAGAGGAGTGCCCTGAGCTCAGGTCCTTTCCAATGGTTTCCTTTGTCTGCTCTGATGTAGGTGGGAGGTGGGGGTGGGGAACAGGGTAGTAGCCATGGAGGCTCTGTTTGGAAAGTAGAACCAAAGGAGTTCCTGATACATTAGAGGTGGGGGCGAGAAAGAGGAGGGAAGGATGACTCCCAGTTCAACCAGGAGCATAGAGTTAAGCCGGAAAGTATAACATAGAGCTGCTTGCTAATGTCCCACTTAAGAAGTCCAAGGTATTTCCACAACCATTAAACATGTAAATAACATAAGATACCTTTTTGCCATTCAAAAACACAAAAGATAACATTTTTGTCCTTATAGATAGCTTCCTTCTCACTGTGTCCTCACATGGCAGAGAGAGACAGAGACAGAGAGATAGAGAGAGAGAGACAGACAGACAGAGAGCACACAAGAGAGAAATGGCTCTTTCCTGTGTCCTCTGATTAGGGCACCAATCCTATTATAAGGTTCCACTCTCAGACCTCACTACCTCCCAAATGCCCCACCTCCAAATAACATCATATTGAGGATTAGGGTTTCAACATGTGAATTTGAAAGGTGGTGGCAGAGTCAGGAGGGGACACACAAACATTTAGTCCCCAGTAGGCCTTAAACTGGCAAAGTGTCAGTTACAGTTTAAAAGAAAAGATACTCTTATGCTGCTTATATTAACAACAGCAACAATCCAGGGACCTAAATAGCATCAAAGTTTATTTCTCACTCACACAGTGGTTCAGGGAAGGGCAACCCAAGGTTTGTGGCTCTGCCACCCCCAGCATGTGTTTCCAAGGCCCCTCCAGCTGTGGTCATTTCTCAGGCATCAACCAGGGGAAAGAGAATGGCCAAAGTAATCTCCCTAAGAGAAGGACCTAGAAGCAGCACACGTCCCTTCCTAAGCATTCGGCCAACCAACACAAAGTCATGTGGCCACACCTAGCTGTGAGAGTGGCTGGGAAATTAATCTGCAACTGGAGAAGCGAGGGCCCAGCTCAGTGCCCAGCTCCCCTTTCCTCCAGGTGGCAGATACACTTGGGGGTGCTATTACCTGAGGAAAGGGGGAGGATGGGTGTGGGAGAGTCGGCAGCCTCCCCAGGGACATTCCTGGGAGGACGGCTGGTGCAGCCTATCTCAAGAGCAACTGGCCAATATGGATTGAAAATCTTCAAATATTAAATAGCAGTTTCATTTCTAATCAACCTAAAGAAATAATCATGTGGAAATGGCCCGTATCTTGACTGGTCCAGTGTCAGCATCTGGGTTGTGATGTACAGCAGGCGTGCAAGACATTACCATCAAAGAGGAACTGGGCAAAGGGAACAAGAGATCTCTGTTTTACCTCTTACAACTGCGTGTGTATCTATAATTCCCTCAAAATCACAAGTTCAATTTAAAAAAGGGAAAGGATCGTGAATGTGAACATCTAGCTACAAAACTAGCTATTGCAAAAGAATTGAATGGAGAAAAACAACCAGAATAACCTAAATCTCCAACAAGGGAGGGTCAGTATAACAAATCATGCGCACGATAAACTACTCTGGTTGTTCAAAACGACATTGTGGTAGGCTAGGAATGACAAAGAAGAAGATTTACAGCATAGTGTTTTTTTAAAAAAGCAGATTATGCAACTTTAGGTAAAAAAAAAAAAATCCCATTTATGCTATAACACACACACACACACACACACACCCCCGTACATACATAGTTAGAAGTATATATACCAAGATTTTTTATACCAAGATTCTACCTCTAATGATGTTTTGTCTAATTTCCCTGTATTTTATAATGCAAGAACACATGATTTTGTGTTGCTTTTATGAATAAAAATGTTTTTCAAAAACAAAAAATTATTAAAATATTAATAAATTAAATATTTTGATATTAATGTTTAAAATTTTTTAAATTATCTAAAAATTAAACTCTTTAATACATTATTTAAATATATTAAAAATTATTAAAATATTTAAAAATTATTAAATTTGCCTCCAAATTTAGGTTTCCTGTTCATCTCCCTCTTTCTTACAGTGGTGTCAATATTCTCCCATTTCCAAGCCTAACACCAGGGCGACATCTTTCATTCCTCTGCCCGCCTCCCCACAACATGCAATGATGGGATCATGCCGGTTCTTTTCGCGAAACACCTCTTATATTTGTCCCTTCCTTCCTTGCACACCTCTATTCTTGGGTTCAAGCTCTCCAACTATTGCCAGAGCCTCCCACATGGCTTTCCTGCCTTCATTCTTGCCCCAGTCCAGTCTGCTGGTGAACCCTCTGAAAACTTTTTTGTGATCTTGCTTGAAAAGGCCTTTAGGAACTTCCTTATATAAAGGCGAGAGTCTTTATCTTGGCATTGAAGCCCCTGTTCCATCTGGCCCAATCTGCTATCCCAAGGGTGAGGAGAGAAACAACTTCTCAGATATCTTCACTCCCAGCTCCACTGAGAAGTCTTCCCCAGCAGCAGAATGCCACTTCCTAGGTCATGGTTGGAGAATTAGCATCAGGATAACACTTTTACTTGTATACGACTCATTTAGTCACTTCTCCAAGGGCAGAAGTTGAGTTTCAAAAAATAAATGTATCTCAAAGCATAATAGCAAAATGTGATAGTAGGCACTCAAGCAGAGAAATGACAAGGAAAGTATACAAGGAACATTAAAGGAAAGCAGAGGTAGGGGCCAGGCGTGGTGACTTACACCTGTAATCCCTACACATTGGGAGACCAAAGTGGGAGGATCACTTGAGGCCATGAGTTCAAGATCAGCCTGGCCAACATGGCAAAACCCCGTCTTTATTAAAAATACAAAAATTAGCCAGGCATGGTGGCACATGCCTGTAATCCCAGCTACTTGGGAGGCTGAGAGAGGAGGATTGCTATAATCAAGGAAGCAGAGGCTGCAGTGAGCAGAGATTGCACCAGTGCACTTCAGCCTGGGTGACAGAGCGAGACTCTGTCTTGAAAAATAAAATTAAAAAATAGGAAAGCAGAGGTCGGGCAGGAGTCCTCCTTCTTTCTCATTGCCTCTTCCAGGCAGTGATTTCTCTATCTTCCCAGCAACCTCCAGGACTTTAAAGAATGGTAGAATCTGTTGCTCGCCCCCGTTCACAACTGTGTAAACTCCTCCCCAGTCACTGAAGACTTTAGCACCTGGCATGGCCCTTACCTCTCCCACTACTTCTGTCACATCATGTGATGATCTCAGTAGTCATTCTGTCTCCAACTCTCTGACCCCTCAACTCACCTCTAATGATCCCGGCCTCCAACCTGCTTTTGCCACAGACTCCCATGTCATACCCTACACTTTGTTGTCAGTAGTAACTACGTTGCTTCTAGAATCTCAGCTTCAAGTGTTCTACTATCTAATCACCACTGCCACTTTTTCATTGTATTTCCTCTAGCACTTCCCTGGAAACACTTCTGCAACCCCACTAGGACTAATAATCCCTTGACCCTCCTGCCATGCCACTGCCCATCATCCCAAGCCTGCTTATGACCTCGTTCTCTCCTTAAAAAGCTTAGATTCCCTTATCTACCACTAGAATCGCTCTGTTGCATTTATTCTCAATGAACTTACCCCTCTCCCTTCCAAATACTAGCCTGGCAAAACCCTAGTCCTGGTTAAATTCAGCTCTACCTACTCCTCTTCTACCCCCGAACAGCTGCCCAGGGCTAGAGACAACACCACCATGCCAATGGTCTCCCTTAAATTCACTACCACAAGCCACAGATGGGCCGTCAGCACAACCCAAGCCACCCTGCATGATTCCTGTGTCCTCTCTCCCACTCCCTAATTCACACCTTCTCTTTTCTCAAACTCCAATTCTTCCTCTCCCATCCCTGCTTTCGATGCTGACCTTGTTGCATACTTCATTGAGAAGACAAAAGTGGTTGGAAAATAAATTCCACAACCTGCCACCACAAATCTATTCACCTTCATGCAGCAGTGTTTCTGTAGTCTGCCTTTTATCTTAGGAAACTGCCCTGCCCCTATCTAGGGTCCACCCTCTTCTTGTGGCTGGATTCTCCATCCCATTTCCTCTTGGTAACCAAGAGCTCCCCTCTTGAAATGATCTGTCTCTCTGTTCCATCATCACTCTTTCCCTCTCTGCTGGAAGATCATTTCCATCAGTATACACACATACAAACTTGGGGGTGCTATGTGGGAGTGACACCACATCCCCTACATCACCTCCAACTGCTGCTCTCTTAGCAGTGAATCTCCTTGACAAAAGGATCTATGTTCTCTGTCTCCAATTCCTCTTTCCATTATTTTTCTCTATTACATTTAAAATATCTTTACATGCAATATTTGATTTGTAGAAAGGAATACAATTAACCCTTGAACAATGTAAGAACTAGGGAAGCCAACCCCTCGTGCACTCAAAAATTTACATTTAATTTTTAACTCCCTAAAAACTGCTAATAGCCTGCTGTTGACTGGAAGCCTTGCCGGTGTGATAAACAGTGGTGGATTAACATGTATGTGGTACGTTGTATGTATTAAATACTATATTTTTACGATAAAGTAAACTAGAGAAAAGAAAATGTTATTAAGAAAACCATAAGGAATAGAAAATAGATTGACTATTCATGAAGTAGACATGGATCATCATAAAGGTCTTCATCCTCATCTTCATGTTGAGTAGGCTGAGAGGAGGAGGAAAAGGAGGTTGGGTTGCTGTCTCAGGGTGGTAGAGGCAGAAGAAAATTTGCATGTAAGTAGACCCATGTTGTTCAAGGGTCAACTGTATGTGAATTATATATGTAAGATGTAACATATACTAATCCAATGAATTCACGTGACCCTATCACCCAAACTAAGAACTGAAAGATTACCAAGGACTTCACTTTCCCCGATGAGTTTCTCCTGTATCTAATCAGGCATCTCCCAAAGAGACAACCTCATTCTCTCTTGAAACCATACCAACCATGCTTTCAGTCAGCTTCCTAAAGTCACCTGTGGAGATCATGAATAATCTCTATGTTACTAAATCCAGTGGTTAATCTTGAGTCTTCAATTTAATTAATCTCTCAGTAGCATTTAACATAGCTGACTGCTCTCTCCTTCTTTATGAGAAAACATATTTGAAGCCAAAAACCCTGAAATCATCATTGATTTTCTCCCCTTTGCATCCCTAATCCTCCAACCTATCAGCAAACCCTGTTGGCTCTACTTTCACCTTGCATTGCCGAATCTGATGGTGCTCACCACACTCACCGCATCACCCTCCTCCAAGCTGCCCTTAGCTATGTTCTAGAGTATGTAACCACCTCATGGATCTCTCTACTTCCATTCTGGCCCTTTGGTTCCTCAAGCAACAGCCACAATGAACCTTTAAAAACATCAAATTAATTATTGTCCTGTTCAGTATTTCCCCGTGGCTTTTCCTCATAAGAAATTCTGATCCCTAGATGTGATCTGCAAGGTCCTACAAGATCTAGACCTTGCCATCCTCTTAGACTTCATCTCCTGTCATTCCTCTCTCATGCCATATGAGCCTCCAGAAGCTTTCTTAAGCAGATCAGGCATGCCTTTGACCCAGGTCATCTGTAGTTGCTGGCCTCTGCCCAAAAATGCTCATCTGTAAATATCTACACAGATTGTTTCTTCACTACATTCAAGTCTTAAGTGTCACTGCAAAAGGAGTCCTTCCCTGACCACAAAACCTCAAATAGCATCCCTCACCTCATCACTATCTACCCACTTAAGGTGATTTGGTTTTCTTTACCTTGTGTTATACCTGACATTATATTATACAGCAGGTCTGCAATAATGTCATTTATCTCAATGTTGTTTTGTAATAATGTTGATGAGAAAAACAAAAACATCGATTCCCAGCCAGGGCCACTGACTGTGTGAAGGTGGCATGTTCTCCCATATCTGCGTGCATTTTCTTTGGGTACTGTGGGTTCCTCCCACATCTCAAAGATGTTCCATGAGAGTAGTCACTGTGTCTAAATGGTTCATGTAAAGTGAGTGTGCCCTGCAATGGGATGGCATCCTGTCCAGGGCTGGGTCCTGTCTTGCACCCTGAGCTGCTAGGAAAGGCTTTGGCCACTGGTGACTCTGAAATGGAATAAGCAGGTTGGAAAATAAGTGAATAAACTGAAACTTGTCAAATAAAAATTCGCAGAGTCTACAACGATCGTACCAACGCACCACAATAAACGGTGCAGTGCAAAAGTACTCCATGAGCCCACCAGATCTGTGATTACTTTTGAACTGTGTGGTGGCACAAGGTACTCCTCACAATTTTCAGTTTGCAAACATTTATTCCTTGATTTCATACGACCACTTCAACTGCCATCACACACTGATTCACTAAAAGTGAGGTAAATATCCTATTTGTGCTTGATAATCTTTTTTAACTGTATGTAAGGCTCGCGTTCATTTCAGTGTGAAATATAGAAGCATTTTATATCTATTTAGAAGTTCCTGATCAGAAATGTACTGTAGGAACTTAATTCTTGCTTACATCAATTAGCCTGTGGTAAAATTGGTTTCGATTTATGTCATCATTTCCCTTAAAGTAGAGGTTTTCAAGAACCTGTCAACAATGTTAAGTGAGGACTCAGTGTACTTCCGTTTGTTTCTCTGTGTTGTCCATCTCATCCTGGCAGAATCTAGGTTCCATGAGAGAGACTGAAATGCTCAATGCTGACTCCTGTCCCTTCGCCGGAGGTGGCTGCCACACAATAGGCACCTAAATATTTATAGAATGAATGACTTGGGAAACTGGAACAAATCTCTGTGCCAACACAACCAAAGATCCTGATGCCTACCCAAGTCCCACCTCTAACCGTCTCACCATATTTCTGAAAGTAGACCATCACTACTTGTGAGACACCAGTTTTCAAGGAAATATATACAAGATGTGGATAATTGTCACTGAGGGGTATAAAATTACATGTTCAAAGCAAGTCCTAATGGAATTAAGAGGATAGCACATAATAAGCTAAGAATACAGTATTGTGAGCTGCTGATGAAACAATGGCCTTTTGGTAGAGGAGGGGAGATGGGAAAGTTAATTGACAGGTACAAATATATATGGTTTGACAGAAGAAATAAGACCTAGTGTTAGATCAGTAGGGTGAATATAGTCTACAGCAATCTATTGCACATTTCAAAATAGCTAGAAGAAAAGAATTCAAATGGTTCTAACATAAAGAACAGATAAATATTTGGCCGGGCATGGTGGCTCATGCCTGTAATCCCAGCACTTTGGGAGGCCGACGTGGGCAGATCACCTGAAGTTAGGAGTTCAAAACCAGCCTGACCAACATGGTGAAACTCCATCTCTACCAAAAATACAAAAATTGGCTGGGCATAGAGGCAGACTCCTATAACCCCAGCTACTCAGGAGGCTGAGGCAGGAGAATTGCTTGAACCCAGGAGACAGAGGTTGCAGTGAGCCAAGACTGTGCCATTGCGCTCCAGCCTAGGCGACAAGATTGAAACTCAATCTCAAAAAGAAAAAAAAAAAAAAAAAAAATATATATATATATATATATATATATTTAAGGTGGTGGATATCCCAAGTACACTGATTTGATCTTTACAAATTACATTAATATATTAAATTAACACATATACCCTGTAGTTATATGCATCTATTATGCATCCACTTAAAAATTCAGTTAAGTGGGGGAAAAGCAATGGCCTTTCATTCTGTGTCTGGGTTTTGTCTCTACAGGGCTTCACAGCTTTCTCATGAGAAGTTAGGGCAGTGATTGGAGAAGCGTTGCAAGACAATGAATGAACTGCTGAGCTTCAGTCCAACCAAGCTCTGGCCAGACGTGCCAGCAGTGTTCATGCGGGGGCCAAGAGTTGGTGCTAGACCTAGACTGAGAGGCTGCTGGGCCCCCTCTGAGAGGATCCTGGAAGATAGGGCATGTAAAAAACCCTTCTTTCCTTAAAAGTTCTGTTCATTTTCAAGAGAGTAAAATAGTTAAAAAAAAAAAAATTCCAATGACTTCTTAAAATTATTTTTCAGAAACCTGATAAAAATGAGGAATACCTCAAGAAACTTAATACTGTATTTCCTCCATAATGGAATACTGGCGGGAAGTGAGAGCAGGGCATTGCACTGAGCAGACTTTCTCGACTGCTTTGGCCACAGCAGCTATTAGATCCTATCGTTCTTGGTCTTTTGTCAGCTGCAGCCTCTCCTGGGTCATGTTGTACAACATGAGGAAGGGGGACTGCTTCCATTAGCTGACCTCTTGCTTTAGCTACAGAAGCCCCCTCAGAGAAAGCTTGGCCAACAGACCATGGTGGGCTTCTCCTTTCTCTCCGTTTGCCACCGGGATGGCCAAGTTGGTGGTAATGTCCCATCTTGTCCAGCAAGGGAGCTCCTTACAGTACTCCAATGTGTTCTGTGAGGACTAGAGAAGATGTTCACAAATCAGAAGCACGTGCAGCTTATCATCTCATGGAGAAAGCAAGCTATGTCCTCAACAAGACAGAAAACACAAGCAGGCTGCGTGTAGTGGCTCACACCTGAAATCCCAATACTTTGGGAGGCCAGGGTGGGAAGATCACATGAAGCCAGGAGTTTGATACCAGCCTGGGTAACAAAGGGAGACCCCTATTTCTAACAAAAATTAAATTAAAAAATTAGCCTGGGGCAGGGTGTGGTGGCTCACGCCTGTAATCTCAGCACTTTGGAAGGCCTTGGCAGGCGGATCACGAGGTCAAGAGATTGAGACCATCCTGGTCAACATAGTGAAACCACGTCTCTACTAAAAATACAAAAATTAGCTGGGCGTGGTAGTGTGCACCTGTAGCCCCAGCTACTCGGGAGGCTGAGGCAGGAGAATTGCTTGAACCCAGGAGGCGGAGGTTGCAGTGAGCTGAGATCGCGCCACTGCACTCCAGCCTGGCGCCTGGTGACTCTGCCTCAAAAAAAAAAAAAAAAAAAAATTAGCCTGGTGTGGTGGAACGTACCTATAGTCTTAGCTACACGGGAGGCTGAAGCAGGAGAACTGTTTGAGCCCAGGAGTTTGACATTACAGTGGGCTTTAATTGGGCTGCTGCACTCCAGCCTGGGCAACAAAGCAAAACCTTGTCTCTAAAATAATAATCATAATAATAATAATAATAATTGGCCAGGCATGATGGCATTTGCCTGTGGTCCCAGCTACTCCACACCACTGCCCTCCATCCTAGGTGACAGAGGGAGACTCTGTCTGTAAAAGAAGAGAAGAAAACATAAGCAAGCCTACACAAACATAACATGCAATGTAACCAAGCTAGACGGAATGAAAAGCGAGTGGGCAATAGAAGAAAGGGATGTCCTTGTTCCAGAAGCTTCGCTTGTTAGAAGCCAGTCCTGAAAGTCCATAAGTTAATGACCCAGGGAAAGTGTCTAAATGCAGAATTTCCCCCAGAAGAAATGGTGGGGAAAGGAAACTCGTGGGAACAGAAGTAACAGAAGGTCATGTTGAGGGTTACAGACCAGAATGCCTACCTGCTCTCGCAGAGCGTGATAGGGACCACACAGGCTGGTCATTCATTCTGCCTGGTTATAAGGAAATCAAATCAGAATCAAGGGAACAAAGAGAACTGATTAAAGAATTGAGTGCGTACTTTTAAAAAATAAGTAATTTATTTTAAGATGAACTTAACAATTATTAAAAGTTGTCAAAACTTTACCAAAATGTTATAAAAGGTTAGTTAATTGTTTGGATGTTGACGATTAAAGTTTTCTATGAGTATCTCCACTTAGATTTGTCATCACTGTTTCACAATTCGATTCCAGATGGCGGCCCTGAGAGCCTTTTAATTCATTTTGCCTACCTTATATTAAAACTGGTTATATGTAAAATTTTCATATTTGACTCAACTTTTCTTCCAGATGTTTGTTACCATATAATTAAGACCTCTGTGTTTGACAACTTTGTTTTAAAAGAAACTACTCAGCATGCTCACTTTCCAACATGACATTAACATTTACCTATATCTTCTCCACTATGTCAAATCCAGGTGACTCACGCTTATTTGCCAGAATTTTTTTTTTTTTTTTTTTTGAGACGGAGTTTCGCTTGTTACCCAGGCTGGAGTGCAGTGGCGCAATCTCGGCTCACTGCAACCTCTGCCTCCTGGGTCATGCCTCCCGGGCTCAAGAAATTCTCCTGCCTCGGCCTCCTGAGTAGCTGGGATGGCAGGTGCGTGCCACCATGCCCAGCTAATTTTTGTATTTTTTTTAGTAGAGACAAGGTTTCACCATGTTGACCAGGATGGTCTCGATCCCTTGACCTCGTGATCCACCCACCTCGGCCTCACAAAGTGCTGGGATTACAGGCGTGAGCCACCGAGCCCAGCCTTGCCAGATTTTTTTTAGCCTAGATGTTCTAGTCTCTGATATGGATCCCACTTGGAATCTAATTATTAAATTAGTAGGTTTTTGCAAGTGGCTTTAAATACTTAAATGAACATAGCAGAAATATGATGTATATGAAAAAAGAAACTAATTAGTCCTAATAAATATTTGTTACATTGAACGAGTACAAGGTGTGCACAGCATGAAAGACTGTATGACTATTTAAAATTATAAAGCTTGCTGCTGACTGTTTTCTAAATGCAACCAAGCCTGTCACCTGGGCTGGAGTGCAATGGTGTGTAGTAGCTGGGGCCACAGGCACATGCCACCATACCTGGCTAATTATCATTATTATTTTTTTTATTAGATCTTGCTTAGTTTCCCAGGTTAGAATGCAGCAGCCCGATTCCTAGTTTACTATAACCTCAAATTCCTGCGCTCAAGAAATTCTCCTGCTTCATCTTCCTGGGTAGGCGAAACTACAGGTGCATGCCACCACACAAGGCTAATTTTTTCATTTTATTTCTGTTTTTATTTTTGTGGAAATGGGCTCTCCCTATGTTATGTCTTTTAGTTCTCTTTCTGTAAAACCCATTATTTATTCAGCAAATATTTATGAAATACCTGCTATGTGTCTGGCAACTGAGAAAGGTGTTAGACGGAGATAAATAAAGTGAAGCCCAAAGTATAAGCTTTACCAGTGATGCAAAGGACAACCCCATCTTCTTCAAAACCCAATTTAGCCTCTCAAGGGCAGCTAGGCAACCTTCTCCACTGCTGATGGTTTCACCTCTAAGAGCCTCTCTGAAGCAAAAGAACGCTGGCTGGCCACATGGATGGATGTACTTGATTCCTCTCTCCCATCTCCATTTTAACACATCCCAAACTGAGCTCCTGAGAGTTCCTTCAAAGCCCATTTTATCCCCAACCCAGATGGTGGCAGCTCCCTCCTTCCAGTAGCTCAGGCCAAAAGTCTTCCAGTCATCCTTGTCTTTTTAGTTCTCAGACCACATATGCAATCACTCATGAAATCTTTTTGACTCTACATTCAAAAAATATCCAGAATCCAAGACTTATCACCACTTCCCCTGCCACTACCCTGGTCCAAGCCACCGTGCCATCTCTCCTGATCACTGCAGTCCTGTCCCTTCCACTCTGCCCTTGCCCTCTGGCAATCTGTTCCTAACCTACTTGGGGGAGGGGCACAACATTCCCAACCTAAAATTGCAAACTCTCACTCACTCCAACACTGTCTATTCCTCTTTCCTGCCTCTTGTAGGGTATCTGACACATCATAGCTACTGAATAAATGGACTAGTGTGTGTTATGAGGATCTCATGTGCTTGGCAGACTGCTTTGCTTTCTGGTTCGATTGTTTAACTACCTGTGTAACCCTAGAAAGTTATTCAACCTCTCTGAGCCTCACCTGCAAAATGAAGATAGTAATAGCAGCCTTACAGGGCTGAAGGGGAAATTTAACAGGATACTCTATTGTCAGGAGATTTAAAGATGATGAAATATAAAACACAGTAATGGATTGGATTTTGTTCTCCAAAAAAATGGATTGAAGTTCTAACCCTTAGAACCCTGGAGTGTGACCAAATTTGGAAATAGGATCATTGCAGTTGTAATTTGTTAAGATGAGGTCATACTGGAGTAGTTAGGTCCTTCATCCAATATGGCTGCTGTCTTTATAAGGAGAGGAGAAGAGACAGACATGGGGAAAAAGACCACGTGATGATGGAAGCAGAGATTGGAGCCATGCAGCTGCAAGCCAAGGACTGCCAGGGACTGTCAAGAGCCACTGGATACCAGGCAAAGGCAAAAAAGGATTCTACCCAGAACCTCAGAGGGAGCAGGCCCTGGTGACACCTTGATTTCAGAATTCCAGTCTCTAGAACTGTGAGAGTGTAAACTTCCGTTGTTTAAGCCATCCCATTTATGCTGCTTTGTTTTGGCAGTCCTAGGAACTAATACAGCTGCAAGTCATCATCTTACTCCAAAACCAGTTTATCCTTCTGGCTTCCCTAGGTACATTATTGTGATCTCTCTCTTCACAGTTACCTAAGCTGAAAACATCTTCAAAGTGTCATAGGACTTTCCTGATGACATTAGTTGAATTGATAAATAGGGACTTCCACAAACTTTACTGAGTGCTTAAAATGAGTTTTACCCTGACCTGTGGCAATGCCCAGCCAGAGCCCTTACCCTCAAGGGGCTGGGGGTGTTGGTGGTAATGGATGGAGGACGAGACAGCAGACAATGTGTGTCAACCTGGGGGGGTGCAAACGAGAAGTTTGGGCAACGTGATTCCAAAGGTTCTTTCCAGCTGTGATTATTTCATGACTCACTCCTACCTGCAGCACTTATTTATTTTATGCTACTATTTAATACAATTTAACTCTTATTATTTAATTTTTGATAAATTCAAATTTTGTATCCCAAGCTAGATTTGTAGTTTCTCTCTTTTTTTTTTTTTTTGAGACAGAGTCTTGTTCTGTTGCCAGGCGCCAGGCTGGAGTGCAGTGGCGCAATCTCAGCTCACTGCAATCCCCATCTCCTGGGTTCAAGCAATTCTCCTGCCTCAGCCTCCCGAGTAGCTGGGACTACAGACGCACGCCACCATGCCCAGCTAATTTTTGTATTTTTAGTAGAGACGGGGTTTCACCATGTTGGCCAGGATGGTCTTGATCTCTTGACCTCATGAGCTGCCCGCCTTGGCCTCCCAAAGTGCTGGGATTACAGGTATGAGCCACCGCGCCCGGCCCGATTGGTAGTTTCTTAAGACAAAATCTGTTAATTTTTTTGCTTTTCCTACACTACTGTCTAAGGAATGGGAGCTCAGTCACTATATGTTCATTCATTATGAATGTCAATTACTTTCATATAAAGAGGTATGAAGGTATCCTCTCCTCTTCCTGTTTTATCTTCCCTCTATACTAAATTTTGGTGATGCAAAGTCATTTATGTCCTGTCCTACTGACAGGATGGACTCCTTTTTTTCTGACAATTTATTTATAAACTTAAGCCTTTTAAAATAAGGTACTTAGTAGTATGGGAGAATATTACTATTAATGAAAAAAGAACAGTTTACAAAGTAGCATACACAAAATATAACCAAATTTTAATAGAGGACATGTGAGATGAAGAAATAGATAACTGGAACATTGCAGATGTCACCAGTCTAGTTATGTTGTCATACCGGTATTTCTATGATAAAGTTTCTGTTCTTGCTTCCATCCTACAGATGCAGAATCTGGGACTCCCCTTTAAGAGTCCTTCCAAAAGGGACCTTCACGTGTTCTCATATCTCTAAGGTGTAGTCACTGCATGGCTTCCAGCATGTTCTCCTGCTTCTGCTTCCCAGACCCTGCCTACTGCTGGTGAAGGCATGTGGAGGGCTGATAATGGCCAACAGGGAGATAGATGCCTATGTCTGCCTTCAATGGGCTCCACCACTGAAACCACAATACCTTTCTCTGTGTGGTAAGATAATACATTATTTTAATTTTTTCTTTGTTCTTTTGATATTTTCCAAATTTTCTAGATAATTCAGTTTATTATCTGAAAAAAAAATGAAGTGAAAACATCTGCAACAAGTTTGCAAGATAGCCAAGCAGCTGCTATTGTGAACAGCTGCCAAAGAAGTCAGGGAACAGAATGAAAAAACTCATAGGGTGAAGGTGGTGGTCATTGCATTGCAAGGTTGATAAACATAAAATGCTAGAACTTAACATCTCAGTTAAGTTCTAGAAGGTACCAGAATCTGCCGGGGCTGCATCATTGTTTTAGATCCCTAAGAGTGGAGAACACAAAATGAAACTGACGCTTGATTAGCATGTTGCCTGATGAAATTCAAGATTCACAAAGTCAAGAAAGTTTATTTCAGGGGAAAAAAAAAAAACCACGTAAGCCATTTATGTGGCTTTGGAATTAACCAAAACCTGATACGGAAAGCCACAGGAATCAACACAGGCAGCATAATGAAAACATCTGCTGAATAGAGGAAGTTGACCAGGAACTTAATGAGACATCAGACCGTGTTAGAAAGAGAATACAGAGTATCAGTATGGAAAAACTGTTAGTGTTGCATGCATTAATGAGCAACTTATTCTCATTGCATTTGGCGGAAGCACTCTATCAAACAGGAGTGACTGAAGCATCAAAGGCAAGGGGAAACAAGTTGAATTTTAGAATAATCAGAGTTCATGAAAAAAGTGGCAAAACTAACTTTAATGGGACTTTTAAATTAAAGATAATGTTTTCAAATAAGGAGAGTATGTGTTACATTTGTTTTATGTCTCCCTAAAAAAACAGGCACCAAGAAATCAAGGCTGTGGTGTATATATTAAATAATAATAATTCGGCAAGGATATGTGAGTTTACTTTAAAAGGTATGAAATAACAGTTTCCAAAGATGCATGTACATAAAATTATGTACAGTAGAGAGAGGAATTTCCTGTAGTACAAGAAAGAACACAATTGTACTTGATGAGACAATAGAGATATTTACTTTAAATCTGATAAGAAATGGGACATTTTTTACAGTATATACTCTGTCACATTCACTATTTGGACAATTTTTATGGAAAGCCATTTACCGAAATGTAAAAAGAAATTTAAAATTCATTTTAGTAAAAGCATTTTTCTACAAACACCCAAAAAAGAATAAAAACTATGAAGATGACTACTCTGTATGTACAAAAATCCTGGCAGCTTAGACTCCAAGTGTATTTCCTTAAATTGTGTTATACTGCAAAACAAAAAAGGAATGGGGTAAGAAAGAACAGATGTGTCCAAGAGAAGAAATAATCTCAGGAAACTGGAAGAACATATTGATCTGCATTTTAAAGTAGCCATCTAAGGGAAACAGATTTCATATTTTAATTTTCTTTCTTGCTCATCAAATCTGATATAAATACTATCTCCTGCATGCAGTAATCTCACATCTATAAAATATGCATCTAGCAACATTAAGAGGGAATCTCCAAGAATTTAATGTGAGTGAGAATCTAGAATGTTTTAAAGCTAGAGTGCTTTCCCATGCAGGAGCCACTTGACATAGTCACCTAATTCAGAGCTCATTCCTAATCTGGGCCAGCCTGCCCTAGAAGAGGCACTTTGCTGAGCTCAGCCCAACTCCACTGCCCCTCCAGCCCCAGCCCTCCTGGGAGTCCCTCTCTCCTCAGCCTCCTTGATTCTTATTTACAGGACCTAGGGCAATGCCTTTCAAACTTGACTTTAGGTGAAGACTACTTTTTCTCAAGAGGAACCTTATCTGTTAATTCCTGAACCACTGAAGTACACCTGAGGGGATGGGCAGAGCACAGACCCCAGCCCCTCCCCACTGCCAGAGGTACCCAGAAGGATTCTAGGAGCAAAGCTGGAATGATCTTGAACTAGGGCAATGAGCTAGACTTGGGAGTCAGTTATTAGCTGTTCTTAATTGACTTGACATTTAGAAGACAGTTTGTAGGATAAGAAGAATACATTTTCCCTGACTCCTTAATTCTCAAATGTTCTAAAGTTCTGTAAATCCAGCCAGAGCCCCCAGTTTCTGTCTCTAAACTGTCCACCTTGCTGGCAGTCATTTTGTGTATATCTGACCAGTCACCTCTATCTCCCACCATGGCCATTCCACATCTTCACCCAAGGCTGCCCAGCAGACAACTGATTTTTTTTTCAGGGACCTTGTCTATATAAACAATGTGATTTTTAGTGTATTATAAAATGCGTGGGCTCATGTGAGGTATAATGATTTATCAGTGAAGACTTAGAACAATGGGTAGAGAAAAGGCACTTATTTATCTGTACTTGTTTCTTGTCCAGTCAGTACTTGTGAAGAGACATGATCCTGGGTCCAATGTGAGTGTGTCACCTCAAATTAGCATATCAGCATCATTCTGATGGCCCAATCCCACATGATCCAAGAAAAAAATATCATGGCAGATGGCAGAGGGGATTCTCTTGAGGGGCTGTTCTCCTGATAGTACTCCAGGATAACCCCATGGGCGTGAGTCCCAGAGCTCCTTGGTCACCTGTTGAATCCCTTGTGTGGGGAATGGGGTTGAGGGTTGGAGAGTGCCTCAAAGGGGAGAACCTCGGGACCCACAAGAGTCCAATCAGGGCTCATGAGCCCCACCCGGAGAGCACTGCAGCCTCAGCTGTTCCCAGGCATGAGAAGGGTGGCCTTAGACATTTTTGAGGAACTTGCTTCAAAGGGCAGTGAAGTGTTGCCAGGTCCAAGCAAGCACTTGCATGTTCCAGTCTAAGGGAGTACCATCCTCCTCATCGTTTTAAGATTGTCTGACCCATTTCTGATACTCTTTCAAAAATCTAGACCAGGGAAGTCCAATAGGAATATAAAGTGAGCCACATATATAACTTTAAATTTACTAGTAGCTACATTTTAAAAATGTAATAAGAAACAGGTGAAATTACTTCTAATAATATGTTCTATTTAACCCAAGACAGTCAATACTCATTGTCCACTGATTCTGTATTTGCAAATTCACCTACTCACAAAAATTTGTTTGTAACCACAAAATCAATACCTGCAGCACTTTTGTGCTCATTCGCCGACATGCAGGGTGGTGAAAAGCTTGAATCTCCCAACATGCACACTCCCAGCTGAGGTCCAGCAAGGCGGCGCTCTGCCTCTTGTTTCAATTCTCATAGTGTAAACAAGTATCCTTTTTAGAGTCTATGGAGTGCCATGTTTTCCACATTTTTGTCCTCCTTTTTAGTCTCCAAGCATAGTGCTGAAGTGCTGTCTGGGATTCCTAAGCTGCGAAGATTCCTAAGCACAAGAAAGCTGTGATGTGCCTTATGGAGGAAATACGTGTGTTGGAGACACTTCATTCAGGCATGGATTATTGTGCTGTTGGATGTGAGTTCAATGTTAATAAATCAACAAGGTAGATTAAATAAGGTGTCTTTAAATAGAAACACAAAAAAACAAGGTTACACATTGATCAGTTGATGAAAATGTTGTGACAGAGGCTTGTTGTAGGAATCTAGCCTTGTATTTTTTCTTGGAGTGATGGGTAAGTATCACTAATTCAGTGTTCACAGTGACTTGATGGAACATAACTCACTGCCTGGAAAAATGAAAACAGATTGCATCACCACTTCAACAAGTAATTAGTACATACAATTATTAATGAGATGTATTACATTGTTTGTACAAGTCTTTAAAACATGATGTGCATTTTGCACCTAGAGCATGTCTCCTGCAAACTGGCCACATTTAAAGTGTTCAGTAGTCACATGGGGTGAGCAGCTACCGTACTGGGCAGTAAAGATCTAGCCTAAGACTCCACAAAGGTGTCAAAGTCACCAGGCAGAGCTCCTTGCCCATTGCCAGCCAAACAGCTGTCCCTCCACATGGCTGTAGACCTCTTTCTTGCCCTCTCTCCAGGGAAGCTGCCCCCCAGCATTGTCTTTCCCTCTTATATGTTTTGTCTCTCCACTGGCTGTTCAATCTCAGCATATAAATGCACTTGTCTTCCTCTTTTAAAAAACAAAAAAAGAAACAAGGGGCCTTACATGTTGCTCCAGCTTTCATGTACACAGCACTTCTGAGCATCATTCCTCTGACGTGCCGTTTGTGTATCCATCTGTCACCTTCCCTGGATAGCCTCAGGGCAGTGGCCATTTTTCTATTTACATTTCATTCAAGCAGTAAATATTTACTATGTCGGACATCTTCTATGCACCTGGCACCGTCATAGATCCAAGGATACTGTGATGATCAAACCCAGAAGTGTCTGTGCCCTAGCGAAACCTACTGACCAATGGGTGAGTCAGACATTGAAATAAACCCTCAAGTAAATGAATAAATTCAAGCTGTGATAAGTACTATGAAAGAGCACATGGGATCTGAGAACTTGTAACAAGGACATCTGATCTAGTTTGGGGGATTGGACTCTTCTGAAACTGGAATGTTGAACTGAATCAGAGTTAATCCACCAGAGTCTAAGACCAACCCACCAAAGTGAAACCTTCAAGAATAAAGAGAGTTTATTTCGTCACTGAATCTCCTGCACCTATATTAGTGCCTGGTCCTCAATAAATATTTATGAGCGAATGGATGAACTATGCAAAAAAAAGAGAAAACAAAAGACAGAAGAGAGAGAGAGCATCCTGATGATGCTAGGAAAATAGCATGTGCAAAGACCCTGTGGCAGGAGGCAGCATGATACATACAAGAGACTCACAGGCCAGTGTGGAAGGGCAAAAGAGTAAGAGAGAGGGTGGAATGAGAGGAGGCGAGGAAGATGGGGAGGAGCGTATCATGAATGCATCACCGGGCCACCTTAAAGATCTTTTGTTTCAACTTAAGAGACATTGATTTTTAAGATGGGAAGAGGAACAAGGAATGGCATGAACAGAGTTGACTTCAGTGTAGAGAATGAGGAGGAGAGCTGGGTAGACCAGACAGTCCTGTCAAGAAATAGATGGCCAGATGCAGTGGCCCATGTCTATTATTCCAGCACTTTGGGAGGCCGAGGCAGGTGAATTGCTTAAGGTTAGGAGTTCAATGCCATCCTGGCCATCATGGTGAAAACCCGTCTCTACTAAAAATACAAAAAAAAAAAAAAAAAAAAAAAAAAACAGCCAGGCATGGTGGCGTGCACCTGTAATCCCAGCTACTCAGGAGGCTGAAGCCGGAGGATCTCTTGAGCCTGGGAGGTGGGGGTTGCAGTGAGCCAAGATCATGCCACTGCACTCCAGTCTGGGTGACAGAGTAAGATTGTCTCAAAAAAAGAAAAAAGAAAGAAAAGTAAAAAAACAAAGAAGAGATAATGACAGTAGCTCCAACTGGGATGGTGGCTGAAGATAGGAGAAAGTGATGAATTTGAGAAATATATAAAAAATAAAATCAACAAGAGTTTGGGAAGTGACCGGCTAAGAGAAGTGGCAGAGAAGATGTCAAAGATGACCACTTAGTGTCTGGCTTGTGCCAAGCAGATGGATGGTGGGGCATTGTTAGAGAAAATAAAACGGAAAGAAGAACAATAGTTTAAGGGATGAATCATGAGTTCGGTTCTGAACGTGTCGGGTTTGAGATACCTTCGAAATAGGCAGTTATAACTGTGCTATGAGTTTGGAATTCAGAGAAGTCCAAAGTAAAGATATAAATTCAGAAACTATGGTGTAAAATCGCCATTAAACCCCAGTATCTGGCATGTGGTTGGTGTTTAATAAATATTTGTTTAATGAGTGATTTGGCCAGGGGGAGGGCCTAAGAATGAATTTTATTAGCACATGTGGAGTTCATGGTAACTAGGGATTAATAAAGACAAATATCTAAGTATGCCTCTAAAGTTTTATTTTCCATAGAAGACTATTCAAATAATTAAATAACATTTAATCTTCTCCAAATGCATCACATTATTTTATGTTACAGCTTATTTTTAATTCTATTTCTTGGTTTTTAACAGTTTCCAGCATTACTTGAGATAAAAGCTACATCGAAGATACAATCTCATTTATTATATATCAGTTTATCCTATCATCTGAGCACTTAGAAAATACTTTTCTCCAGCAATTAATTTTTATTTTTCTCCCTGTTCTTGTGGCACATGTAATTTTCTGTCTATAAAGTCATAAAGTCTCATTATCTTGTGTTCATAAATTAAATTTATGCTCATATACCACCAGAAAGAACATATTCAAATAAAGTGTCTGGAAAAAGTAAAGCCTTAAGAAATGTTTATTAAATGGAATTGAATTGAGACACCGCAGGTATTTTTCCCCTTTGTTCCATTTACTTGTTTATTCCTTTTTATCCTTGCCGTTTCTTTCCCCTCCCCTCATCAAATAGTCTAGTGCGCTTTTAAAAATTCTTGGCATGAATTCCTTTGAAATGTGCATTTGTTGTTTTGTGAGGATTTATTTTTAATTCATATAAATGGAAATATGATACATACCTCAAACTGCTTCTCACCGTTTTTAGGGCAACACTATAATTCTAAGGTCGATTCATGTTGCTATATGGAAATTGAATCTGTTGCTTCTAACCATGGCATGGTTCTCCATGGCTGCTCACCCCCACCTTCTACCCATCCTGATGGTGAACATCAGATTGTCTCCACAACCTGTAGCCACCGACTGCGTGCAGCCAACACCCTTGCACATGTTCCCTTATGAACTTATAGTGAGAATGCCGCAAGGACCATCCTAGGGTGGAATGGCTCCACTTAGCTGGACCAAGTAGGTGTCACTACCTCCCAGATGTCTGTCCCAATCTATTCTCCCACCAGCAGGCAAAGGGGCACCAAACCTCACACCCTCTCTGACAGGAGGCATCAGCCAGCTCACTATGGCCAAGTTAATGGGTACAAAGGGATATTTCATCATTGAATTGCATTTCTCTTACTAATAAAGCTTTTTGAGCATCGTTTCATATGCTTATTCACACAGAGTGTTTTCTGTAAACTGCCTCTCTTTTTTTTTTTTTAATTGTACTTTAAGCTCTGGGGTACATGTGCACATCTGCAGGGTTGTTGCATAGGTACACACATGCCATGGTACTTTGCAGTCTCCATCTTCCCCATCACCTACATCAAGTATTTCTCCCAGTGTTATCTCTCCCCAGCCTCCCCGCCCCCTGCTGTCCCTCCCCTAGCCCCCCATCCCCAACCTACCCCAGTGTAGGTTGCTCCCCTCCCTATGCCCATGTGTTCTCATTGTTCAACACCCACCTATGAGTGAGAATATGCGGTGTTTGGTTTTCTGTTCTTGTGTCAGTTTGCTAAGAATGATGTTTCCAGATTCATCCATATCCCTACAAAGGACATGAACGCGTCGTTTTTTATAGCTGCACAATATTCCATGGTGTATATGTGCCACATTTTCCCCGTCCAGTCTATCATCGATGGGCATTTGGGTTGGTTCCAGGTCTTTCCTGTTGCAAATAACGCCGCAATTAACATACGTATGCATGAGTCTTTATAATAGAACGATTTGTAATCCTTTGGGTATATACCCATAATAGGATTGCTGGGTCAAGTGGAATTTCTATTTCTAAATCCTTGAGGAATTGCCACACTGTCTTCCACAATGGTTGCACTAATTTACACTCCCACCAAATGTAAAAGTGTTCCCTTTTCTCCACGTCCTCTCCAGCATCTGTTGTCTCCAGACTTTTTAGTGATCGCCATTCTAACTGGCATGGATGATACCTCAGTGTGGTAAACTGCCTCTTCTTTACATTGCCCATTTTTCTGGTGAGGTATCTTGTTGTTGTTGACATACTGCAGCTCCTTGGTATATTCCAGATACCAATCTCTTGTCAGGTTTAGACATTACAAATATCTTACCACTTTGTGTCACCTGGGATCTACAGGACTATGAATAGTTTATGTTTATCTTATTAGATTTAATAATTCTAGATTTACTATTTTATCTGGAATTATTAAATCTAATAAGATAAACATAAACTTTGCCCACAGTAAAACTTGTATTTTCTGTGATGCTTGTTCCTTCTCTTTAATTAAACTTGTTAACATAATTGTTGCACATAAGACTGTCTGACATAGATTAAGCATTCAGTGCATGCCATTGTTATCATTGCTGTATATAATTTGAGTATATGTTTCTCATATCTCAAATGAAATTATTTCACATGACCTAAATAGCATAACTGCCTTATGATATGCCTAAATGATTCAAATTAGGGTCACTGTGCTCTCCTTCTCAATAAAGATGTTTCAGAGTTACTTAATGATATTATTAGAAGATAAGAAAAAGTAAGAGAGACACGGACCACAGTTCACTACCCTGACTCTTGTATAATCTTTAAGGACCTGAAGGTTATTTATGCATGACACAGAAATTATAGCATCTCTAAACTTTTAGAAAGACTGGATGCCATATGGAAGAATTTCAGTTTCTCTGGAATTATTTTTATTGCTTTCCTCTCCCTTTTGTCACACTTCTGTGTCACTTTATAGTGGCCTTCTTTTTCCTTACTCTGGATGGTGAGAGTCACTTTCATGTTAAAGAAACTCACAGGTGATGAGATCCTTTCCTCCCCTGGAAACCCCAGGTAAATGCTGTCACAATTCGATTTCTGGAAGCACAGCCTGCCACGGAGGCCTGAGGTACCTAGAGGAAGCTCTTCCTGGAAGTGTTGCTAGCACTGCCCCGTGCCTCCCGGTCAGGACTCCGAGGTTGTAGCATGCCCTGCTCTGCACCTTCTCTATCATGATAGAAACACTTGCAATCATAGGGGAGCCGGGGGAGGTGTCAAACAGAGACCATGACAGACATGCACGTGTTCTTCTGTGAACCACAGCAGGGGCATCTCACCCGGGGCCTTCTGACCATCCCACTGCAGGCTCAAACCAGTGCAGGCATAGAACAAAAGGTTTTTTAAAAAATATTTTTTCAAAGACTTACTTCAGTTAATTAAATGTAAATAAGCAAATGAATTTGTTGTGATGTCAACGTCAGGAAATTATTTTGTACCTAGATTTCCTATTTTTATAATTCCTGAGACATTCTAATTAAGCATGAGAGTGGTATCTGATATATATATATATATATATATATAATTTTTTATTAATCATTTCATTTACCCAGAACTGTTTTCTTCTCCATGCTGCTTCCTTACACACACACACACACACACACACACACACATAATGTCAAGAGACATCCTAATGTAAATTTTCCCTTTACATTTGGAGAGTGTTATACAGAAGTTGAGAGATTTGCTTGCAGAAATAGTTGAATAGCTTTCATGCAAACAACAGCTACTTCTGAATTCTTTTCCACACTCTTCATCAATACCATTTTGTCTAACAAATTTTTAACCACAAGATATTATGAAAACAATTCTGTTTTATTCACAGTGATGCAGTGTGAAGCCATTCACATCGGTGAGTTTTTTCCTCAAGGTTGCATACATAACCATTCCTGTAGAAGTAAGCATGACTTACTTCCTTTTAATCCAAAAGAAAAGAAACTGTTCTGAACACCTAAATGGGGCATTAGTGCTTTTTAAATGATTTTCAATGTTTTCTTTTTCCAGATCAGAGCACTGTTACCTTATGAATCAAAACATGAAAGAAAGGGTCCAACGTTAGCAGTGAACTTTGTTTTAACACACTGAGTATGTTTTCTTAATGGTTTTGTCAACTTCAGCCATCTGTTGCCAAACTGTGGAACCACATATTCCTGTGTAAGTGAAGGAGCAATACACCTAACCACCATGTGTGCAAGACCAGCTACCTAAAAATCTGTAAGAATGGGTCAAACTCAAACTGAAGTCAAAAAGCTAACATTTTAGCAACTGTCTTAGAAATGTTTTCGCAGACATCTTTACAGTACGTTATTTGTACTGCATAATTGGGAATAACCAATCAGATTGAATAGATATATTCAGCATTGTTTAATCTAAATATTCCTTCATGATTTTTTCAGACTTTTTCTACTCTACAGATGGAATCCTACATTGAGCAATGAACTGAGCCAAAGGAGTCTCACCTTCAATCCACAAGCTCATAGTTGGGGCTACTGGAATTCAGTGCTTGACCTTAGGAAAAAACTATTGTGAAGACTATGAAATGTAGCTTCATCATTTCCCACCTCCTCTTTAACAGGAAATGACCTCAACTACTAGCTCATCAGATAAAGTTAACAATTGAACTGTACCACCCACCCTTCTGCAACTTAAGGAGTGTCTTTTTTAAAAGATAAGACGCTTTTACGAAAAGGAATGCATGAATGGAAGCATTTCTAATAGTGGAGCCTCTTTGTAAAGAATACCATTTGACCCAGCAATCCCATTACTGGGTATATACCCAAAGGATTATACAACATTCTACTATAAAGACACATGAACACGTATGTTTACTGTGGCACTGTTCACAATAGCAAAGACTTGGAACCAACCCAAATGCCCACCAGTGATAGACTGGATAAAGAAAATGTGGCCCATATACACCATGGAATACTATGTGGCCATAAAAAAGGAGGAGTTCATGTCCTTTGCAGGCACATCGATGAAGCTGGAAACCACCATTCTCAAGAAATTAACACAAGAAGAGAAAACCAAGGGCCACATGTTCTCACTCATAAGTGGGGGTTGAACAATGAAAACACATGGAAACAGGGAGGGGAATATCACACACCAGGACCTGTCAGGGGATGGTGGGCTCAGGGAGGGAGAGCATTAGGAGAAATACCTAATGTAGATAACGGATTGACAGGTGCAGCAAACCACCATGGCACATATATACCTGTGTAACAAAGCTGCACGTTCAGCACATGTACCCCAGAACTTAAAGTCTAATAAAAAAATAATAATAATCAGGATTTCGCTCCTTTGCACATGCTCACCCTGGCTGCTTGCTCTGTTAGCAGTTAAATGCTCGGTGCCTCAGGATCAGACTCAACTTTTTAATGCCTTTTCTAGGTCCTCTCCATGCTCTGGCAACAGGCCAGATGCCTATCTATCTGGTCTTATCACCCACGGCTGTTCTAGAAAATTTATCTCATTGTTTATAAGAGTTTCTTTACATTCGTGAGTGAAATCACATCAAAACCTCTATAAAACGGCAACCTTCCAGGATTGAGAAAGAAGGTGCTGGTGCACAGTGCTGGGTGGTGCTTTCTTTAGAAGGGGACAAACCAGCAGGGGCAGGACCAGGGAGAGGCTGGGGAGGTATCCATACCTAGGGTGCAGAATTTAAGGAGGCACTGGCATTCTCAGTGCCAACTCTACATCTGCACAACCCTGAAATTGAGTGCCTCCTTAAATGCGCCTCACTGCCCTCACCCTGTGGCCCCACCACCTTTTCTTCTTCTTGCCCCTTTTATTTGTTCCATTCTCATAAAATTGGTTTTCCAGGTCATCCAGTTGTAGATCTAGTGGGCGATTCTGATACAAATCATTTAAAAACACTAGACAGCTACTGTAAAAAATTCTTTTGACAAATAAAATATTTGTTTGACTAGAAGACTGGAATTTTTACTTACATGCATTCTTCCTAAAAACTTTAGGAAAAGTTGACTGATTTTGATCAATTTTTGCATCCTTCAAAATCACTTCAGAGAGGCTTTCGTTCAGTTTCCACATGGCTATATGTGTCACCACCTTAAATAAAACAACAGATAAAAAGATTCCCAGTGGCCACAGATCTGTGAAGGCCTAGGAGGTCCCGCTCAGTCTGGTGCTGTTCATCTGCTGCTTGGAGGTGGGGGTTGAGTGAGAGGATGCCATGTGGAAGCCATGTGGGCCGGGCAGCCGGTGTCATCCACGCTCTGTGTCCACACAGTCTTCAAAGCTGGGGAGGTTTGCTGGAGGTGAAGGGTGACTGTTCCTAGTGCCTAGCAAAATCTCTGGGGCGTCTCTCATGAGTGTTAGCCATTCTGTTTTCATCCACCAATCCAGTCCTTCCGGCCTCTGTGTGCCCAGGAGGCTGGCCTCTCTGCACAGCAACTTCCCGCTCTTGGCCTTAACATGGGTTCAGCCAATGGAAGGTCAGAGCGTGGGATGAGAAAAAGATTAGGTTTTTCTTCCACAGCTCCTTGTTTCAGTCATACTCTGACTATGGACACCTCCTGCGTCAGTGACAGCCCCTGCCAGGTGGTCCCTCCAGGGTACCAGCCCTCCTGGGCGCCGATCAAATGGTTTTCTCTCCTCGCTGCTTCAGGCCTCCAGGTGGTAACAACTTCCTGCTGTTGCTAGCTCCTTGAGGATCTCACCATGCCCGGTTAATTCCCTTCATCCTGCCTACACTTCTGTAAATAGTCACTTTTGGGTTAAACTCTTTTGAGTAGAATTCCCTTTCTTGCTGGAAGCCCAACTGATAGATAAGATGACATCTATTTTTTAATAGCTCTATAGAATAGTCTTAATTTCTCACTAGAAAAAAAAGAAAGCAAAACACTAATCTGAGTTCACCTTCTGAAATGCAGGAATTCAGCGAAGAAAGGAAATGTAAATCTAGGAAAGGAGCTCTCTTAGTCACAAGTCGCCAGAGAAACAGAACCAGTAGGATGTATATGTGTGTGTATACACACACACACACACACACACACACACACACAGAGTGAGCCAGAGAGAGAGAAATTTATTATAAGGAATAGGCTCACATAATTATGGAAGCTGACAAGCCCACCATCTGCAGTGTGGGTCAAACACACTGGAGATCCAGGGGAGCTGGCGGTGCACAGAAAGTCCAAAGGCAGCCTGCTGGAGAAGCTCCTCTGTCTGGGAGACGCAGGTCTTGTTCTATTCAGGACTGTAGCTGGTTGAATGAGTCTCACCCCTACTATGAAGGGCAACCTGCTGGACCTAACGTTCACTGAATTAAATGATAATCTCATTCAAAAAGTACCCTCTAAGTAGACACATAAAATTAACCATCTCCAGAACCTAGATAATTCAATAACTATACAGAGTCCCTCAATGATCCAGGGTAATTGAACTGATAAAAAACTATTTTTAGTGTTGTTATGCTATATCGCATCCTAAATTTAGCTAGCAGTTTCCTCTGCTTTTGATCACATGGGGGACACATTTTTTTCCTTGATCATTTCATTTACCAAGACGTGTGGAAGTGTTTTCTTGCTCATCTGAGTACAATGAAACACAAACATAAACACCAAAGAATACCTTTACTGTTTTACATTTGTGCCACTTAAATAGCTCAAGCCAAGTCCCTCTTGATGTTTATGAGTGCCTGGCTCTGGAGTTTAGCGTCATTGCCCTTGTAGACGCAGTAGACAACGCCGGACATGTGGCATGTGTGAGTGTCAGCGCCCAGCCCCTGCAAGGCTCCATTCAGTGAGGTTTGGGGCAGGTGAAATGTGCACTCTGAAACTCACTAACCATCAGGACAAACATGTATTTTATATTCTAAGTTTATTGTTTGGATGAGGCCCAATGCTTTTAATCTTTGTAATTAGAGAGGCAAGAATGTATTTTTAATCTTCTGAGTCAAATTTTCTTTTATTTCATAGGCAGAAAATGACAATTCCCCAAAATCTGCATAGACAAAGAAACTAATCACTCATGTAGAAAACTACACTACGGACCTCTAGGGGCTGTGCAAGGGGTTGGTGGGTGATGAGAATCTTCATTTACAGGAGATAAAATGGTTCTCAATTTTATTTTTATTGTATCTTTTTTAGAAGTAGAATGAACTAGTTTATTTTTATCAAAGTACCAATGACAAATGAGGTGTGAATCCATAGAGATCCCCCATCCCGACAAAATGTGTACATTGATTTCCGTGTCATCAGGTAGTGCTCAGCATAAAACATTCATTCATTCATTTCATTGGTTCTCATTTCATTTTTGGCAGGAATGAGATTATCAATAGAAATTCTTTTCTCCCCAGTTATAACTTTAGTGAATAGGTCTTTCATTAAGTAGGAAAAAGCATGGATACAGTTTGGAAAGAAAACTTAGTGGTATTTATAAAAGAAATTTAATCAAAGACAACTTTGTTTATCAAATATCTAGTAAATAATCGTAATAATAGTAATCAAGTAATTTACTCTATCATGTAGGAAATCATGACTGTTCACATTAAAATTTTTATTCTGAGTTATTTTCAATGTAGAATTATGCTTACATTTTGACTTACTTTTATTTTCCAATTAGATATGTGATTGGACTTTGCTGTAATAGTATATTTGATGTCCATATGGTAGGACTATTTTATGAGAAGTTCATTTTACAATACTCTAATTTTGATACATCACTAATTAAAGCTAGTTTGGCTAAGATTTGTGAGTCATTACTATGTTCTGTTTTATTTAAATGTAATGAGGTGCTTATTTGTGTTTTTAAAATTTGTTTTATTATTGCCAGTTAGAAATAGTTTTTTTTTTTGGATGCAGAAAAAAATTCAGAGATCTATTTTGGTCTTTGAGAACAACTAGCCTGTTAAACTTCCAGTTCACCTTCAATTTCATTTTGGTTCTGTGTTTACAGATTAGAATACGTCATTGCTTTGGAACGGAAGTACACAATTTGGATGCAAAACTTGATTCAGGAAAGACCATAAAACTCGACTCTGCATTGGGAAAGATAAACTCCTTGTCTCCACAAAAAGTATGTATTAATGCCATTGTTCAGTTTTAAAGAAGGAAAATATAGAATTTTCTAAATCCATTTTTGACAAAAGAGGAAGAAAAGTATAATACAAAGGACAGTAGGAACCAACTCAGAAGTCCTCAGTGCTGTTTCTGATACTAATGTGTAAGATAGTAAAGCCTATTTCTCTCTGAACTCTCGGTTCCTTATTTATAAAATAAGAGAATTGGACTAGGGAGAGATCTGAAGGTCGTTTTTTCTGTTTTATATTTTAATGTTTGTGAACCCTCTCATTCCTCAAAGTTCTTTCAGTATCCTTATGGCAGCAGTTCTCAAGGAGTAGTCCAGAGAGTTCCAGAGATTGAGATTTTTTGGGTGAAAATTATTTTTGTAATAATAGTAATTGAAGATGTTGTAGGTCAGGCCTGGTGGCTCATGCCTGCAATTTCAGCACTCTGGGAGGTCGAGGCAGGCGGATTGCGTGAGTTTATGAGTTTGAGACCAGCCTGGGCAACATGGCAAAACCCTGATTCTACAAAAAATATAAATACATAAAATAAAAATTGTATATTTTAGATGTACAACATTATTTTTTTTTAAGACTGAGTATTACTCTGTCACTCAGGCTGGAGTACAGTGGTATGATCTCAGCTCACTGCAACCTCCGCTTCCCAGGTTCAAGCAATTCTCCTGCCTCAGCCTCCTGAGTAGCTAGGACTACAGGCATGCAGTTTAAAAGAATATCTACAATTTTAAAAGAATATCTAATTTTAAAAGAATATCTCAATTTCTTGAAGTTCTCAATTTTAAAAGAATATCTACATATGAACAGAAATCTCTTACCTAATGTTTTTCCACAGTGGCATCCTTTGTTTTAATAGGATTCTGAATACAGAGCGAGGCATCCTATGGTTTTCCATAGCGAAGCATTGCTGTCATGAGTGGCAAAGCATTTCTTCCACTGAAATGGAATTGATGTTGGCATACTATTTTCTATTAAGAAATTGCTTATTATGTTTATGTTTATTATACCAGCCCTTTTATATGCACAGGAGGAGAGGCAGGAACATTTTACAGTTACTCTTTGGGGCTCTACAGCCACAGAGGGTGTTTCATGGTGTAGGGCAGGCAGTGTCTTAGTGTTCCTCCTCTCCAGTGGGGCAGCTAACCGTTTGTGAAAACACCAATGGATAACACAAATGGCAATGCACTGATGAGTTACCAGTTTGAAAGGGACTCAGATACGGACCCCTTCACATTGACAAGGCTCAAACTTCCCATGCCAATTCATCTGCCTCTTCCCTGGACTGAACACCAGAGAAAAGGCACTGCTGAGATCAGTAAAATGTCCAGTGTCTTTTCCCCAGGGCAGAAGGCCTGCTTGCCTCACATTTTTAAAACAAAAAAGAGGTTGCATCAAAAAGATATGCTACAGATGGGGCGTGATCACTCATGCCTGTAATCCCAGCACTTTGGGAGGCAGAGGCAGGCAGATCGTTGGAGGGCAGGAGTTTGAGACCAGCCTGGTCACCATGGTGAAATCCCATCTCTACTAAAAATACAAAAAAAAAAAAAGAAGAAAGAAAGAAAATAGCCAGTGTGGTAGCACACTCCTGTAATCCCAGCTACTTGGGAAGCTGAGGCACAAGAATTGCTTGAACCTGGGAGAAGGAGGTTGCAGTGAGCCAAGATGGTGCCACTGCACTCCAAACTGAGCGACAGAGTGAAACTCTGTTTCGAAAAAAAAAAAAAGAGATATGCTCCAAATATAAAATGCCAGAGCCACTGTAGAAAACAGTATGGCACATCCTCAAAAAATTAAACATAGAATTACTGTATGATCCAGCCATTCCACTTCTGGGTATATACACAAAGGAATTGAAAGCAAGGTCTCTAAGAGATACTTGTACACCCGTGTTCCCAGCAGCATTACTATTCATAACAGTGTCCATCAACGGATGAATGGCTACACAGAATTTGGCATATATTCAGGATGCAATTATTATTCCTGCCTTAAAGAAAAGGGAATTTTGACCCATGTTACGACAAGGATGAACCTTGAGGACATGATGCTATGTGAAATAAGCGAGACGCAAAAGGGTAAATATTCTATAATTCTATTATACGAAGTACCTAGAGTAGTCAAATTTACAGAGACAGAAAACAGAATGGTGGTTACCAGGGCCTGGGGGCAGAGGGTAAGAAATGGGGCATTAATGGGTACAGAGTTTCGGTTTGGAATGATGAAAAGTTCTGGAAATGGATGGTGGTGATGGTGGCACAACATGATGAACACACTTAATGCCACTAAATAGTGCAGTCAAAAATGGTTAAAATGGGAATTTTTATGTCTATTTTAGCAGGATTAAAAAAAAAGATATGCTCCCAGGAAACCCTCATTCCTGCCCATACAGAGAAGCTGCTAGCTGTATTACTTCCCAAAAGTTAAAAACCTAAAAATTTTGAAACTGGGCTCCATAAGGTCCCCACATTGAGGGGCTATGTTTCAGAGAAGCATACTAGAGTTATTTGTAAAATACCTGTATAGTATTCATTCTAATCCATAATATGATTTTAATCATCCTCAATGAATTCTATTGGTGCCCTTGTGAAATCTCGAGTAGAGACTCTCCCAGCATGGTGAGGGGAAGATGAGGACAGGTCAATCCTGATGACTGTTGCGCTCAAGATTCTGGACCCAGGTTTGACAGTCCAGAGTTGTACCCTCTAGAGAAAGATGCCCTGGAAGCATTTACCTCTGTCCATGCGTAGTATACATTTCAACAGTAACTAGCCCAAAAGAAAAGCACTAGAGATTGACACTAAACTTTTAATAGTTAACACAACATAATAGCATAGCTGCCTTATATAGTCTTATTTTGTAAGTACTGCAGTTCCATTAAAAATCTTGGCAAGATTCAGAAATCATAATCTTGTGTTTGGGTTCACTGGCACCAGAGACAATAGCCATGTGCACGCATGCATGCTTCAGCAGATACAAAGAAAAGATTGGGTTGGTCTCTCAGTGACCTGTTTATATAATGATGCAAACACCAGAAGCCAAGAAATAATTGTCCTTGTGTTCCAAATACTATCATAATTAGCCATAGCAAATCCAAGAACCACATCTCTCATTTGTGTACAATTTAGCTGCCTGCTTACAGACATACTTTATCAGTTCCCTAAGACAAACTTACTTGCTATCTGAAGTGTCAGGATTCTTAACACAAGAAACTACTGGTTAGGAGTCTTCTATTAATAACATAATATTATGAAAAATGCTATGTCGGTGGGAAAGAAAATCATGTCAGACAAAATGCATGTTACCTCTCTCTTATTAATGGTTTATGGATGGAATACAGTAAATCACTGACTGATATAATTCTGAGATTTTATTTTCCACTTCACTTGAGGTCAGGAGTTCAAGACCAGCCTGACCAACCTGGTAAAATCTCGTCTTTACTAAAAATACAAAAAATTAGCCAGGTGTGGTGGCAGGTGCCTGTAATCCCAGCTACTCGGGAGGCTGAGGCAAGAGAATTGCTTGACCCCGGGAGACAGAGGTTGCAGTGAGCCAAGATCGTGCCACTGCACTCCAGCCTGAGCAACAGAGCAAGACTCTAGCTCAAACAACAACAACAACAAAAAAAACTTTTTCATATCCTGATTTCTTAGAGATTTAATTAAATTTCTTTCTGGTCCCCTAGAATGTGACTATTCCTTTAGGTGAGCTATTCAATCACCTTCTTTTTCATTCCTGCATAATTTGATCTGATTTAAAATTGATTGTTACCTAATTAACCAGACCTAGATAGTGATTTGAGTCTATCTGTAAACTAAAGCTTCTGAGTTCACCTACTTGGATTCCGTATATCCAGGGATTAATCAAATAGCTTGAGTATGATAATTTAATTTGCTGAGGCTAAGACTAGAAAATTGTTCTCAGTAAGCTGAAATCAGGCTTTGTTTTGTTTTATTCTGTTTTGCTCATATCTCCCTGATAAATTATTTCTTCCAATTTCCCATTCAAAAGGCTGAACCCACTTATTACAATGGATGTCTAGACCAGGGGCATCCAATCTTTTGGCTTCCCTGGGCCACACTGGAAGAAAAAGAATTTTGTTGGGCCACGCATAAAATACACTAACACTAATCACAGCAGATGAACTAAAAAAATATTGTAAGAAAATCTCATAATGCTGGCCGGGCAGGGTGGTTTATGCCTGTCATCCCAGCACTTTGGGAGGCCAAAGCAGGTGGATCATCTGAGGTCAGGAGTTCAAGACCAGCCTGGCTAACATGGCAAAATCCCATCTCTACTAAAAATACAAAAATTAGCTGGGTATGGTGGTGTATGCCTGTAATCCCAGCTACTTGGGAGGCTGAGGCAGGAGAATCACTTGAACCTGGGAGGCAGAGGGGCGGAGGTTGCAGTGAACTGAGATCGTGCCACTGCACTCCAGCCTAGGCGACAGAGTGAGACTTCGTCTCAAATTTTAAAAAGCTCATAATGTTTTAAGACAGTTAGGAATTTGTGTTGGGCTGCATTGGAAGCCATCCTGGGCTGCATGCAGCTCACGGGCCATGGGTTGAACGAGCTTGGTCTATACCATCGTAATAGCAGCTAGCCTTGAGCCCATAGGGGTGTCACCCCGTCACTTCTCAGTTCCTCAAACAGTTGTTACCTAAAACCAAAGTATGTTATTGTCATTCATATCAATGGCTTAAAATCCCATTTGGGAAGTGATGCCTTAATGCCATGTTCTGGTTTGCTATCTATGTTTTCTTTGACTTTTTATTTTATCATTTGTTCAAGAATTCCGTTTAGAGAATTTGAGCTACAAAATGCAGTATTTCAAAGTGACTTCTACACACTGGAAACACTGGATTATTTTACATCAATAGATGGGTATTGGTTACTTTTTGGGCAACGGGCACTGGATGAGGCTCTGAGGATTTATGGAGAGCAAAAACCAACATAGTCCTCAGACCTGTGAGAGATATTACCCTCGGGCCAAGGGCAAAAGATATGCTTAGGGATTAATTCTTTGAAAGGCAGTCAACAAGGCCCTTTCCCTTTATACAATTTGCATAAAGTTGTAGAAGATACACCATTTCCTTCATCCACGATCCTATATAATTAAAACATCCTAATGAGTGCTAAGGAAATGACAGCCGAATTCTCCAAGTTGTACTTTTCTTCCAAGAATCAATAACCCCTCATTTCTTTCGCTTCACATATTCCAGTCACTCATTCTATATTCTGGGATTCCTATCAGAAGAATCAGCATTTTTGTTCCATAATTTAGAATATCAAAACCTCCCTTGAATAAGATTTATGTATAGAAATCTACAGCAAGGCATTTGTGTGTATCTATATACTTCAAGTTATAATAGAGAAGCCATTCTTGTCATCCTCGGGTTGGCCCAACCTGTAGGGACTGAGCCTGGCCCACTGCTCTGATTCATACAGGCCAATGATTTGGGACCCCTGATGGGTCCTCCTGAGCAGCCAAATCTTCTATCATCTTGAGCACATTTGCTGAGTAAAATTGCTCAAGTTTTATGACCACGGTCTGTGCAGAATGACGCAAAGAGAAAGAGAAGAAAGAGGGAGACAGAAAGAAAGAGAAAGGAGGGAGGGAGGGAGGGAGGTAAGGAAGGAGGGAGTCACAAAGTGGCTGAGGCCAAAAAGACAAACCTAAGCAAAAGCAGGTAGACCAGAAGTTCAAAAAATGTGACTGCAGGAAAAGTGCAGAATTACTGCTGCCAGAGATGGCAGAAGCCTTGATCCTTCTCCACCACCTCATCCTACTGAAGTTCACTATCACAGGGTCACTAGCAAATCTCTTCCTAGCAACAGTTTCCTACTGGCCATGAAGTCATTCATCAGACACCTGTTAAATACCTTCTAAGCCCAGGTGTGGTGTCAAGCACTTTGATCCTTACTTCTTAATCCTCACAACAGCTCTATGGGGTAGACAGGACCATGTAGTCCTGTGCTTGCCACAGAGGAAATGCTTGACAAATATTTGTTCAAACACCGTATGTTCTCACTTATAATAAGTGGGAGCTAGCTCTGGGTGTGTGAAGGCATTACAGAGTGGTATAATGGATACTGAAGACTCATGGGGGAGGGATAAACAGCTACATATTGGGTACAATATACACTACTTCTGTGATGGGGGCACTAAACTTTCAGACTTCACCACTACACAATTCATCCATGTAATTAAAAACCACTTGTAACCTGACAGCTACTGAAATTAAAAAATATATAAAAAATAAAAGTATTTGTTGAATAAGTAGTTTCAATAGAATAGAAAACACGCTGTGATAAGAGTACACTGGGAGTTCCATGGGAGCTGCTAAGAGGAGTATCAGAGCACTCCTATCAGAAGGCACAAATTATTTTACCTCCCTTTTCCCAGTGTCTAGCACAGAGGGTAGCAGCCAGTGTTTGTTGAATGAATGAGTGAGTGTACGGATAAATCAAAACTAACAAAAGCTACCCATAGATAGGCAAATCAGATTCTGTTTCAGAGCTTTATTTGGGAGTTTATAATTACAAAAATTCTTTCTTTAAGGCAGATTTCAGCTCTGATTATATTGCCATAGCTGTGCCTGAATAAAACATTACAAATTCATTCTTCTTAAAAACAAATTTGAATCTAATCTGTTAAACAGAACAAGCTTTCAGCAGATTTTTTCTCTTCTCCCCTGCTGCTCTATATCCTGTGTCCACAAACAATGGATGAAAAGGGGGGAAATTCAGTTTAAAATATTTTCCTTGCGCAGAAGAAAAAAAAAGCCAAAAAGGAAACTTCATGTTTTTTGCCCGATTCATTCCGGGGAGAGTTGATGGAATTGGCTATTTTTGCATTTATATACTCACTGCCTTATGTTTCTTGAGAGTTTCTATCTCCCTCCCATCAGAATCATCACAAAGTTCTTAACCAATTATACAGCAAAGAAATTATATCATTATATAATGCCACAGATTGTGACAATTCAATGTTAAATAGCAGCCTGACATACTGAAAAGTATAACAGGAAGGAAAAACATGAACAAATGAGCTCATCTAGCTTATTATAGGAAGCAGGGCTTCGAAGTTCCCATTCGGTAGCAACAGCAGCAGCAAACATCAGCTAAGAGAGAGGGATGGATGGATCGAGCACACGCACAGCAAACAGGAACTCTAAAAGCTGCAGGCTGTGGGCAAAATGAAGTTTCACTTTCTTTGTAGCTGACTCAGTCCAGCATGGACTCAGTCTTCCCCTCAAAAGTCCTCTGAGGTCATCGGACTCTGTTAATTTTCTCCTAATATTCTGTTAATGAATCAGAGGCAGGCAAGAAGTCAAACCTGTAGAATTTGTTGTGAAACTATTACCTGCTGATGGTGATGGTGCAGGCCTTCCTTACTCACTGTTCACATGGCTTCTGGCATTCGAAATCAGGGAAATGTGCTCATCAGTGTGGAATTTTTTTATTTCCATACATAGCTGATTTGCAAGGGGCAGGGGGAGCCCATTCTATTACAGAAGTATATTCTGCAAAATACATCTGATGTCTTTGACAGACACTTTTTACCCTTTAATGTTTGGTGATCTTTGATTTGCTATATGAATTCTTTCAACTTCTAACACAGACTTTGGTCTCTTCTGTGACACCGGCTGCACATGTTTGGATGAAATAGTTAAAGAGACCGTATCTAGAAGGAAGACAGCCAAAGCTTCTGAGCACAGGAAGCCAGATTCTCTGCAATAAGTCAGATTCGGGGCCAGATATTTTCCATCCAAAACCATGAACCAGGGGACCAAAAAAAAAAAAAACCCTGAGATTTCAAGAGATTAAGTCAACATTTCACAAACTATGGTTCATAGAGTTCATGAATCAGAATCACCTGAAAAACTTGTAAAATGCAGTTCTCTGGGCCTCACCATAAAATAACTTAATCAGAATATCTAGGGTGGGTGGCATCCTGGAATATGATTTTAGCAAGTCCAGGTGGTTCTCACATACCAAGGTGTTGGATGAACAATGTACCCAGGGTCATCCTGCTAGGAAGGGGTGAAGACGGGATTCCCACTCAGGTCTGTGGTCTCCAAAGCCTGTACTTTTGCTGTTTCTGAGCTCCCTTCTAACATTCTAACATGTTATGAATATAAACAACTTAAAATATCATAGTAATAATAATAATAGTTTTTTATTGACTGCTCAGTGTGGCAGGCCAAAGAATACTTAACATGCATTATCCCAGTGAGCCTCACCACACCCTAATGGGGCCAGTATTATTACTTCATTATTATCTATTTTTCATATGTGGAAACAGGTTGGAGAAGTTATTTTAATCCTTAGCTGTCTGGAGCAAAGGTAGTGTTAAAAATTACTTGCAGGAGACTGTTAGATTTAGCCAAAACAAAGGATTTCTGTACAAATGAAGCTATAAGACAAATGCCTCTGTTCACTCTCCCAAATAGACAGCCCCTCTTAAACCCAGCCAGTGTGGAAATTCTGGAGACTGCATTGGTCTTACTGGAAAACCTACGTTCTTCACCATTATTTGGTGCTGCTTCACCCATGGAACAGCCATTTTTTTTTAGCATAATTAATTCATTTCATTTCAGTTCCATCAAATGCTTATGGAGCACCCAATCAATAACAGGCATGTGCTGAGCCTGTAGGAGATGGGAAGGCAAATTAGAACTTTACACTCCTAAATCTCACCACCTAAGGAGATAGGGAAATACAGGCTATAAGTAGTATAATCAAGATCACAAAACACAAGAAAAGAACAAAGTGGGAATGGCTAATTTTAACCAGAACAGGAGCTCACAGTGCTAGCCACTATATCTACCTATTAACAAATGACCATGAGATCAATAGAGGAAGGAAAAAGGAGAAAAGTTTATTTTCTGAGTAATAACCTGAAGATTGGGGAAATGTAGCTTCCAGGGAAATCAAAAACACTTCTCCAAAGAGAAGAAAACAGTGGCATTTAAGCCTTCCAGGGTCTGTCTTACATGCATATTTATCAGGTTTGGGGAATGCCTATGAATATTTATGGAGAAAGTAAAGTATGCACAGTGAGTTAACATATATGTAACATATATTTCATGTTCATTTTGGGGCAGGCTTTTAACATTAAAATGAGGTGGAATTCTGCTCATTTGTGTCAGAAAGTGAACTACAGCATGCAAAGACACTTTGTGCGCAGTCGGTAGGCTGGCTGGAACCATGTAGCTGCTGATCAGGAAAGATTGTTGTAAGGGTGTTCTCCCACCCAATTGGTGCTGTTGGCAGGACCCCTAAGGTAGGGGTGTCAGTTAGGCGATGTTTTCCTAGAAGAAATTTCTGCCTAACTGTAGGAGCCACGCACAGTGGCTCACGCCTGTAATCCCCTAATTTTGGAAGGCCAAGGTGGGCAGATTACTTGAGGCCAGGAGTTTGAGACCAGCCTGGCCAACATGGCCCAAAATACAAAAAATTAGGCTGGCATGGTGGCATGCCTCCCGAGCAATCCCAGCTAATCGGGAGGTAGAGGCAGGAGAATCATTTAAACCCAGGAGGAGAAGGTTGCAATGAGCTGAGATCATGCCACTGCCCTCCAGCTTGGGTGACAGAGCCAGACTCCATCTCAAAAAGAGAGAGAGAGAGAGAGAGAGAGAGAAAAGAAGGAGTTTCTGCCTAACTGTAGGAAGAAAGCCTTATGGCAGTCAACAAACCTTATGGTAGTTAACAAGGTGGGAGTATGTGACCAAACCCTTCTCCCTGCTGTGGCCACTTAATTTCCCCTTGAGAGGCTCAGGGTAGCCGCAGAGTCTGCCTCGCCTGCCAGCTGGTGTACGTACTGACATGCCTTTCTCACCACCATTATCCCTCCCCTAAAGCTCTCTGGGAAGATGACTACCGACCAGCTATCAGGAAGGGCAAGTGACAGTTGCCCGAGACCATGGGAAGAACGCTCAGATACTGAGAGTGCACTGGGGGTGTTCTTGTGGGGAGCTGTGCACGAAGCTCTGCCCAGCTCAGAAGGGCAGTCTCCCACCCCTTTCCTGGAGGACTCTGACTCCCATTTGAGAAAAACTGCAACATGTGATGCCATTCCTCTATTTCCATCAAATATCACAATTGTTACATAAACGTAAAGCTTAAATGACTGCCCATGCATCAGAATATGCCAAACAGTCTGCATTATCTATATTTGCAGTGTGAAATAAAAATGCAGGAGGCCACTATCTCAGACTAAACTCCTGCCCTAGGCCGCAGTAGACCCGACTACATCAAAATGGAGTCACCCTGGCTAAAGTTCCATGTCATCAAACCCAAACTAAGTTGTTAACTGACCTTCCTGACCTTCCAAGAAAGCAAGATTAAGAGCAAGAGAGAGAATTTCCCAAACAGGCCAGTTTACAGCTTCAATCAGCATGATTATGCGGTTTCTTTGCTTTACCCTTACACAAAAAAAGGAAGCTTGAAGTAGCTTGATGTTAACTAATCAGTTACTTTTCTATTATTCTGTCTCCCTGTCCCTGCCTTCCAAGAAAAATAACTTTGAAAGGGCTAATGTATTCTTTTATTCTTTGTTCTTTGCTTCTGCTTTCTTCAGCTCTCCTCTGTCAATAAAGCCAATCTCTGCTCAGCTCATCAGAACTCAATTCTATTTTATGGGATGAAGTACTGCCTGATTGTAGAATTGCAATGAAGCCAATTGAAATCTTTAAATTTGTTGTAATTTTATCCTTTGACAGCAACATATAGAATAATACTTATATACCTAAATTTTAAAAGTGTCATGCCTGACTTTGAACACTAGTAGATAGTATCCAAAGTTTCCTATACGGAGAAATAACCTCTCAATGTTCCTATGTAACCCACTTTGTTACAATAAAGAAAAAAATGTTGGTTTAAAAAAATGCTTCTCTTATTAGTCCTAGCTCACTGTGAACAGGCCATTTGATAAGACACCATTTTTAGCTGTCGGCATTTCTTAAGACCTTTGCTTTATCTTCCCTCCACTGTTCCCTTCTTTCTTTTGTGTCTTCTGCCCAGGGTTTATGGCAGGGAACACCACCCAGACAAATGAGCGGGGGATCTGCACTCTTCTTCCAGAACCTACTAATTTCTACCTGCTCACCACCTCGAACTCCTAGGCTCAAAGCTATCCTCCTGCCTTAGCCTCCTGAGTAGCTGGGACTACGGGTGTGCACCAACATTCCTGGCTAACTAAAAAAAAAAAACAAACTTTTAGAGATAGGGTCTCATAATGTTGCCCAGGCTGGTCTCAAACTGCTGGCTCAAGTGATCCTCCCACCTCAGACTCTGGAGTAGCTGGGACAAGCCATCACACCTGGCCAGGCTTGAACTTTTACGTTATGAAGGTGGCTTCTTTCCTCATGAACCAATGTCTACTAGCTTCCAACTTTTCTTCTGCAGCTTCCCCACCTCTCTCAGCCTTCATAGAATTGAAGAGTTGGGGCCTTGCTCTGGATTAGGTCTTGACTTAAGGGAATGTTGTGGCTGGTTTGACCCTCTATGCAGACCACTTAAACTTTCTTCATATCAGCAGTACAGCTGTTGTACTTTCTTATTTGTGTGTGTTCACTGGAGGAGCACTTTTCACGTCCTTCAAGAACCTTTTCTAAAAAAAAAAGAAAAAAAAAAAGGCATGGAAAAAAAGTGGAAAGTGGATCAGCAAGTGCCGATGTAGAAGCTGAAGCAAGTTATCCAGAAGATCTAGCTAAGATAATGTGTGAAAGTGATTACACTAAACAACAGATTTTCATGTAGATGAAACAGCCTCCTGATTTTTAAATTTGTTAAGATGTTTTTAATGGCCTAGAATGTGGTCTAGGTCATAAAAAAAAATTGTTAAATTTTTAAATTTAACAAATTTAAAAATTAGAAATTATATAATGTCTGTTCTCAGATCACAGTGATAATAAAACTAGAAATCAATAAAAGATAGCTAGAAAATCTTAAAATACTTAGAGAGCAAATAACACACTTCTTAAAACCACCTGAATTAAAAAGGAAATCTCAAGATTAGCTTTAAAATATTTGGTTTATTTATTTATTTATTTGGACATGGTCTCACTCTGCTGCCCAGGCTGGAGCACAGTGGTGTGATCTCAGCCACTGCAACCTCCATGTCCTGGGTTCAAGTGATTCTTGTGCCTCAGCCTCCCAAGTAGCTGGGACTATAGGTGCATGCCACCACAACCGGCTAATTTTTTGTATTTTTAGTAGATATGGGGTTACCCTATGTTGGCCAGGCTGGTCTCAAACTCCTGACCTCAAATAATCCTCCCACCTAGGCCTCCTGAAGTGCTGGGATTACAGGCATGAGCCACCATGCCTAGCCCAAAATATTTTAACTAAATTAAAATAAAAATGCAACTTTTCAAAATATGTGGGATGCAGCAAGAGTAGTATTTAGTAGGAAATGTATAGCATTGAACACATACATTAAAAAAGAATATCTGACATCAATAATATAAGCTGCCACGATAGGAAACAAGAAAAAGAAGAGCAAATTAAATCTAAATCAAGCACAAGGAAAAATAATAATACAATTAAAGCAGAAATCAATGAAATTGAAAACAGGAAATCAATAGAGAAAATTAACGAAACTGGCTGGGTACAGTGGCTCACACCCGTAATCCCAGCACTTTAGGAGGCCAAGGTGGTCAGATAATGAGGTCAGGAGTTCAAGACCAGCCTGGCCAATATGGTGTAACCCTGTCTCTACTAATAATAAAAAATTAGCTAGGTGTGGTGGTGTACGCCTGTAGTCCCAGCTACTCAGGAGGCTGAGGCAGGAGAATTGCTTGAACCCAGGAGGTGGAGGTTGCAGTTAGCTGAGATCAGCCACTGCACTCCAGCCTGGGTGACAGAGCAAGACTCTGTCTCCAAAAAGAAAGAGAGAGAGAGAGAGAAGGAAGGAAAGAAGGAAGGAAGGGAGGGAGGGAGGGAGGGAAAGAAAGTTAACAAAACCAAAAGCTGATTCTTTGAAAAGATCAGTAAAATTGATAAGCCTTTGGCCAGACTAATTTTTAAAATTTAGTGAGAGAGAGGATACAAATTACTCATACCAGAAATGAAATAGGAGACGTCATTACAGACTACATGGACCTTAAAAGGATAAAAAAGGAATATTATGAATAGCTTTATGCCCACAAATTTGGTAACCTAGATGAAACAAACCAATTCCTAAAAGACAATTTGTCAAAATTCACACAAGAAGAAATAGACAATCTGGATAAACCAATATCTACTAAAGAAATTAAATAAATAATTAAAAATCTTCTAAAATAGGCAGCAGCAGGCCCAGATAGGCTCACTGATGAATTCTACCAAACATTTAAGGCATTTAAGGAAGAATGTATATCAATCCTCCACAATGTCTTTCAGAATACAAAAGCACAAGCAGTATTTCCTAACTCACTCTGTGAGGCCAGAATTACCCTGATACGTAAACCAGCCAAAGACATTGTAAGAAAAGAAAACTACAGACTAGTATCTCTCATGGACATAATGTAGAAATCCTCAATAAATTATTGGTAAATTGAATCCAACAATGCATTGAAAAAAATTATACATCATGACCAAATGGGATTTATTCCAAGTATGCAAGGTCGGCTCAACATTTGAAAATTAATATAATCCATCAAATCAACAGGCTAAAAAGATGAATCATATGGCTGTTCTATCAGTAATATATTATTAAATTAATAAATACACATACATATATATTTCATATTTAATATCAATAGATGCAGAAAAAGCATTTGAAAAAAATCCAACATCCACTCATAATTAAAACTCTAAGCAAATAGAGGGGAACTTTCTCAACCTGATTAGGAGCATTTACAAAAAACCTACGGCCAATCTCGTGCTCAATGATGAGAAACTAAAGCTTTCCTGCTAAAATCAGAAGTAAGGCAAGAATGTCTCTCCTCATCATTCCTTTTCAACACCATACAAAGAAAATAAAAGGTATACTGCTTGTAAAGGAAGAAATAAAACTATCTTTGTTCACGGATGACATGATTATCTATGTAGAAAATCTGAAATAATTTAAAAAACTAAACACATAGCAAAGTTGCAGGATACAAGGTTATTATACAAGTCAGTTGCTTGCCTACAAAGTGGAAATTGAAATTAAAATACAATAAAATAGTAGAATTTGAAATTTAAAATGCAATACCATTTACATTAGCACCCATAAAAATGAAACATATACTGCAATACTTAGGTATAAATCTAAATATGTTCAAGATCTATATGAGAAAACTTACAAAATCCTAATGAAAGAAATCAAAGAACAACTAAATAAATGGAGAAATATTTCATATTCATGGATAAGAAGGCACCATATCATCAAGATGTCAGTTTTTTCCCAACTTGATCTATAGATTCAATATAATACCAATCAATATCCCAGCAAGTTATTTTGTGGATATTGACAAATTAATTCTAAAGTTTATATGGAAAGCAAAAGACCCAGAATAGCCAACACAATATTGAAAGAGTAAAACAAATTCAGAGGACTGACATTACCTGACTTTAGGACTTTCCATAAAATAATCAAGACAATAATCAAGACAGTATGGTGTTGGCAAAAAAATAGACAAATAAATTAATCAAAAAGAATAAAGATCCCAGAAATATGCTTACACAAAGAGAGTTAACTGATCTTTGACAAAGGAGTAAAGGCCATACAATGGAAAAAACATAGTCTTTTCAACTAATGGTACTGGAATAACTGGACATCCACATGCAAAAAATAAACCTAGACACAGACCTTATACTCTTCACAATAATTAACTCAAAATGGGTCACTGACATAAATATAAAATTTTAAACTATAAAACTTCAAAGATAACATAGGAGAAAATATAGATGGTCTCTGAATATGGCAATACAGTAACTTTGGATACAACACCAAAGGTATGTTCTATGAAGGAAATAATTAATGACCCAGACTTCATTAAAATTAAACTCTTCTGTGCTGTGAGAGACACTGTCAAAAGAATGAGAAGATAAGTGACAGACTAAGAGAAAATATTTGTAAAAGGCATATATGATTTAAAAAAAAAAGATCCAAAATATAAGAACTCTTAAAATTCTGACAATAAGAAAACAAACAATCTAACTTAAAACTGGAGAAAACATCTGAACAGACACCTCACCAAAGCTGTACAGATGGCAAATAAGCATATGAAAAGATGCTCAACATCTTATGCCATTAGGGAATTGCAAATTAAAACAACAAGATACACTGCACAAATGGTGAAAATCCAAACCACTGACAACGACAAATACAGGTGAGGACGTGGGACAACAACAACTCTCATTCATTGTTGGTGGCAATGCAAAATGGTACAGCCACTTCAGAACACAGTTGGGCAGTTGCTTATTGTGAAATATACTCAACACATGATCGAGCAATTGTGCTCCTTGGCATTTTTCCAAATGAGTTCAAAACTTGTGTCTGCACAAAAACCTGCACACGCAATACCATGAGTTCCAGCAATTTCACTTGTGGGTAAATACACCCAAAGGATTGAAAGCAGAGTGTCTTGTCAAGGAATAAGTTACGCAAAAAAGAAAGAAAAAGGAGAAAAAGAAATATTTGTGCACCCTCGTGTTCATAGCAACATTATTCACAATAGCTAAAACGTGGAAGTCACACAAGTGTCTGTTGATGTATTAATGGATAAGCAAAAAGTGTTTATGGAAAAAAAAACATACAATGAAATATTATTCAGCCTTTAAAAGGCAGGACATTTTGATACACGCTACAACATGAAAATCCTTGAGGACATTATGCTGAAGGAAATAAGCCAATCACAAAACAGCAAACACTGTATGATTCCACTTATATGAGGTACTTACAGTAGTCAAAATCACAGACACAGAAAGGATGGTAACTGTCAGGGGCTGGAAGGAGTAAGGAATGGGGAGTTGACGTTTAATAGATACAGAGTTTCAGTTTTACAAAATGAAAAGATTTCTGGAGGCTGATGGCAGTGATCATTGCACAAGAATGTACTTCATACCACTGAGCTGTATATTTTAAAACGGTTAAAATGGTAAATTTTATGTTATGTGTATTTTACCACAAAAAAAAAAATTTAGCCTGGACATGGATATTTACAGCAGTTTTATTCATAATTTCCTTGGGAGGCAACCAACATGTCTTTCAGCCAGTGAATGGATGGATACACAAGCTGTGGTCCATCCAGACAATGGAATATTATTCAGTACTTAAAAGAAATGAGCTATCAAGCCAAGAAAAGACATGGAGAAATCTTAAACATAACATATATTACTAAGTGAAAGAAGCCAGTCTGAAAAGGCTACGTATTCCAACTATATGACATTCTGGGAAAGGCAAAACTATGGATACAGTAAAAAATGAAATAAAATAATCATTGGTTTCCAGGGATTAAGGGGGAACAATGAATAGGTAAAACACAGAGGATCTTGAAAGCAGGGAAATTACTGTGTATGATACTGTAATGGTGGATATATGTCATTATACGCTTGTCAAAAACCATCCTCAGCAGGAGTATAGTTTAATGCCAGGAGTTCAAGGCCAGCCTGGGCAACACAGTAAGACCTATCTCTACAAAACATTTTTTAAACATTATCCAGGCATGGTGGTGCGTGCCTGCAGTCCTATCTACTGTCAGGAAGCTGAAAGAGGAAGGGTTCTTGATCCAGGGAGTTTGAGGTTACAGTGAGCTTTGATCGCACCACTGTACTCCAGCTTGGGCGACAAAGACTCTGTCAAAAAAAAAAAAAAACCCATAAAATGTACAACAAGAGTGGATCCAAATGTAAACTATGGACTTTGGGTGATGCTGTGCCAATGTAGGTTCATCAGTTGGGACGAATGTACCACTCTAGTGGGGGATGTCGATAATGGGGAGGCTGTGCAGATGTGGGGCAGGTGTACAGGTATATGAGAAATCCCTATGCCTTCCTCTCAATTGTGCTCTAAAATTAAAACATAAATGAAAAATAAAGTAAATACTGTACCTGGAAACTTAAGAAATATTTTGTCCTGGTTCTCCTGAGTCTGTGTGTAGCAATTCACTACATTGCCCACTTATTCCTGCTTGAAACTCTCCTGCCTTGGTTTTTCATAAGATACTACTCCAATTCTCTGCCTCACTCTTTCCGGGTGCCTTCTTTGTCTTTATTCCTTGGTGCGTCTTTGTTTTGAGGCTTGCTGTAGGCACACGCCTCGAATGTTCCTAGCAATGTCTCTCTCCACACCACCTCCCTCAGAGAACACATCAGCTCTCAATTTTCGGTTACAATATCTGCTGTGTAGACGATTCTCAAGTCCACCACTCAGTTCTGAACTGTCACCAGAACCCACCACCTAATGCCTGCCAGATGTTCTTCATGGAATACCTCCTGTCATCCTGAACTTGTCACATCTCAAATTCATTGCTTTATTTTCAAAGCCAGCATCTATTCCTGCCAAGAAACACATTTCCATCTCTGTCTCCTAGGCTTACAGCCATCTTTGATTCCTCCTTCTTTCCTGATCTTCATATGCCATCAGCCACCAAGTTCTGTGGACTCTTCCATCTGTTTCTTAGTTTGTAACCCAATGGTCGCCACTAGAAGACAGGCCCTCTCTGCCTTCTGTCAGGCATTTTGCAGGCCTGCAATTTCTAGTCCCTCCTCCCTTCATCCATGCTTTAATCTGCAACCAGAGCTGTCTCCTGAGGTCTCTTTTTGTGCAATTTCCCTCTGCATCTGGAAGCCTATTTTGGATTCCTCTGTTGAGCTGAATTGCCTCCAGTGGTCTCTTCCCACCATGGAATCCCTCAGAATCCATCACTTAAACCTCTCATTTGACATCTACCACTCCTGTCTTGTATTTGCAGTTATCTTCTTACCTGTGTCTGCACTCCCTTAACTAGATTTTAATAGCAGAATGAGTGTTTGTGGGCTGAAAATGCCACAAATAGAGTAAGCCCCAGCCAGAAACACCCCGGGGGCCCTGGCAGCTCTCTTTTGCTTCCCAGCGACTGTAAATAACTGTTCACAGAGCACTCTCAAATGCATTCACAAGGAGGAATCAAATGTGAAGTCACAGAAGACTCATCCGTCCAGAGGAGGCCATTGGCCATATCAGCTATTGTTTCTGTCATCAATTGCTGCTCATTTATTTCTTCACGTCCCACACAGCAGCCCTGTTTTGATTTCTTAACCCATTTCCCTCCCCACACCCTGATGTCTGTTCTATCCTAGCACAGCTAACAAGTGCATGCCTCACAGCCTGCATCTGTTTTTTTTTGTTGTTGTTGTTCAGTCTCTGTGTCCTGTTGCTGTGCCGTTCCTGCCATCAGCCTTGTGTTCATGTAATTCTGTTCCATTGGTATCCATCTTTCTCACCCCTGAGCATCTGTACTATAGATTGTGAACTTTTACCACCTTTCAAAATAAACAGATGGGCACCTTCAAGCAAAAAGCTGTCCACTCATTGTTCTAAAGAAAGACTTCTTTCCCTGGGCAGATGACTTCAGCATATAGAGGAAATATTTCTAATCTAAATTCCAATTTAAAGACCTTGTCTCCCAAGCAGTTATCCCTCTTACCAAAGTGCTGGTCTCCTGAACAGCTTTCACTCTGTGAGGCTGGGTATCTGTATGTACGTCCTCATCATCTCAACTGATAAATGACTGTTGTCTGAGGACAGATCAAGGCGAGAAATCGCATCTTCATCTCACTGCACATTCCAGTTATCAAACTCTGCTCCTCCCCAGGTTGGGAAGCCATGCAGAATGCAGACATCACATTCCATCACAGAGCAGCCCAAGAGACCTCCCCTTCCTGCCCTCTCCTGGGTTCAGCTATAACATGGGCCATTCTACACTTGAGTCGAGTTGGTCCATCTCTGTTGGGCAGGGAAATCCCTAGTAGAATTTCACATCTGGTTGGGCTGCTAGCAATACTCAATTTCATACACTTAAATTTTAGACACCTGGAAACCCGGAAATCATGTGATCTCCTCTCACAGAAAGAAGGAAAATATGCACACGTGTTGCGCCAGGCCTGCTCGGAGTTTCAGCAGCAGCACCAGTGAGTCAGGAAGCATAGGGCACCCCGCATGGGAAATGAACAGCAATCCCATGTCAGCCTTCTTGGCCCAGCAGAATGCTCTGACTCTCTTCAGCAATCTCTCTACTCTGGGAACCCACAATGTGATTTTTGTTTGTTTGTTTGTTTGTTTGTGTGATTTTTGAGAGGGAATCTTGCTCTGTCGCCCAGGCTGGAGTGCAGTGGTGCGATCTTGGCTCACTGAAACCTCCGCCTCCCAGGTTCAAGCAATTCTCCTGCTTCAGCCTCCCTAGTAGTAGCTGGGACTACTGGTGTGTGTCATCATGCTCGGCTAATTTTTATATTTTTAGTAGAGATGGGGTTTCAGCATGTTGGCCAGGCTGGTCTCAAACTCCTGACCACAGGTGATCCTCCCACTTTGACCTCCTAAAGTGCTGGGATTACAGGCATGAGCCACCACGCCTGGCCACAATTATTTGTTAAAAGCACTTCTGTCACTCCCCAAGTCCCCATAGCCATTTGGCCTCCGCCCAGACCTGCAGAGCTCTATTAGTTGCACTCTTTTCTGAGCTCCTCTAAATTCATCCTTGACTGGGTATCTCTCATATTCAGATACACAGACGGCATACCTGATCACTTCCAAACAGCAACCACTTCCAAATATGCATACCAGTAATTCGCTGTCCAAACGTGCATACCAGTAATTCACTGTCCATGGACTTGCCATGTCATTTCTAAATAGCATAATCAATTGTCTCTTACCTCTGCACTTGTGGCCCTCCTTTTCAGAGCTCCACCTGGTTTCCCACTGTCCTGCCAGGGCAGGGGGGTGTGAACTGCCTGCCACTCTTGCTGCCTCCACTGCCCAGCTTTCCTGGTTGGGCCCTGGTCTGACCCTTTGGCTGTGGGGACTTCAAAAATGCCAACTCTGTAGTTACGATCACCTACCTATTTAATGTCCACACACACAAACACACATACACATACACACGCGTCCTTCAGAATATGGAGTTAGAGGACCCTCAAGCAGTTATCTGAGTCACCCCCCAGCTTTTGTTTATGCATTCATTCAGTTATTAAACAAACAGTATTTATTCTACATGATACCAAGCCCTGAAGGTTCAACAAACAATGAAACTAAGTGCCTTAATGTGGTAGACACCTGTTGTTTGATTTTGTGGTTTCTTTGTTTTTGTTGTACTATTCAACCCGCTTTGCTGACAATAGCTCCTGGGTTTTCTTTCACTAGCCACTTGTGCCCCATTCATAGGCTGCAGAATTTCAAAGAGGCCTGGCCTTTCCTCATCCCCAGCCCATGGTGAGGGATGCACACAATACTTGGCAGTTCTGACCAATCAGTAGCACAGTGACTGGTCTAGGACAGTGCTTCTCAAATATTTTAGTCTCAGGACCCCTTTACACACTAAAAAAAAGATTGTGGACTCCAAGAGTTTTGACCATAGTTATAAATATTTACCATATTTGAAATTTAAACTGAGGAAAGTTCTAAGTATTTCTTTATTGTGCTAACCCAATAGTCACATAAATGAGGTAGCCAAAGGGCAGGGAGGGAGGCCAGGCATGGCCCCAACAGCATGGCCTTCTACTCACCAAGTCTGATCTGGATACTGCCCATGCTGGAGGAAACCCTGCCCACAACACAAATCAACGCCAGGCTCCAATATGGCAACTTCCCTCAAGGAAACCAACCGGCCCCTTGGTGGCAAAATGACCATTTGGGGACCCATTTATGTTGGAAGTTGTGGCAATTCATTTCAGCAGAGCTGATGACATTCTGATATGGGCTTGCCTTTCTTGCTTGCAGGTCTTTAGCCAGCACTACTACCTGAAGGCTCCAGAGTGTTTGATCCACAGTCTCACATCCCATATAACATAGCACCCACATAGCAACAAGAGCCTTACTTTACAGCACAGAAGATAAGGCAGCAGCCCCATGACCATGAGACCCACTGGTATCTCACATCCCAGCCCACCCTGAAGCTGCTGGCCTAACAGATGGACAGAAATATCTGCTGAAGGCACAGCTGAGGAGTTAATGAGAATGTGATGCCCTCCATGGACGGGCAGCACCCTGCAAAACAGTTTGCATGCTAAGCCAATGCATAGCATATGACACATGGGTCCAGGAAACAATAGATGGGACCAGGAATGGCCCAACTTACCATCTTGCAAAAAACTTTTGCCTCTGGTCCCTGCATCTCTGACCTCCATAGGTTAACTGTTTCTGGTTCTTAAAGGGGGTCACAACTACTGATGGACACAGCGAGAAGCCCACTGAACTTTCAGCTGTGGCTGCCACTGGGCACTCTGGGCTCTTCATGCCAAGGGACCAGCAGGCAAGAAGAAGATCTCCATTCTGACAGAGACAATAGATCTTGATCATCAGGACGAAGTCGAGTTGCTGTTGCAAATAGGAGCAAGAAGAACTATGTTTGGTACCCAGGTGAACCACTTGGGCCTCCCCAGTCCTGGCCAACGGTACAGTAAATGGACAAGTGCAACACCCACGGCCTTAGAAGTGAATGCAAACAAGCGCTTGCATAGCTCAGGGATGAGGGCGTGGGTCACTCCACCAAGTTAGCACAGGCAGAGGGGAATCCAGAATGAGAAATAGAGGTGGGAGATGATGAGGCAGTTGCAGCCTCAAGTCCAACTACAGCAGTGGTGACTATGGCTCACTCCACCAACATCCTGTTCTAAGTTTTCCCCAGGAGAAGAGGCGCACCAGAGAGCTGAAGGACCTCTTCCCAGGACCCAGATGAAGGAAAAGGCTCCAAGAAAGGCAAAATATGAGCTGTCATGGAGACTCTACTGCCTACCAAGAGCCCCTGCCTGAGGATGGAAGGATTCATTCACCTAGATATTAGGAAGATTGTGTGATAATAGCTCTTAGCTGTCACCATCTTCAAGAATGACTTTGGCCAAAGGAAGCTGCCTCACCCAAGATCACACCCCTTTCCAGGGAAGCCCACATCCAATGACAGATCCACCTGGGGGACAACTCATAAGGCCATCCCGGCTTTAGTGCTCCCCATGGGGTGGGCTGAGATCTTGCTGTGACTTCATTGCTGCCCCAATTCTCCCTCTTCCCGATCCTGCTTCCTTGCCTTCACCCACAGACGGCCATCCTAAGAATGCTCCCTAATCTATTTCCTGCACACAAATCTCCATCTCAGGATCTGCTTCCCCAGGGGAAACCCAACCTGCAATGGTACCCCCAGCCCCAGGTGGACCAGCAGCAAGCTGAGCCAACCTGCACCACCCTGCACACCTCAGCCTAGCCCAGAGGACTAAAGGCAGCATTCAGGTGCCTGTGACACCAACTCCAGAAGACGTTAACACCCACTGGGCACTTTCCCTGAAAGATATTCATATGATAAGTCTAAAAGGGTTGTTAAGGAATAAGATGTGAGCAGAGAAGACGTTGTCGAAGATGATTCAGGAACTTCTAGTGTTGGTGGTGTCATGGATAAGCAATGCTTTTTAACCAGGATGGTCCAATTAAATGGAGAAAGTAGGAGGGGGGAGAAAAAATGAGCTTGATTTTGGATTTTGGTCCAGCTGAGGCTGAAATGATGGGGGATATCCAAGTGGAGATATCCACATGACAATTAGAAATTTTAAAACACCATGTGGCATTTTGTCTCCAGTCCCTGCGCTTCTGAGCTCTGTAGGGTAACAGGTTCTGACTCTCAAAGGGAGAAACTTCTATTGCTGCACACAGCAAGAGTCCCACTGAACTTTCACCGACAGCTGCCACGCAGGCACTTTGGGCTCCTTATCCCAAGAGACCAGCAGACAACAGGAGGATCATCATCGTGGTAATGACTGAAGATTAGGATCCAAAGGACTTTCGAATATAGGGGATGGTGGAAATCACAGGCCTGGACGAAAAAACCCAAGAGAACTGCAAGAGAGCTGATAGTCCATTTGTCTTCCCAAATCCCCTGGATAAGGTGCTGGCAATGCTCTGCTCTTGCCAGCAGTTTCTAATGTGTCACAACCCTCAGCTTCTGGAAGTGCTTCATTCTTTAGAGCCCAAATCCCTCATGAGCTAGTGAACTTGTTTCTTCTTTCGTTCTAAGTTATATAAAACACTTTTCATTCTTAATGATATTAAACTCCCTCAACCTTTCAGGATAAAATAATATTCTATCCCTTCATTTTTTTTCCTCAGCAAGAAGAAAATTTTATTTTAACAAACAGACCTACATAAGTTAAAAATTAATTATAGGAGACTACTTCAGAATTCCAGGAACCAGTGAAGCGCAACAGACCACATGCCCAACCTGGATGACCTTAGTTTTTCTGGTTTTTGGGTTTTGTCGTTGCTGTTGTTGCTTTCTAGTTGATGCTCTAATCAACAACCAGCACAGATGAGGAGCTTTTCCCAGGCCCATAGTTTGCAGAATGCTTGCATGGTTTTATTTCAAACTTGAAAAAGAGAGATTATGTGATCCTTTAAAAACAAAAGTCAAGCGTCTTCAGTAGAAAGCTGGTCTGGCCCTCTTTGTAAGAACTACGCACTGCATCTGGATGGATTTGAAGCAATGCAAGGGTAGTGGTTTATGTGTCACCATAGTGGAGACCGAATGCTGAACTCGAGGCTGGATTCAAACCCCAAGGCTCACCCTACGTGTGTGACCTGAGTTCGCCTTCTTGGTGCGTATTGCTCACCTTTAAAACAAAAGGATTAAGCTAAATCACCACAGTGGTCTCTTGAAGTCACTAATTCTAGGCTGTGGTGTGTTTTCTTAAGGTTTCATATTTCCATGTAAGCTTCCTAAACCAATCATAAATCCTTCAGGGCAGACACATGGAAGTGATTTCCCCCTTTTCCCCTCACATAGCACAGAACACATTTGTCAATGACAGTGGTCCCCAAACTTAGCTGGATTTAAAAATCACCTGCAGTGATTTGAGATGGGTTACAGCTGTTGATTTCCAGATCACTTGCCCAGGTATGTGGAGTTAGTGTAGAATAAGGCCCAAGAATGTGCATGTGTAACATGTTTCCCAGGTGATTTGCAAGCAAGTTGGTCCACCAATCATATTTGAGAAATGTTATCATGTACAGTGAGTACAAAATACACGTTGAATGACTAACAATGATTCTGATACCCCTCATTCCTCCCATTGCAGGCCCGGCTTATTTTCTCAATGAGGTTCTTCAATACTGTCACCTTTTAAAGCTTTAGAAGGCATTTCCTTATAATGAATTGTTGACAGTGCTAATTATTTGAATTGGTACATGATTTTTATTTACTCTGATTTGTTCTCGTTTTTCTTATACTATCAAGGACTAGAACTATAAAATGAACTTTCAATAGCTAAGTAATAGAACTTTCATTTTTCATTATCTAAAACATAGTAAGTCAGAGAAGCACATTTTAAAGGACAGCGAATTTGTGTTCACTTATTTTAAGTAATGTTTCAGCCAAAAAAATGCAATGAAATAAAATTATTTTATTTATTGGGTGTTTTCAAAGTTAAGTTATGAAAATGGTTCCCTGTTGCCTTTAGGTGACTGGTTTTTTTTTTGTTTGTTTGTCTTGGGTTCTTTTGTTGTTTGTTTGAAAACTCAAATTTGGAAGTACTGTCCCAATGCAAAATTTTCTAGGGCCCAATTTGCTTATTTTTTATTATTAATTATTTATTGAGACTGTTGCCTGGGCTGGAGTGCAATGGCACAATTTCGGCTCACTGCAACCTCCGCCACCTGGGTTCAAGCGATTCTCCTGCCTCAGCCTCTCAAGTATATGGGATTACAGGCGCCCACAACCACGCCCAGCGTGTGTGTGTGTGTGTGTATGCGCATGTGTGTGTGTTTAGTAAAGACAGGGTTTCGCCATGTTGGGTAGGCTGGTCTCAAACTCCTGACCTCAGGTGATCCACCCACCTTGGCTTCCCAAAGTGCTGGGATTACAGGCCTGAGCCCCCGGGCCTGGCCAGTTTGCTTATTTTTTAAAGTCTAGCTCCTCACAGCCATGGCTGCTATGCCAGCACTGAGGCACCCCTGTTTGTGGATAAATTGCTCCCAAAAGACTGAGGAGGAGCTGGATGAGGGGCTAGAAGCCACGAGGAGCCAGATGAGATCCTGTCAGAGAGGCTATGGGGCCTGAAAATATTCTGGAGCTGGGCCAGTCTGAGGTCAGAGCCACTTCCATCTCTCCCCTCTTTGTAGCACAAAAAAATGTACAGGTTTTCCAAGGCAGCCTTGTGGATTGGAACCGCTTTCTTCATGAGATTCTGATTCTCATGGGGCAACTACAGCAGCTGCAGCAGCAGAGGAATGCCAGATGCCCGCCTTCACTTCCTGGAAAGATCTAGATCCTGACTGGTATATTAGACCTGTCTCGCTGGGAGAAGTTTTAAATGCAAGAGTGTTTGAATTCCTGATTATTTTGATTTTTTTTTAACTTGGGTACCTTGATTTGTGAGACAATGTGAGAAAATTCTCCTCATATTGTCTCACAAAGAGACTTCAACTTACCACTGTGCTCTCTACACTCTCCTGACATAGTTCTGTCCTCACTCCGACGCCAGAGTGTAGCCATGCAGTGGTTATTCCTAGCCACTCCACGCCCCCCTTTTAATCAATTGCTCCTACCTGGAAGATCCCCTCACCATCTGATTGTGAGGTAGCAACTGATGCTAGTGGAAGGGTGGTACCCCTGACCATTAACAACTGCTTTAAAAAAAGAAGAGAAAAGAGCATGCATACACTATGAAACACACAAAATGCATTACAATCGTAGTGTGAAGCAGCCACTGTGAGTCCTTATGTATGCTGGCCCAGAAGGAGGCCAGCTGCATGCAGCTTTAGCCACAGGATGAGGGCTGTGAAGGACAGGAACAGGAGCACGTTCCTCTGCACATTTTGTCTATTAGACCTGTGTGTGTTAACTAATAACGATAATAAAGCCCGTGATCACTTTTTGTACTTAAACATTAAAAATGACCTCCAACTGACAGTGAAAATAAATAATAAATACATAAATAAGTATAGCTGGTAAAGCAGTGTTCAGATTTTCTCAGCATTAGAATGTTCTGCACATAAAGGCAATAGTCATCATGGGAGACAGGATGGAGGGTTGAGGCACTGCCTCGATACAGCATATTCCAGAGCACATGGCATGAACTGAGCCTGGGCCACCTTGGGAGCTTCAGCTGGGTGCTTCTTCCATTCATCCTCCACTTGGGGCCCGAGATGCCAGACTTTGGGAACTCAGGGGGACAGGGTGGGAAGGGAGTGAGGCCAGACTTTGGGGACTCAGGGGGACAGGGTGGGAAGGGAGTAAGGGATCAAAGACTACAAATTGGGTGCAGTGTACACTACTTGGGTAATGATGGGTGCACCAAAATCTCACAAATCACCACTAAAGACCTTGCTCATGTAACCAAACACCACCTGTTCCCCAATAACCTATGGAAATAACACATTTTTTTTAAAAATCAATCTGCTTACACCCCTGTTCTGGGCCAAATTGTATCCCTGTCCCCCACCAAAAAAAAAAAATGTGTATGTTGTAGTCTAGTACCTCAGAGTATGAGTGAATTTAAAAATAAGGCCTTGAAAGAGGTGGTTAAGTTAAAATAACGGCATAGTGTGGGCCTTAATCCAATCTTATAGGTGTCTTATACGAAGAGAAAGAGACACTTGGGTAGGGGGGTGTTGGTGCATGCACAGAGAAACTACATGGAGAAAGCGCCAGGCAGAGAGAAGACAGCCCTCTGCCAGCCAAGGAGCGAGGCCTTGGGAGAGCCCACACTGCTGACACCTTGATCTTGGACTTCCAGCCTCCTGACTTTTAAGCCACCCAGTCTATAGTATTTTATTATGTCAGCCGGAGCAGACTAGTTCTCGCTCTTTCTCTCTCTCTTCTTCATATACCTCCTATGTGCACTGCCACTCTTCCTTAGAAACTTCCAGGTCTCTCATTTCCCTTAGGACAGAGGCCCCAACCCAGAGGTCTGCCAGGCCACCATCTCTGTCCTCCAGCCACACCTGTCTTCCCGTGACAGATCCCACACCCCTGAGCACTGTGAATTACTCCTTCCTCCATTCCCGTCACCTAGTCAGTTTCCACCACCCTTAAGTACCAAACACAAACGCCACTCCTTCAGGAACACCACTGTGGACACCTTCACTGCAGCACACCCATCTACTGTAAGCTCTCATCAGCCCTGCACATTTCCCTCACACACAGAGTTCTGGGTTTTTTTTAATTTTACATGCATTTATTAATTCCATTCATCTCTGTCTCCCCATGTCATTGTGGTCTCTAAGAGGGCATGGACTTTTCTGTTTCATTCCCTGGGAATATAGTCCTCTGGGCCTCACATAGGGGTTGGCAGAGAGCGGGCACTCAACCAGTAATTGTTGAATCAATGGATGACTGCAATTTAAACCCACTGCTGGGCATATGGGGAAATGGATGGGTCAGAAGGTACAAAGAAAAGGGGAACTAATGCAATTCTACATGAAGGAGGGAGCTCAGTCAGTGGCATGAAAGCCAACCCTAGAAACATCCCTATTTGCAACATGATCTTCAATTACCAGAACTAGCAAATACCAACTCTGCTTTGTCTCCTGGTACAGAGACAAAGCATTCCACCCTGAGCTAGGTGATGGGAGCACTCCACCCTGAGCTGGGTGATGGGAGCACTCCACCCTGAGCACTCCACCCTGAACTGGGTGATGGGAGCCCCTGCATTCCCCACGCAAGGCACAGTCTCTGACCTTGACTTTGAAACCATTTCCTATTACCTCTTTCCTGCCCAAAGTCAAGGTTGTCCAGTACTCCCCACCCTTTGGCATCCTTTGACCATTTATTTGCCTTCCAGCCATTTGTTCTACCAGCCCTCCCCTTTCTCCTGAGGAAGCAAATTTTCTCTTCACCTTGTCATTATTCTCAAACCTGGCAGAACATCACAATCATATGGAGGCATTTTTCATAACAATGTTCCTGGGTCCATTCTCCAAAGATTCTGAAGTTCACCCAGCAAATAAAATGTAGTCTGTTGCCATCTTCTCTGAAGTGATGAGCTGTACTCTCTTGGACTACCTTAGTGTTACAATGAAATTATTTGTGTGGTTAAACCAGTTTAATTGTTTCCTCCTGAGGATGATATCAAATTTGATAAACACAATGTGAGGTTCTAATTGTATGATAATAACAAACATTAGTATTGTGGCTTACCGCTGACGGTATGCCTTCTCAACCTTCTTCTTATTTGATTCTCCCAATCCATGAAGGCAAGGAAGGGCACAACCATGATCCCTCCTTATGGGCAAGAAAAGCATGATGAATTCCTTGCCCAGGCTACACATTAGAAATGGCAGTAGGGCCAAGGTGAAACTTCTAAGTACATGGAGCAGAAATGCGTCCCCACCCAGCACCCACAGCCTTTTGTCTGTGCCATTAAACCAACTACCTAATGCTTTCTGAATACCAAGTTAAAGCTATGGATGCTAAATCAACGTGGGCTAACTGACATGCACTTAATAATTATTTCTGGAATGTCTACCATGTGCTGGGCACTCTTCTAGAAACTGGAGATGTAGAGTAAACCAATGGATCAGGCCTCTACCCACACAGCATGTGCTTTCTGACAGCCAGGGCCCCTTTCTGGATGCCCAAGTCACGGCAGTTATGAAATGGATGCTATAAACATCTCTTTCAAAAAGCGTTTCTTGAAATACGTTGTCCTGAGGCTAATAGACAAAAAATACTCATTTCCACTTAAGCCAAATAACCAGAAGCATTTTTAAAGCAGTTTTACAACTCTCGTGTAACTCTACAGGAAAAGAAATATAAGACCAAAAGGCTCAGCAGTATTTATTTTGTTAAGTTTCGAGACCACTTGCTACCAGTGTACCAGCCTCAGTCTCCTTGCCTAACGAAGGTTAGACTTACAATAGTGTCCACTTCGTCATGTTATTGGAAAGAACAAAAGAGTCAACGTCTCCAAAACACCCAGGACAATGTCTGGCACATCGTAAGCCAACCTCTGAAACCTTCGTTACTTTCATGCAAGCCATGTGCAGAAGGCATTTTTCTCTACCTATTAATGTTGGATTTCATTTTATCTTCTGCTCATCATGTACTCTGAGGTTGCGTTTCTGCCTTTCCTAAGACTCACAATCACTTCCAATTTAATATCCACCATGAATTTAATTAAAGTTCTGTTAGCATCTACCTCTTCTAGACCATTAATGAGGCTGTTAGATAAAATGCAATAAAGATCCCTGGAGCAGCCCAGCAGACATTGCTATTAATCATTGTTTACCGCTCTTCAGTTCATGTTCATACTTTATGGCCATTTGTATCAACTTCCCCACTTTGAAAATAAAAGTACTAATAGTTACTTCAAAGAATTGTGGCAAGGATTCCAAGAGGTACTATACCGTGGTGTCAAGCATCACTTCAAACCTCCCTGCTGCTGGGGAAAAAAGAATAGGTTACATCAGCAGGGAGCTTTCCAGAGAACAGAGTTATCTCCAATGCTGAGATTCAATGAGTCTGCCAATTTTTGCTACCTTTGATGGTCTGAGTTTAAACAACACTCTAATCACACACACAAAAAAATATCTTAAAAAGAGGAAGGACCTGTGGGGTCCTCTAACCCAATTTCTGATTCTAATCAGTAAGCCCCTAAAGCCTTTCTACTCAAAATACGATTTCTGGACCAGAAGTCTGTTAGGAAAACAGAATCTTGAGCTTCGCCTCACCTAAGGATCTGCTTTTTGGCATGATTTATATGTTCATTAAAGTTTAAGAATCGTTGCCCTGCTTAATATCCTTTATGGGTGATCTGAGACTCAATAGCTTAACAAAGCTATGGGCGTGTGTTGCGGGGGATGTTGCCCAGGCATTAGAACATTCAAATATAATAATATCTTGGCCAGGCATGGTGGCTCACACCTGCAATCCCAACACTTTGGGAGGCTGAGGCAGGCAGATCATGAAGTGAGAAGATCGAGACCATCCTGGCTAACACAGTAAAACTCCATCTCTACTAAAAATACAAAAAATTAGCTTGGCATGGTGGCACGCACCTGTAGTCCCAGCTACTCTGGAGGCTGAGGCCGAGGATCAGTTGACCTTGGGAGGTTGCAGTGATTCGAGATCACACCACTGCACTCCAGCCTGGGCAACAGAGTGAGATTCCATCTCAAAATAATAATATCCTAAAACTTTTTTTTCCAAAAGCAATAAATCTTAGAAAGAGCTATTCTAAAAGTAAAGCGATAGCTCACATGCTGGTAAATTATTGCCTCATTTACTCTAACCTTGAACCAATTCTCTTGATTCATCCTCCCACTCCCCGCCCCTTTCTGTTCTCTGGGCAACTTGATTTTCTGTTTGTTTTCTAGTTCCTACTTGGAGAATGAGGCACTGCCATTCCAGGAAAGATTGACATTTATCTCATTTTCAACCCAGTCTCTGAATGGTGCATGTTTACATGGCAGTCAGGGCCTAAATGGAGTGGAGGGGTGCCTGGAAACCCATGCACATAGAGGCTTGTGAAACTGTGAGTCTGAAGTTCAACCAAAACTGGGCAGAGTACAGTCTAGGTCCACTTTTGCCTCCACTTTTTGCACTGCCGTTGGAAAGTTAAAGACTGGCTTGAAGACCCGAAGATGCCACTGCTTTTTAGTGTTTTTACTGGAAGGATATCCAGTGGAGCACGGAATCCTCTTCTCAGTTTCTTTAAGCCTTTTTACAGGCTCATCCCCTGCAAGATGACAACCCTAGACCTCCCCTCTCCTGAGTCCCTCTAAACTCCATATTATCTTGGATTTTTTAAAAATCCAATAATTCAAAGTCATTACCAAGTTTCCCAACAAGATTAGAGTCTTCCCAATGAGCACAGACCATGTCCTGTACACCTTTGGAAAGACACCAATGGACATCTACAGCCATTAAGGAACTGTGGGTCTTAGAGACTTGGGCGTCCTGAGACGTTTTCAACTGCGAAATGAAACTAGCCATAGGGTTACTGTGAGAATTTTCAAAGCAAAAAAAAAAAAAACCCAAAAAAAACATGAATACACAGAAAGTGCTCAATCGGCTCAATAGACACTATTGATTGCTGGACCACAGAAATCCTATGAGTCCGTATCACTACGTGCTTATCTCTCCTTCCGCTGGGGAAGCAAGAAGGCAGTAGAATGGCCACTATCATCATGAAATATAAGGTCCTGGTTTCCTAGGCATTTGTCAGTTAATTTCTCTTTCTGCCTCTAACAATTTGTACGTCTTTAAGGAGCTCTGAAAACGATCATAGAGAGCTGGTGTAATGAAAAGTGGGAAACGCCTAATGTAACAAAAGCGACACATTTTCATATTCCTCTTCCCTGAAATGGATGAAATTTTTTTCCAAGGTTTAGGTTCCTTCCAGTGTGTGAAGAGCATCTGAACATCACAGGGAGGGAGGGATGAGGGGAGACTAGATGCCCGATGCAAATAGTGAAGTGAATGAAATCAAGATAATTAGATGCTGCTGAAATACCTACATGTCTTCTAAAAATCAGGAGAAAACGCCAATCAGATGTGGCTGACAGACTGCATCTTGTTGCCTAGCACTGGTCTGAAGTGACTGGGAGTTGCTAGGCAACCCATCCTCCGGGGCTTGGTGATCCAACACACACTAGATAGATGCTTTTCCTCTGCTATCCTGCTGCCCCTCACAATTTTCTCATCTGTAAGATTCACACCTGATTAATGTTTCCTCTGGACTTTGTTTTCCATTTGGATTGGGTGCTGCGACGTGCAGGCTTGCCTGTGCTCAAGTGAGCCTGGCTGCCTGAAGAATGCCTTGCAGCAAAAAACAAACGATCTTCTAAAGATTAAACTACATTGAGATTAAAGCCTGAACTGTGGAGTGTAGGGCAGGAATCTGAACCATTTCTTGTAGAAATTATCAAATTACCATCTGCGTCAAAGGTGGATTGGTCTGGTACTGACTGGAATGCTGTGGACCAAATGTCAAAGTCACTCAAGTTTATTCTTACCATCCTGAATAATTTGAGGGAGAGGGAAAGTGCTTTTCCTAGCAGGGAGCTTTCTCTAACTGCTCACAGGTTTACCACACTTTCCAGCAGATCTGCTCAGCTCCTATGAAAAAGCCAAGTGTAAATATTAATGACTGATAATAGCTTACTCTTACCCTAGCCTACCCTTTCCAGCAGTATTTACATTGTTGGGATGCAAGGTAGAATTTCAGGAAGGAGGTAGAGAAAAAAATGTTTCTTCCTCCTTTCTTTTTTCATTTCCTTACTGTGTAACATAAATTGTAACACAATGGTGGCAATCTATTAATAATATTTAACATTTAGCTGAGCTCATACTAGTTCCTACTCTCCTGGAACTTCTGATGACAAAAGATGTTAACATATTCAAGCTAATATTGTTGATCATACACTATTCAAAAGAGTGACTTTCTCTAGTTTCGCCAGGTCTCGGATTTATTGGAGCTTTCTGGGTTAATGGGATGGTGATTTTCATTCTAAGTGCAGCACTGCTATTTCTCCCTTCCATTTATTCGGTGTTTATAACCTTTCAAAGTGTTTTCACATCTATTATCCTACTGTTCTATAAACCTCTATGCTATGATGCATGGAAGTTAATTACGATGCTTTAGAAGGAAACTGCAGAGCAGAGTGAAAATGAATTTCACTCCACAGACTCAGGTGTAGAATACATAGTACTCTATTTAGAGCAGCTTAATTCTGAATTGAGGCCTCATCCCAATGGATTGGAAGAAAATTCAGTATCAGTCTTGATAGCCCTAGATGCAAGAGGCTCGGGAAGTACCTGTGAAGTGGAGAAAGGGTCCTTTACCTCCAGTCCATAATGGCTGCTAATGCATTCTCTGATCTCAACTCATGTGGTCCCTTGAAGCTCGTGCTTTTTCATCCAACAGGTGAGGCAGAGAATCTGCGTCACGGAACCCATAGGCCTTGAGCCCCCATAAGCCATTTCCTCTGAGGCCACTCCTCCACCCTCTGATGTGTCCCCTCCTGTCCTGGAGGTATCGTCTATCCTTTCCTGACTGTCCCCATGATGCCCTACCTCCATCAATCTTGAGTTATTGTCTTTAGTGGCTTAGTTTTTCTTTTTATTATTATACTTTAAGTTCTGGGGTACATGTGCAGAACATGCCAGTTTGTTACATAGGTATACACGCACCACGGTGGTTTGCTGCACCCATCAACTCGTCATCTACATTATGCATTTCTCCTAATGCTATCCCTCTCCTAGCCCCCCACCCCCGACAGGCCCCGGTATGTGATGCTCCCCTCCCTGTGTCCATGTGTTCTCATTGTTCAACTCCCACTTATGAGTAAGAACATGCAGTATTTGGTTTTCTGTTCTTGTGTTAGATTGCTGAGAATGATGGTTTCCAGTTTCATCCATGTCCCTGCAAAGGACATGAATGCATCCTTTTTATGGCTGCATAGTATTCCATGGTGTGTATGTGCCATATTTTCTTTATCTAGTCTATCTTTAAAAAAAAAAAAATGTCGATGCAATTATTTTCAACTGGTTCTTCTTTTTAGTCCTGCAAGGAGAAATAACAAAAGGTACAACTATCTGTTTGAAACTGTGGGGTGGTAGAGAGGGAAACAAAACATAAAACATACATTGAAAGCCTAATAAATATTAGACATAAATATTCAGCCTTATAAAGGAAGTAAATCATGACACATGCTACAACATGGATGAACCTTGAGGATACTATGCTAACTGAAGCCAGCCACAAAAACATAAATACTGTATGAGTTCCCTGATCTGAGGTATCTAGAGTAGTCAAATTCACAGAAACAGAAAGTAGAATGGTGGTTGCCAAGGGCTGGGGGAGAAGAGAGCAGAGAATTGTTGTTTAATGGGCACAGTTTCAGTTTTGCAACTCAAACTCTTGGAGTGGGGAAGAGGACCTGTCCTCGGAGAACTAGGACACGGGCTCTCTTTTCATTCTATTCCTGTTATGCTTTTGTCCTTACCACTAAAGCAACTCTTATTAAAGCCAGTTAAGGCCTACCTCTTGCTAAAGCCATCAGTCAATTCACTGTCCATTCTTACTTGCTCTCTCAGTGGCGTTCAGCAAGGTCAACCACTGTCTCTTTCTTGAATGCTTCCTTCTCTAGGCTACACATTCATCTGCTTCTCTCCCACCTCCCACACATCATTCTCCATCTCCCGCATTATCACACCCTCCTACGCCAAACCTCTAAATGTCCCACTGACCCCAGCTTTCTGGTCTTGGTCTTCATCTCAGTCCATATTCTCCCCTCAGTAGATCATGCATTCTGTTGACTCTTGAATGTGTGTTTCCAGCCCTGAACTCTTCCATCAGATTCAGACTTTACACCCAACTGCCTACTTAACATATTGTCTTAGGAAGTCCAATGAGCGTCTCAAAATGAACACAACCAAATGTATTCATGTTCTCTCCTACTTCTGCCATCTCTCCCCATCCCAAGCCTTATCTATCTTGAGAAATGGCACCACTCTCTGTCTAGCTGATCAGTCCAAAAACCTAGACACCATCTTTGATTCCTCCCTTTCCCTCGTATTCAATATCCAATCCATTAATAGATTCATCAGCTCTATCTGTAATATGGATCCCAAATCTGATAAGAGATTCCAGTTCTCCCCATCTCCAAGGGCATGACCCTAACCCAATCTTTATTATCTTGCAACTGGATTTCTGCAACAGCCCCTGGCTCCCCATGCCCCTAATCTATCTTCATATAGCAGCCACATGATTTTTATAAATAAGACCATGTCACTTCTCTGCTTAAAAGGATAATTACAGTTATCATGAAATTCAAACTGTCTTACCCTGACCTAGACCTAGAGGGCCCGCATGACCAGCCTGCTGCCTCCTCTGTAATTCATCTGCCTCCAGCTCCCACCCACACTAAGCTCCACACACCTGGCCTGCTTGCAGTCCTCGAACCTGCCAGCCTCACCCTCTTCCAGGGCCTCAGCATTGGATATTCCCTTTGCCTGGAACCCTCTTCCTGTCCCCTCACATGGCTGGCTCTTCTCACCATTCCACTCTCTGCTTGCTCAGAGAATCTTCCTGGATTCCCGCTAAAGCATCCTCCTTAGTCAATCAATTTCACATAACCCTGTTTTATCGATAACACCTTTCAGCATCTGAAATGATCTTATTTATCCATGAACAGACTATCATATACCTATAGGGAATGTAGATTGAATGAGTGTGGGATTGTTTTTTTGTTGAACTTGTTCCCTCTGTATCCCCTGAAACTGTGCCTGGTCTGGTTGACTTCCCCCTTAGGCCAGTGGCTCCCAAACCTGGCTGCTCATCAGAATAACCAGAGATGCTATTAAAAAAAGACAGATCCCATGTGACTTTTATCTCAATAAAGTTGTTTAAAAAAAAAAAATACAGCACTCTGGGTCCTACCGCAGGATGAGGGGTGATGGGGCCTAGAAGTCTCTGTCTGTTGTTGCTGTTGTTTTCAAGATGGAGTCATGCTCTGTCACCCAGACTGGAGTGCAATGGCACGATCTCAGTTCACTGCAACCTCTGCCTCCTGGGTGGGTTCAAGCGATTCTTCCACCTCAACCTCCTGAGTAGCTGGGACTACAGGCACCCACCACCAAGCCCAGCTAATTTTTGTATTTTTAGTAGAGATGGGGTTTCACCATGTTGATCAGGCTGGTCTCAAACTCCTGAACCCAGGTGACCCACCCATCTCAGCCTCGCAAAGTCTCTGGTTTTAACACACTCCCATATGGTCAGCCAGACACCATGGGTGTGTGACAGCCATCTCATTAGGCCACAACCTGATAAAGAGGGTCTTGAGATCTTGGAAGGACCTTTGAAAGATAAAGGAATCTGTATGAAGTTGCATTGTGCCCAGGGCAGAGGTGAAGAGGAGATCCCAAGTTAAGAATAAGAGAGTTAAGTGAAGGCAATGCAGAAACCACTGTTCAACAAGAAGCCATAGGCTAAAAACAAGATCAGCAACCAGAAATTTACTTCATTTGGGCTAAACTGAATTCCTCTTTCAAAGGGAAAAGTAGTTATTTTTTCAAGACTTGGGATCCTGTACCTGGTTCAAGGATTGGGATCCAAAGCCAGGTCTTTGCTCAAGAAAGGCTGTCACTCACAGATCATGGGCTCTGGGCTGCTCTCAGGAGAGCTGGCCTTTCCAGCATTTCTCAGGATGTCCCCAGCAGACTACTTTTCCTGGGGAACGGGCCTCATGGAGCAGCAGACACCCTGTGGGAAGCCCTTGCCCTGACGCACTGTCTCCTCCGATACTGCAATACCCCAGAGCACCTCACACCAGCCCAAGTAGCCTACAAGTTTGTGTTCTCACTAACACAGAGGTCCCAGACGCCTCCTTTGGCCGACTATGAGGGCCAGAAACAGACATTATGGAGCACTGGTCTCACCCCTAACTGTGATACCTGGGAAGTCTGGGAGCCCCAGGGCCCTCTAGAATCACAAGCTGAGAGAATATCTAGGGGACTTAGCAACCTCCTGCATCTCAGCAGAGATGCTGAAAACTTTGAGGGCAGAGATGGAAGTGGGGCAGGTTTTAGGCATCTAGCGATCTCCTGGAGTCCTGAGCTCTTGCGAATGCCTTGATCACTCTTCTCCATTCAGGAGGAGAGAGACCATCCTCCCTACTCATCTAGGCTAGCAACTCATTGCGCTTGTTGTTTTGCTTTGTTTTATGGTAGCAAAACATACAAAACATAAATTTACCATTTTAATCCTTTTTTAGAATACAGGTCAGTGGCATTGAGCACATTCACATTGTTGTGTACCCATCACTAGTATCCATGTCCAGAGATTTTTCATCACGTGGAACTGAAACTCTATACCCATTAAGTAATTGCCCATTCTCCCCTCCCCTAGCCTCTGGCGACCTCTACTTAATTTCTGTCTCTATGGATATGCCTGTTCTAAGTACCTCATATAAGTGGGATCAGACAGTATTTGTCCTTTTGCCCAGCTAATTTCACTTAGCACAATGTCCTCAATTATCATGTTGTAGCATGCATCCGAATTTTATTATTTTTAAGGCCAAATAATATTCTGTTGCATGGATAGACCATATTTTGTTTATCCCTTCATCTGTCGATGGACACTTGGCTTATTTCTTTCTTTTTTTTCTTTCGGCTCTGGTGAATAATGCTGCTATGAATATAGGTATACAAATAACTCTTTGAGATCCTGCGTTCAGTACTTTTAGGTATATGCCCAAAAGTGGAATTGCTGGATCTATAAGAATTTTATTTCTAATTTTTCTATGGAAAACAATAGAGAGCTTCCTTGAAAAATTAAAAATAGCAGCTGTGTCATTTTATATTATCACCAGCAATGCACAAGAGTTCTAATTTCTCCATATTCTCAACAATACTTGTTATTTTGGGGGTTTTCTTTATACCAGCCATCTTAATGGTATGAAGTGGTATCTCACTGAGGTTTTGATTTGCATTTCCCTGATGATTAGTGATTTTTTTTTTTTTGAGATGGTGTTTCGCTCTTGTTGCCCAGGCTGTAGTGCAGTGGTGCAATCTTGGCTCACTGCAACCTCCACCTCCCAGGTTCAAGCAATTCTCTTGCCTCAGCCTCCTGAGTAGCTGGGATTACAGGCACCTACCACCATACTCAGTTAAGTTTCATATTTTTAGTAGAGACAGAGTTTCACCATGTTTGCCAGGCTTGTCACGAACTCCTGACATCAGGCGATCCACCCACCTCGGCCCCCCAAAGTGCTGGGATTACAGGCATGAGCCACTGGGCCCGGCCTGATTAGTGATTTTGAACAGATGTGATTACTTGATCATTTGTTCATTTTCTTTGGAGAAACGTCTATTCAAGTCCTTTACCCATTTTTGAATTGGGTTATTTGTATTTTTGTGTGAGTTGTAGGAGTTCCTTATGTATCCCAGTTATTAACTCCTTATCAGATACATGATTTATAAATATTTTCTCCCATTCTGTGGATTGTCGTTTTACTCTCTTGATAGTGTCCTTTGATGTACAAAGGTTTTGATTTTGATGAAGTCTACTTTATCTGTTTTCTCTTTTTCTGCCTGTGCCTTTGGTGTCACATCCAAAAAATCATCATCGAATCCAGTGTCATGAGGCTTTTTCCCTTCTACATTTTCTACAGTTTCAGCTCTTATGTTTAGACCTTGGATTTACTTTGAAGTAATTTTTGTACATGTTGTAATGTAAGGGTCCAGCTTCATTCTTTTGCATATGGAGATTCATTTGCCAATACCATTTGTTGAAAACATCATCCTTTCCCTCATTGAATGGTCTTGGCACCGTTTTTGGAAATTAATGGATCATATATGCCACTGGCCCTATTTAACCACAAAATAACGGCACATCATTCCTTCAATATGTATAGTACCTGCTATGTTCCTAGCAGTTTGCTAAGAAAAGATGAAGAAAACACAGTTGCTAGGAGCTCAGGATCACACAGAGGAGCCCAGCCAGGAACCTGAATAACCACAGTGTGAGGCAGAATGTGATGAGCACAAACAAAACCCTGGGGGACCTAGAGGGAAACACAATTAAATCCAGCAAGGAAAATGGGGGACATTTTCAAAGCATGGTGACATGGGAGCTCTACCTTGGCAAAAGGATGGGATTTCCACATGTAAAAACTGGATGAGGAGCAGCAATTTCAGATGAAGAGCACAGCCTAAGAAAGTGCATAGAGGTGGGAAATTGCAGAAGATTGGCCTTGGCTGAAACGGGGTTTGTATGCAGATGGAAACTGCATAGGAAGGAGAGGTAAGAATGCCTCTCTCTAGCACCTCTGACATCTGCTGATTTGCAGACCCAGGACAGACTGGGATTATAAGTAGGACTCAGGATATACAGGGAGGGAAAGAGATGGGGTTGGGTTTCTACATCCTCTCCCTAGAGGGTAAGTATGGCTGTTGGGTCTCCACAACAGTGTACAGAGTGATGTGTCAAACTCAGGAACAAAGTCCTGTCCTTAAATGTTCCTCTTCCTCAGGGCTACAGAAGCAGGCAAAGCAAGATCTAGCCTCAAACCAGAAGCAGGCAAAGCAAGATGTGGCTCAAAATTGCAGGTCACTAACTAGTTAAAGCCCCTTTACCCCTAAATGCTGGCTCTGGCCAAGGTCTCTGCTGGGGCAGAGCAGAGACAGCTGGGCCCAGGGGCCAAGCATTTCCTGGTTGTGATCTGTGTGGTCTGGCCTGGAGCCAGCCAGCTGACAGAGGCCGATCCACCCACAGGGACACAGAGAGCCTCTCAGAAGCCTCACTGCCAAATACAGGAAACAGCTGAATGAAGAGTGAATGAAGAGACCGCAAAGTGCTGTTTTGTCGGAGAGTCAGGAAAGTTCAAAAAAGGAACAGTTCCTAGGCCAGGTTACTCAGTGTGGGGCTTGGAGATTGGACAGGGAAGGAATGGGGGGAGGAGTGGCTTTGGGAGTGTGGCACATGCATAATTTCTCAGAAGGACACTGGCCCTTTGGTCCAGGCTGGCGTTTTTCCAAAGTTTATGACCATAACCCAGAGTAGGAAATACACTTCTCATCATGACCCAGTAGATACATACACATACCTAATGGAAATAAACATTTCATAGAACAATGCCTTATCCTTAGTACATAGGACGCACTCTGATACTTTCTTTCCTGGTCTGTTCTGTTGATTTACAATGCTGGTTGCAACCCACTAAATTAATTTCACAAGGCATCAATGGGTTACAATCTACAGTTTGAAAAACACTAATCTAAACCCACCTGAAGGAGGTGTCAGGCTTTCTGAGAGATGGAATACAAACAATATTTAACGTTTCACAATACTTAGGCTAATCAGTATCACCCAAATCTCACATGGAATGTGTTGCAGAAGTGGAATTCAACAGTCAACATGCCTCAAATCCAGATATGTAAATCTCAGGGCTTGCTCTATTAATTCAGAGCTTGTGGACCAAGCTATTAATGACAATCTCCTTGACTCCACGAGGCCTTCATTCATTCATTCAGTAAACATGTGTGAAGCATCTACTATGTGCCATGTTCTCTATACTTGGTTCTGGGAATTCCAAGATTAGCAACACAGGATGCCTGAGTTTAAGGAGCCCACATCCCACAAGGGATGCTTCGGATACTTCTGGCTACAAGCAACAGAAGACTCACATCAAAATGATTTAAACCATAAGGATAGTAATCATCTCACACAGTAAAATGTACTGAAAATTGGCAGTTCTGGGGTTGCTGAATTCAATAATTTAACAGCATCAGCTCTTGGCCGGGGCTCTCTGCGTCCTTCCATTCTGCCATCCCAGCATGTTGGCTGCTTCCTTAGTGGCTACAGGACGCTGCAGCTCCAGATAACACACTTCACATGGCCAATTTTGGAGACATTTAGAGGACCTGTTTTTCTCTTGCGTCCCTTTTTTAAAGGAAAGAGACTTAACCTAGAAATCCTCTAGTTCCCTGAAAGTGTAGACCTCACACAGGCAGCATCTGGCTCTGCCTCCCCCTGGGGAGACATACAGACCCTCAGGCCCACCCTTGACTTACACAATCGCAGTCTGCCTTGTCCCAGACTCCCAGGTGACGTACATGCACAATCAAGTTTGAGTAGCACCATCACAGCCGACTTCCCGTCATCAGCCAGAAGTGCCTCTTACTCTCAACCTGAAATCAGTTACCAGCAGGCAAACCAGAATTGCCGTGATTGGCTTGGGCTCATAAGGATTTACCCCCCAGGAGCTGACATGAAAACTCAGCCTTCCTTGAAGCTGCTTATCTGAGCAACATCAAGGTTCCATTAGTAAGAAAGAAGGGGTGCGGATTCCCAAGCTGTGCATTAGTCTTGAAAACCAGCAACCTGGCAGCCAAGGGAGGGGGCAAAATGGGGTTGGATGGAACTCCTTCAAACCACCATTGCCAGAAAACTATCTCATTGTTTGATCTGTCTGGTGGTTCACTGGAAGACCACTCCTAAGGCTTTTTTTTTTTTTTTTATCTCACTCAGAGCTGACCTAGTGCAGAACAACCTTTTCCATGGGGAAGCTGTTGAAAACAATTAGAGGAAACTGTTGACTATCTTGGCTGCTTGAGGCAGTGGATCTTAGGAGAGCAACCAACAGGCTAAGCAAAATGCTTAGCAGGAAAAACTGGAGAATTAGATGTCCACAGGAGGCTTAAAAAACACTCTGATAGATTCCTGGAAGGTCATGTCCATGTGTAAGACTGTGCATATGCCAAAGGCTGTGTTCTCAGACCTGAGAAGGACCTAAGCTCTCACCCTTCTGGTTAACTCTGAGGTTTTGCATAACCAGGAAGTGAAATCTAAGACAGAAATATAAAGTGCCTAGCTGAGCAATAAAGGCTTGCCCTAACATGCACACAGAGCCCCTCAACAACTGCTAGAAGCTTACCAGTTTCAAAGAATCTAACAAAATCTCTATCCAATCTAAAAAGAGAGAAAGAGGAAGGAAGGAAGGAAGGAAGGAAGGAAGGAAGGAAGGAAGGAAGGAAGGAA